>NW_020537758.1:26056430-26141808 GCF_003426905.1 Ctenocephalides felis | reverse complement strand
TGATATTTAAACTCTGTTGCATATTCATGCATTAAATTAAGGTGACCATATTTTTTTGCATAAAATCCGGGACGGATTATAATGTGTGTGAGAGCGGGGTGTTGGTGAGCTAAAAACTTGTATGCACATTTTTTCGGTTCAAATTTCCGCAAAAATCCGCGACAATCCGGGACAAAGCACCTAAAACCGGGACAAATATTGCTTTTAGAAAAAGCCGGGACGCAAGGCGGAAAATCGAGACTGTCCCGGCCAATCCGGGACGTATGGTCACCTTAATTAAATATAAGTTAATTATCAATCAATAATTCATTTCGGATTGATCAGTCCGTTACCGATAGTGATAGTAAATAGTGACGTAGTCCCGTGACAGCCAATACCCTACGTCAGTAATATATGCAGATCTAGTCAAGTTTATTTATTTCTATTTGAGTTATACTAACGGAGACATGAATCTGAGGCTTTCTAGGAATGTTGAATGGGCCAAGACGTTATGAATGTCTGCTACTACGAGTGGGCAAAGAATCTCAAGGCTCTTCTATAAAACAATGTCCCACGCATGCCACTTGCTAAACTCGCTAATCTCATTCATATATAAATTCATTCAACAGAAATGCAACCTGCTACCGCCGACACGCGGTTTTATATTTTATTGTTTATTGTTTTCGGCGAACATCTGTTCTTGTTGTGTCTGAATTATAATATATCAACAAAGAGTTTTTGTAGAGCAGTTTCGCGTTACTGACAAATTTAATTCGCTTTAACTAATGATTAAAAATATGGCATTGGCATTTAACATATGGTCTTGCTATTCAGACGCAATATTAGTACACTTTCGAAAATTCAAATTGAATTGATAATAGTATTGATATAAGTTGTGATTGATTTCTGACAAATTGGTTATTGACAAATCAAACGGTCGGATTTATTCAAGATTTAAGAATAAGTAATGTACCTTAGTTGTTGTAATGTAACTACTGATTATAACGAATTTGAACTATATCTAAACATATTTAGCATTTAATATTGGAGTAACTTTTTATCACCTTTTTGTCATTGATTATGCTGCAAGTTAGTTTGTTCAGAAAACACGATTGGTATGAAAAGATTTATATTTTACCTGATTACTTAAGTAGTAAAATTTAAATTACTCAAGTTATAGTGCGACTTCCACATACATATGTTTCTGCCAAACTTACTTCGACAAGGAAGTAATAGCATAATTATAAACAATCAATAAAAATATAATTTTTCTATATATATATATATATATATATATGTATATATACGAATGACTTTCTACATGTTTTATAAAAATGTAATTGTGATTTAACGTTATTACTTATAATCGCATACATTATATTGGCATATAAGGATTCGCCACATTATCAAGAGATGCTGTAATGCATGCGTAGGTACAAATTTTATATTTAACGAGATATAAATTTTATTTCGTGTGTAATCAAATTTTCATTTATATAACATTATGATTTGTTCAATAATAATTAGGTATAAATCTCCTAATTTAGAAAGAATTACCATAATTCATAAAATTAGACTTGATCAACGTATAGTTTAAACCAATTAATGTTAGTAAGTTGCAGATTGTAGTGTATCAGATATTTTGCATGCAAAATCGTTTTTATATTTCACTCTTAAACTTAGATCTAAAACGTCTTCGTCTAAAAATATCTATTCCAGATTGATTTGATTTGAGATTCTATAAATCAATCATAGACCAAATACATATCAGCAATATCTCAAAGGTGTTATCGATGATTAAACGTTTACAAGATACATAGAGTCAATATAATGTATGATTTCTAGTATGCAAAGATGTTGAATAGATGAATGAAACTTTCGACTTAATGAGCCGGTTGCGGTAGGCGTCTAACACTTGTCTTAAATAGATTTACTGATGTGAATCATCATGGCATGTTTTGTAATGCAGTTGGATGTAAATGCAATATTTAATGCATTAGAATGTTCTTTGAATATGTATTACATATATACATCAAGCTCGTATAAAATGTGAAGTAAAAGTTAATGATAGAAATTGATTCACCATAATAACATACATAAGGAGATATTTTTTACAATTATATTTGCATCGTCTTAAAAATATTCATGATTATATTATGACAGCAATATACTATATACATTATTATATGCTTATACATTTTGTTGTTTGAAAAATACTCTACTTACAAAAAAATAATAAACAAAAAATTTTAATTTTTTTTCTCTAACTATATATCCATCATTCAATTTTTCATATATGAATTCAGTAATTTGAAGATCTATAGCAATAATATGACATATATTAAAATCAAATATACCAAAATGATATAATAGCATAGCTATTTGCCCCTTAGAGAATATTTTGCAACAAAAAATATCGAGGGAGTCGAGTATCTATAAAATATAAATGTGAAAAGTCTTCAACAACATAGGCTTTAGAATTTCGAGCACGGTATATTGTGCTTTTCAGTTTGTTAATTAATTTGGCAGAGTTCAGTAAGTCGTGCAGGTGAACTTTAAATCCGCTACGTCGTCCGCATTATATCAATCCAGACTCATTGTGTAAGTTTGTCATTGAGTTAAAACAACAATCTGGAAACTGAAACGGGATTTGAAGTTTTAGCTTATTGGAGATATTTTCTGGAATGCCCAAAAAATGATACAAAGTCGTGAATGTTACTACAATTAAAAAATTAGATTACTATTGTACCTCAAGGGTTCTATATATTTCACATGTAAAGTCACGTTATCGAAAATTGGGACAAATTTGTAAATCTTTGAGCTAGTTTGAGATTTGTTTTAAGATGATTGTTAGATGACTAAGTGCAGCTCCATATAAACTGCTCCTTTCAACTCTTCAACAAAAGAATTACTTAATTTTTAATTATTTAATATAATTTAAATTAAATTTAATTTTTTTTGTTCTACTCAATAGCTAAAAAAGATAATTATCAATAATATACAATAAAAACAAATTTAGTTAATCACTCCAAATTTTCTGCTTAACCCTCCGTCGGTCGGAGTGGTCTGGCCAGACTTTTTTCGACTTCAATTTAAAAAAAAAACACTTCTAGTAATCCTATCGACTTGAAATTTCTTAACTTTTTCTAAAATTTCATTAGCTGTTGATCAATGAAAAAATCAGGACAAAAAAATGTACAGAAGCATAATTATAAGGATATTAATTTTTTTATACTTCGAACGGTCGAAGTAGTCTATCTAGACCATCCATACATTTTGTATGAAATATATGCTTTTTGAAATATGCAAATCAGTATTTTGTCTTTTTTCTGGTATTTTCTATTTAAACTGCTTTCTATATATTCTTTACTATGTTATATATTCTTTACTACTATGAATGTTAGTATTTTCACGACGAGAGTTCCTTGAAAACCTACTAAACTTATTGGTCATCGCAAACATTGAAAATCGGATGAGTAATGCGCACATTAAAAACAATTTTTCTACCCGTACTGCGTTCGAAATTTTTTTTGACAAACCTGTAGTGAAATTATATTTTCAACTTGAATTTTACAGCTCATTTGAAAGGCGACGCATCTCATTTTGTTTTCATTCGAATTTCAAATTAATTTCGAAAGAGCCGAAAAAGAATAAATATTATTTTTCATTGATGTAAAACACCAAAATTTACAAAAAAAGCAACGATTTGTTTTATATTCCTTGAATTTTTTTATATAATATGATATAATATATAATTTTTTTATTATAAGCAAGACTACTAAATGACGGTAAGAAAAAGATAAAATCAAAACTATAAACATTTACTACTAATAATCGTTAATATATGATACCAAAAACTCATTTACCCCATATAAATGCATGTAAAATGAATGGTGGTCCAGCCAGACCACTCCGACCGTTCAAAGGTGAATAAATATCCGACCGAGGGAGGGTTAAATATTTTTGTTCGAATAGTTCGAGCAAATAGTTTTTCCATGAAAAGCTCGAAACCGACCAAAATCAGTTTCTGGAAAAATACTTTTCGAAAACCGGTTTTTTAAAACGTCGGCTTTTGTATAAATCCTAGTATCCACGCTAGAATCTACTAGTTGTCATTAAATTATATTTGATAATAACTCACAAAAATAGATAGATATATTTAATCCAAACACTCGTGAAAAATTGACCGGCTCCCCCATCGTCTATTAGTGTCAACCGATTACAAAGTTACGTAGCAAGGATTGTCGGCCTCTCGCGCAGGGCTCGACCGCGCGCCATATGGCTGATCGGGCCTCGAGCCGTCGGCCAACAAACAACCTCCGCGCTCTCGCTAACATCACACATCTGGCCCACCTACGCTGCGCGATAAACATTCACGAAGGTGATCGACTCATAATGCAAAGTCAAATGTTCCCCCATCGATATAATGGTTCCGTATTTATAATGCTAATCTGTTAGTATAATGTGATTGTGTTGTGTGCTATGCCAGAGTAATAATTTGTAGGTTTAGTCACGTTTTTGGACTTTATAAACGACAGTATTTTATACATCTAATGCGATTTTGATCATTTCGTTTTAAACTGCATCGATAGATAAGATGCGTGGTTTATCTAAAACTCAAAACTCTACATTACATTATGAAAGCATTTTGTTTTTTATTTCAATTAATATTTCCTGTATCAAAACATCTATGTATAATCCCAATGAAAAATTACCAGTTAATAAAGAAAAATTTTAACACTTACGGGACGGCACAATCAAAACAATCTAAGGTACCGGCTGTAAACTTGACTTCATTGTGTATGTTATGCAATTTGTTTGATAAAAATTTGTGGTCATTGAAAGACATACATTCATAATATTAATTTATTTTTGATAATTTTATAAAGAATGGTTACGTTCAAAACAATTTCCCAGCTGGTTTTCCATATTCATAGCTGGTTGATTTTGACATGTTTTACAATAAAATGTTGTTCGCCGCCTGTGCTTTGCTTTTCTGTCTGCTATTGTCAGAACAGACAATACAATTACTTTTACTGATTAGTCAGTACATTTGTTCATTTTTTTGCAGCCATAATGGCTTGTTTTTTCTATTATATTGTCTAATAATTCATTTGTAAAATATAAAGTAAAAGAATCTATGTGATGTCTTATATTACTTGGTATTTGTAGCCGGGGTGTTTGTTGATATATGTCAAACTCGATTATTGAAGGAGAATAGGCGCATTCGCTAATGCCTTTCCGCTCTTCATTTAATTTGTCGAAATTCTTCTTGTTCTTCTTTTTGTAATTGGATAATATCATCATCAAATTCATCACTATTTTCGGTGCGAATAGTAATTTCGTAAAAATTGTCTGTATGAATATCTATTTGAAACTCACTCACAACTACTGCTTAATTCACAAAATTTACCAGTCGTTTTGCCATATTTAAAAGCGCTCGGTCGTTTTAAATATTAAAAAAAGATCATATAGCAAAAAAAAGGCTAAAAATACTACTAAAAAAATACGGCTAAAAATATTCAAAATACAACACTGTTTATCACTGCTATTTGTAATTTATTCAACTTTTTATGCAAACTGAGTTATTGTTTATAAAATAGCCTGTGCCTCACAGAGTATGTTTGTCCACTGAGGTGGACAGCCGTCCCCAAAGTGTTAATTCTACGAATATAAGCCTTGTTATGATAATTAATCATTTCAATTCATAAAAATATAAATTATTATTTATCGATAAATGTAGACTATTTAATGAAATATAATTTATACATGCAAGAAGAAATATACGATTAAGTTCTACTTAAGTAAAACTTGCATCAATAATTCATAACCTTTACCAACTGCTTCTGCTCTCTATATTTTATTTATTCGTAATAAATTCAATATTTTATATGCAATGGCTTTCGGATTACTTTAAATAGGCCATATTCATGATTTGTATGTAAAGTTGCTGTCTTTTTGCAGTCGGTTGAACTGCAGACCACAACAATGTTTAATTTGTCGAGCACACGTCTATTTTTTTAAAACCTTCTCAATAAAAACAAAACTAATGTTGATTACACAAGTTATTAAAAATGTCGATCAAGTAATTAATTAAATTATTACTATCATCCTAAGCAGTATGTAAAACTTTTACTAAAGAGCTAATGAATACATATTGGTAACAGTTGTAAAAAACTGAGGTCGTAAACATGCGATCAATAAACTGGTATACATGCCGATTAATTATTATAATAATTCACTTTAATGATTTGTATCAGTTTATATAACGGTTCAAATACTCTGTAATAATTAAACACGCAATTGTAATTGATAGTTAAAATTCTTATGACAATTAATCAGTTTATATAAAAACAATTAAGAAACAATAGTTGATAGTTGTGAAAGACACAAGGTTGTAAGATGTACATTTTTATTTGAATAAATTATATCTTGTCGCCAAATTTTTGGCAATTTCGAACTTAAAGCTAATAACTACAAGGTCTAACAATTAATTGTGCGTCTTTGTTTCAAAAACCCGCGGCTATTCGACAAAGTCCTATTGCCGCAGATTGCTGAAGCAATAAAGGAGAAATGACAGAGTTTCGTCATTTTGTTTTATGAGTTCCGCCGATATGAACCGATTGTTAAACGTTGCTAATTAAGACATTTCCCCCTTGTCACAAACAAAATACATCATCCCCCGTCATTTATCTTTACGTCCCTCAAAACGACCCTTATAAGTACGCTTGTGTAGTATTATTACATTTGGCATGACGACAAATTAGACTGACTGAAAGATAGGTTATTAAAATTACCATAAACAAAATATTAAATTTGCACACATATAGAAACCAAAATTTCGAATAAGAAAGTAAAAGTATCAATGTCAATAACTTAGAATTTAGGCCAATAACTTAGAACTGATTGATAAAAGATTTGCCTCTAATGCAAATTTTTCATACATAACATTTCTCATATGATCAATAAAATTTATTGCTTAGCTGCATCAATTTTAATTTATGTATACTCTTGTACATATATAATATGCTCTAGAATTATAGAATGTCAAAACTAAATGGTTTATGATAATTTATAATTTACTATGATATGTGGTATATTTGAAAAAAAAATTTAATATGTATATTAATTTTATATATTAAATTTTAATAATTTAATTATATATATATATATATATATATTATATATCATATTACGGGTGGTCCTTAAAATGGTTATTTTCGAATTTCTTGCTCCCAGAGGCTCAAATGGTTCCAAATAGATAAAAAACAATTCTCTGAAAGTTTTAGCTCTTAATATTAACGTTTAGATAGAGCGCAATTCATCAAAGTTTTGTATGGAAATAGCATGGAAAAATTTTCAAAAATTTTAAAAATGTGTTTTAGATGTAATTTAACGAACAAATGAATGAATAAACTCATTCATTTTCGGTAAGTTATACCTAAACATTTTTTTTTAATTTTCAAAATTTTTTTTCATCTCTTTCCATACAAACTTTGATTGAATGCGCTCTACGTAAACGTTAATATTAAGCTAAAACTTTCAGAGAATGGTTTTTTATCATTTGGAACCATTTGAGCCCTGGGAGCAGGAAAATAAAATGACTATTTAAGGACCACCCTAATATATATATATATATATATATATATATATATATATATATATACATTATATTTCCACAAATGCAATTTACGGTGAGCAAGTAAATCAAAACTCAGTTATGTACAATTTTTTTGATGATATGAAACTCTGACTAGCTAGTTAGATTATATTAGCAAACGACTTTCAAGAAAGTAGATACTCTCCAGTTAAGCAACAAAAATAAGGATGCAAAAACTGATTTATATTATACCAATGGCCGTATACTTAACGTAGGAGACCTAATGTGGTTACGTGGTTATGGAAAAACAATATTATAGTAATGTGTTCTTAGGCTGAACCATTAGGCGCACCCACCTGGAAATTAAAAAACAAACGCAGAAGAATACTGACAATCCACAATCCCAATCCACCAGTCATGTGCACATGCTATCCAACCCAGAACTGGGTCAATGAAGAAAAACTTCCCTTGAATTACGGAATAGGGATGATATATAAAGCCCTAGCAGAAGCTTCGTGCCTAATCAGATGGCGATGGCACGTATAATTTAATGCTATAACGCAAATGCGTGACGCGTGCCAGTACTGAGAATAACAATGACAATATTTTCTATATTATCGGGTTAGGAAATCGCATTTTCGGGCAGTTATGAAGTTACATTATTGTATTTCGAATAGTTGAGAACAAAAGTGGAGTTAAACACTTTGGAAAAAGGTTTTTTGTCTTTGTTTCCATTATGTAAACATGGTTCATGCTTTGTACTGAGAATATTTTACCACAAATCATTTTGTAATTTCTGGGCTCGCTCGTAGGTAAGTGGCTAGAACGACTGGACCTGGATCAGGGGTCCCGGGTTCGATACCCACTTCGAGCAGCCTGTTGTCAGACAGCAGTGACAACGATTTTCACTTGGAAATATAGATAGCAATATGTTTCCAAGTGAAAATAGCCCTAATACGGCATTGCTGCACTAATAAAAAGTCATCACTATTACAACAATTGTAATAATAAAAATTCAGCACCTAGAGATGAGACAACTGTTTGGGTTGCCATCTATAATAAAAAACAAACGTAGTTTGTAGGAGATTCATCACAACAGCTCATAGAACCCATAAGTTCTGATCGCTGCTCAAACAAATTAAAAAAAAACCTTGTAATTTCTCTGTGTATTTGAAACTTATTTCTCTATATTATATCTAAAGATACAAATGACCACAGAAAGTCATAAAAATGTGTTTTACCAAGCTTGTTGTTTATGTTTTACAGTTTATATTTATGATTTTTGGTCAAGAATTTAATAAGTTTATGATATATTTAAAAATATTATTATAATTTAATTATTATAAGAGTCAAATTCCTATTCTAGTATAATTTCTGCTATCAAATACAATAGTTGGCATTCAGGTCATACTAGAGCCAGGTCGATCGTATAATTCGATTTCAGAACGCAAATGCGTGTTGCGTAGCTATTTTTGGTATAACCAATGACAATATTTTCTATATTATCGGTATGTGGAATCACATTTTCGAATCTTTGAAAATATATTTATGATATTATTTCCAATCGAGCCTGAATGACAGACTTTAAAAAAATGTACTATGAATTTGTATCAAAATTGAGCTAAATTTTATCCTTTAACATTTATAATTAAACTATAGAACAGTAACCGTGAATAACATTTCTGAAATCACAGCAAAAAATAAGGACAACTGCCGCAAGTTTTCTGGAATTAACCTATAACTTTAAAATTTTCCAAATCGACCGACTTTAAAAGGCCCTCCTTTAAAAATGTACTAAAGTATGTTGACAAGTTCTATAGTATATATATATATATATATATATATATATATAATATATATATATATATAATTAGAAACATTTTCATTTTATACAGTTCCTGCTTTCCTCATTTTAATCTTTTCATTTCAATGTTCTATTAAATTTTCAAAAGGCCTTGTTTTACGTTTCTATGTAGGTCATTCTTATAATTTAATGAAATGCTCCGAATGCGTGATAAGTAGCAATATTGTAATACAATGAATGACAATATTTTCTATATTGTCGGTATGTTATTTTGAAATCTTTATTGACGAATAAGTTTACATTCTTTACAACATCTTCGTTAACTATTGGCATTGACTTACGGTATATAGGAAATAAATTTAATAATTTACCATCAATTTGAAAGACTAACTTCAATTATTATCAATATAAGCATTGTGCAATTTAAGCTTGAATTACAATTCAAGGGGTCATTGTGCCCTAAAATTCATATGGATGAAATTTATAGAAGTTGCAGTATTTTAGAGGATAATTTTAATTTTCATCCCTGATTACAACTTATTTAAATCCAAGCATGTATACATTATCATCGAAAAAGGATTTTACAATTATGAAAATAGTAAGACTTATTTAATTTTTAGAATTAATTTTGAACTATAAACTTAAAAGGCATGCCAGACACTGCTTGTATTAATCGCCCATTATCACACACAATGTATCAAACTCATGAAACCAATAAAAATAAATAACAATAATTTTAGCGTCAGCTAATAACAAATCACAAACAGGCACTGAAGCAAAAACATTATACACAAAGTAATTTTAGTTTCATTCATTAACAGCTAAATGTACCTATTAGGGTTTTGTATTATGCATGTTATGAACGAAAATGAACATGCCGTTCCTCCGCATTCGCCAACCTGTTTCTCTTCGCAGTAAAACCATTAATGGTTGTAATCTTACGTTATCAAATAATTATTATCATATGAAGACCGATCAACAACATGTGAGAATTTCGCGAACTTAATTACAATGAAAGGCATTTATATTTATTTCAGCCAATTTAAAAGTAATAACTGTTTTTGTAGATTCAATTCGGAATGCACTAATTAGAACCAATAAAATTAATATAAGATAAGGACTTAAATCAGTGTTTTTAATTTTGGGTATGTTATGACAATACATGGAGATTTTGAGAAAGTATAATTATATATGAATCATCAGTTCATGGCTCCGTACGAATCAGAGACATGGAATCTGTAATAGGCTAAAAACTACCTCAGAATGTTTGTAATGCGGTGCTGGAACTGGAACAGATAATATAAACTGATGTAACAAATTAATCAGAAGAATCGATATGGTTGTTCAGAGGAAAAAAGCGACAAGGTGAGCAAAAATGCAGGCAATTGAAAGCCGAAGCACAGGACATGTAGCAGAAGTTTGAGTAGTAAAAACTGATATATAAACAAGGGAATAAAGACAAATAAGTAAAATGTGGCCCTCTCACACCCTTGGTTGCCTTGGGGCAGAAAAGCAATAGTAATGATACCTATAAACCGAATGGGTACTGAACTATAGCATGCATAGAAATATCATAAAGTATACTGGAGTACATGCGAAATAGACATAATGTGGAAGTGCGTGCATCGAAGACATAATATTGGAAGTAAACAAAGAGAGTATGAAAATAGTTAATTTATGACTATCTGATGGTGCAAAGTCAAATGTTCGTGTCAATCCAAATATTTTTGATGTAAGAATTATTATATAAATACATTTTATTCGTGTTTTATGTAGCACGTGCTGCTTTTTCCAGTTTAAGTCGTTACTTTTCGAGCAATGAATCAGAGCTACTGATTCTAAGCTTAATTAGTATGATTTTAAATTAAAAGACCGTAGCATTTCCGTGAAAGGAATTCAGTCATGGGTCGAAAAACTGCTTTTCTCACTTTCTTTTTGCACCAACTCCATTGTCTAAATGTACGCAAATGGACAAAACGAGGCAGTAAAAAAGCGTACTAGCACACCATTGTATTATATAGCGTCGACAACCACCCCGACCAACATTTAAAGAACCCTTTTGTTAATTAATTGTCTGCGCATCCAGTGTTCGCACTGTGTATGGCGTTGGAAGTTGGAAGAGAGTAAAAAAAATTAAAATGAGATATGAATTCTAAAACAAAATAAAATTTCTGAGAAAAGAATGAAAAATACGAGAAAATTAATGTTGTACATGGACGTACCTTTTAAATGATAAAGCAGATTTATGTTTGAGAATGTGACTGGACGGATAATTAATTTAACATCTCGTTTCATGAGAGATAAAGATACAAAGTTGTCTAAATATCATTATCATATGCTCCTTATCCAGTATCAAATTGAAAATTAAACTTATTTAAAAAAAAGAAACTAAACTTTAATAAAATAATTTATTCAAACAATAATATCGCTTAGTTAGTAATTTACTAATAACTCGCAGTTTTATGCCCATTTAATTTTACTTATCCTCGCACAGTAATGAAAGTAAAATTCATTAAAATCTGATACAGACCATCTAAAAGAGGGTTTACAGTCATGATCATCAAAAACATCTGTTGCAAAAGTTATCACTCCAAATTACTAGCCTACTTGAATTCAAAATACTTTTAATTTGGAAAATGTAAGTAATTAAGATAACCAGATCTCGAGGAAATCTAATCACAGACACATTATGCGGAATCTTTTATTCATGAATGATACCAAGCAGATTGAAACTCATCTACTTTATTGCAAAACACTTGAAAAGTAAACAATACTGCGCAGATATACAATTTTATAATATATTATATTATAGACTACATGAGGAAAAATTAGTTATGTTATCTCAAATACAAATATAGATTCGTAATTATAGTTTCATTAATGTTGGTAGTGCAATCTTATAAGATAAGCATAAAACCATATACATATTTAATTAGCAATAAAAATATGATTCTTCTTCATGATTAAAAACCGTTAGCTACTGCAGTAAGTACGAATTAAATTTTAAAAAACTAAAGATTGCCGGGTTGCGAACATATAACTCAGAATTAAAACACCATTTCATTGGGGGATGCAAACAGTCGAAACCGCAAAAATATTTATAACAGTAGCGAACATTTTAAAACCACGACTTAGACAATATAACTTAAAAGCGCGCCAGACTCGGTGTCGACCTATAAATAAAGCCGGAATTGAGTATTCAAGCGACTGCTTTCGGATGCAGAATATTGTTAGAATAGAAAATTTAAGAGTTTAACATGTATATCTGGGCAAATAAATATCAGAAGCCAAAAATCAGAATAGATATAACAGTTGATTTTCACGCATAGAAAAATATTATTATTTAACAAAATTTATCTACTAAATCGTTTGTTATTAGATCAATATTTATATAGTATATAATATATTATATTTACGTAAATATATTATATACACGATTATTATAATTTTTTTAAACATATTAATTTTATAAGGTCGCACCTAATGTCGTGTAGGTATTATTAACTTCACGTGAAACTTCAATTTTGTCCAAATATCCGATTTCCTTAATTTTATGTTTTCTCGATGTTTCAAGCCATTCTTGAAGTTTTCATGTAATTAATCTTTGGAATCTTTTTTTTGACGATTTTTATAGAACATTTTTGGCGATAGATATTATGGTCTTATAGGCGATACATATTAAAGTATCAGGGTATTACGAAAAGTCTTTTAATTTTATAAGTTCATTAAAGTTTGAAAAATAGACCAGCTATTTTTGACGTTTGTTAAAACTAGACCTTTAAATAATGAGTATTTGAGTTATAACTTTCAGTAAATTTTTCTGTGAAAATTAGAATAAGATTTTGAATGAACATTTGTTTTTTTTTAAATTATATTTCATTTAATATAGTATGTATTATTATCTATTAATTTAAGTTATGTAACATTAATATCTATAATTGTATAATTGCGTTGTATAAATATAAATATAAATAAATAAATAAAATAAAAAAATGACATTTTCTCAAAAACTGCTGAATCGATTTCAAAAATCTAAAAACAATTTGATGTAACTTGATAAGGAATGATTTGATGTAACTTGATAAGGAATATCATTTTGTGCGACGATTGGCCGAGGTGTTTCTTTGTAATTAGCAAAAAAGTGAACAAATGTTCGTGCACGTTTCAGTCAAAAACTATTCGAAAGATATTATTTGAGAAAAGGGCTGGGAATATCAATTTCAAGGCAAGGGCAAGGGGATATTAAAGTAATAGTATTTAAATAAGAAAGAGCCGCGATTAGGTTTGCGAGAAGATCGGTTAAGCCCCAAGAAACGGCTTTGGAATTAGCAAAAAAGTAATTGAGCGGTCTACAAAACTTATCTAGTTGTCTAAAAAATGTTGCCATTAGTTTGTTGATTAAATGTTGATCCAAATAAAATAAAATAAATATTGACTTTCATATTAATTGTACTGTCAATATTGAAAGACAAATTATTATATGAGTACAAATAACAGACGGGCCAGAAAATCAACCCCAAATAAAAAAATGTTGATTTTGCGTGCCACGCACGGTTTGAGTTTGTCGCACGACCTACCAGCGTGCCGAAATTCATCCATGTATTTGCATAATCCGGCAATTGGCAGGCGCATTCGCATCTGATGAGAAACAACAGAAGAGGGTAGCTCTTGGTCCGTGCCGGATACTGAGTAAAATGAGGAAAAAAATATTTATATATATATATATATATATATATATATATATATATATTTTGTAGAGTTTCGAACAAGAATCCAAAAATAATACAAAATAAAAAACAAGAAAAGTTTTTAAAAAAACAATTTCTTTATTTAATTATTTGTTTATTGTCGACGTTTCGGAACTAGGTACGTTCCATCTTCAGGACATCTGTCAAGAAACATGATCTTGATGAGATTTTAGCAAACAATATGTTTAGGAAAAGAAAATAGATTTTTCTTAAATAATGAATTAAATTGTAAAAAATATAATAATGTACAGAAATATGATAATATGTTCAAAATAAAAATGATAAAAATAAATGAGTGGATTATCAGAACAGGATATTGAACATAATAGAAAATTTTTTTGAAAGTTATGGAAATTTTTTAAGAAAAGGTTAATGACAAAGTTGAATTAATTACCTGTATGTTTGAATATTTGTTAGCACTTTTTCACTAAACAAGCTTTTTTAACAAAAATGATTTTGTGAGTTAATTTTCCGCCGAATAATTAGATTTTGTAAATCAAAATTACTAAAAAATTTGTCTTTTTTAAAATTATTATTTGAAAACACAAATAATATTGTTCTCTGGATGTTGTTCGATTGGTTTTCGAAAATTAACTAAATGAAACTGGTGTGCCTTTTGTAACACGTGTAAACACTTGAACGAGAGATGTGAGATTGTATGTGTGTGTTTTTATATGTCAGGGTGTGAATACTTAAATTGTTGATCTTAAAAGGAAGTCGATATTAATTGTTTGTCAAAAAGTGTAAAAAATTTAAATATGAATCATGTAATAGGTTGTGATCTGATCTAATGTTGACACTGTTAGAAACATTTATGAGGATGAGACAACTCTCCGCGAATAACCTTCTAAAGATGCAACTTTCGTGATATAAAATCTTTGGAGTGAAATTAAATGAATGGGCGTTTTCTATAGAGTGTTGTACTAGGGTACTTTTGAAATTTTTTTGTTTATGGTGGACCACACTTAGTTCATGTTGTCTCATTCTCTTGTGTACATATTGGGAGGTTTGTCCAATATATTGAAAAGCACAGTCATTACAAGAAACAGAATATACTACATTAGTATTGAGATTGGATGGGGTGGGGGATTTAATGTTCGTAAAGAATTGGTTGAAGGAGTGTAAGGATGAGCCTGATACTAAAATGTTTTCTTCTAACAAAATTTTGGCAAAATAATAATATAAATCTTCAACGTATGGTATGCTGCAGTAAATAAGATTGGTGTTTTTGATGTTAGTACTGGTATTGGGAGAATTAATTTGTGTTTTTAAGAAAGTTCGTCTTTTTTGAATAACTGAATGAATGAGATTTTTTGGGTAACCATTTTCAATTAGAGTTATTTTTACTAGGGATAAATTTTGTGGATGGAAAGTTTGGTGAGACAACAAAATAGCATGGTCTGTAAGGGAAATAATAGTGTTTATCTTATAGTTTCTGGGACAGTATGAGGAATAGTGTAAGTATCTACCCGACCATGTCGTTTTTCTATACCAATTTGTTCGAACAAAGTTATTAGTGTTGTAAACGGATACATCCAAGAAATTAAGTCTGTTGTTATTTTGTAGTTCATGTGTGAAAATTATATTATTGTTAAAATTATTGAAGAGATCTAGTACTGTGTTTATATGATTTTTGTTAATGATAAAAAAAGTGTCATCTACATATCTAATATAAAAGTTAATTTGAAATTTTAAAGTTGAGAAAACGGAAATTTCTAGTGTTTGTAAAACTAAGTCGATGATTCCGGGAGATAAGATCCGTTGGATTCTTGTTCGAAACTCTACAAAACATACACAAATCCAAGACTCTACCATTCAATATATATATATATATATATATATATATATATATATATATATATATATATATCTACCTCCTGAGGTTAAATTGGCGTACCTCTCTGATGCCGGAATTGAGAGATGACGCCTCATTTAAGATTTTCTATATCGGCTTGGGACATGGGGACCAATGTGATATAACAAAGTGCTTTGATATGTTTATGACTTTGAAAGATCTCTGGGAAGATGGGAATTTGCTCAAATCGAATGTACTTTTCAAAATATGATATCATTGAATAAAAGATTTTTCAGCGTCTTGAAAGATTCTTTTTCATTAATATCATCGAAATATAGAAATTTTACAGAAAAATGTGATGAGGCCAATACGATAATTGTAATTGAAAGGCTTAAATTCACATGAATATTTCATATTTGAGTGGATAATTGTGTTATTTAATAGGGTTTAGCATTTTCTAGACTGACTAGGGATAAATTATTAAATTAGCATGTATATCTGTGTTCGGACGTCTTTTCGTTTTATTATATTGGCCATGAAGGTGACAAAACTTCAGGGCATTAAGCTTTACACAGAATGGTTGCTACCCCTGGTAGCGGAGTATTTGAATTGAACTAGTTGTTCACTTCTAAAAGTAAAGTCCGCTTAACAACATGTAAATAACCAATAAAAATAAATATATCTTCTTTCATTATAACTTAGTAACAAATCAGTGATTGTATTTAGAACTGCAACAAATACATAATATACAAACAAATCAGTGTTTAATACAGTCCACAGCTACAAGGGTTAAATTATAACACAACAACCTGAATTATCGAAGGAGAGTTTTAATAAATTCTATAACTACGTAACAAAAGTACAATCTGAGATAAAAATCAGATACAGTTGATTTTCACTGTACATGACAACGTCTTATTATTTAACAATATTCATCTACTATGGAGCTTTTCATTATATCAGTATTTAGATGTTTAAAAATTAATAAAAAAAAAAATTTTTTAATGTTTTTTTCTTTTATATTTGATAGTTCTTAACAAGAAAGCATATTAGAAGATGACCCAACTATTGGTACATCTTAATTTCATATATTTATTATAATTTCAATTGACTTGATAATGACTTTTTATTGGATGCAGCAGCGTCAATTTAAAGCTATTTTTCCTAGAAAATCTATTGCTATCTAAATTTCCAAGTGAGAAACGATGTCATTAAGGTTAAAATCAGTCTCTCCGAAGCGGGTACTGAACCTGAAATCTGGTTCGGAAAACAAAGCTCAAATCCCATTGGAATGCCAAAAATGTTTCTTCAATATAAAACAAATAGTAAAAAACATAATTAATATGAATAGGGTAATGACTAAAAATAGTATTCAAAAATTCAGATCAGATAGGTTTTGCTTTCCTTTAGGTTAGCAAAAAATGACAGTTTCCGCATATCAAGATTATAGCTGCTTTGTGGTGGCAACTAACATTACCTTTAAAGTAAAATAACTGGTAAAAAACTTCTTTCAGACAAATTCATCTTTATTTACATGAAAATCATATTTTGCGTTTTAAAATATATGAATTAACCTGATATGAAATATATGAATACCTAAATATCAAAGAAATCTACTGAATTTGGTTAAAATGTGTCAGTGCGCAAAATATCCAATATCTCCATTGGATCAGCACATCCATTGTTACATTACCCCAGATTCATTTCCTGTTCTTTTACTTTAACAAAATTAAATTCAATTCAATATATATTTTCTTTTATTCGGGTTTCCTTGCTAATATTCAGCGCGCGTCCCCTACCGCTCGTAAACTTGGCCCGCTCTATATATTGTCATCAGATAGAGCGAAGACTTTGTTGGGGCGCGAGCTTTTGCTAATTTATTAGGATTCGGGTCATCTAAAGCAATTTTCGTCGTCTCCGGGCATCTTGATGATGATGAGCTGAGTGAACCGTTAAGAAATAGATAGAATTTGTGCACGCATAGCTCAAAATGGTGTCAGTGATAGACGGCTATTTTATCGGTAGCTTTCGGAAGATTCTGATAAGGGTTTATTGATCTATATAAATTGAGGGGACGATCAAGAAGAATTAATTGTATTGCAGTATAACATTTTTAGATATAGCAAATACCACAATAAACTTATCCATCAAATTCAATCACAACAACTGTTTACATCTACTTATTATTAACTTCCCGAAGGAGAAGTTTGTTTTCATAAAAAAATCCGAATTGCTCGAATAATAATTTTAGAATGAGACCAAATTTGGAAAAAGTATGTGTCTGTGTGCGTGTGTGCGTGTATGTGAACAGATTTCTTGCCCTAAATCGACGTTTTCTCCTGGACTGATTTCAAAAATTTCAAGCCACTCGATGTATCTCGTTGAGGACTATTGTTTGTCAATTTTGTGCGATGTTCGGCCAAGCCGTTTCTTTATAAATCGCAGAAAAGTGAAAAAATTTTCGTCTACGTTTTAGACCGCAATTCTGAATCGATTTTAAAAAATTGAAATAACCGTTCGATAGATATTGATTGGGAATCGTGCTGATTAGTTTTTGGTAAAGATCGGCCGGGCCGTTTTCTTATAATAAAGTTTCTTAAAAAAAAAATTCGACGATTTTTATGGTTTTTTTTGACGGTAGATACCATAGTATAATGTATGATCTGCAACATACTAAAATATTACGGCCCTACGACCAGTCGTTTAATTTTGAAATATCGTCAAAGTTTGCAAAAATTAGTATCGTTTCTTTGACATTTGACAAAATTAAACCTTTGATCGACATTTTCTCAAAAACGCCTGAACCGATTTCATAAATTTAAAAGCTATTTGATGTATCTCTTGAGGACTATAATCTGTCAGTTTTGTGAGACGATCTGCCGAGGCGTTTCTTTGTAATTTGAAAAAAAAAGTGTTAAACTTTTCGACCACATTTAAGCTCAAACTACCGAATCGATTTTAAAAAACTGTTTGAAAGATATTAGTTAGGAATGATACTGATTAGTTTTAGGTGAAAATCTACCGAGCCGTTTTCTTGTAATTAACTGTTGAATAAAAAATTTAAGTCGGTTTTCATGGAACTTTTTTTGGCGATATATATGATGGTCTTATAGAACTTACTGAAATATCACGGCCTTACGACAAGTAGTTTAATTTTAAAAATTAATCAAAGATTAAGAAAATGAGTAGTTTTTATGACGTTTGTTAAAATTAAAATTAGACGATTTACTTGGTATAACGATAGAGTACTTGGTTTTAATGAGCATAGTAAACCATTAAAGTCCTATGGAAACTGGTTCAATTATAAAAACTGGCGATTTTTGAAAATTTGCTCTTAGAAAATACTTCGAGTCAAAGTGTTCGTTCGTTTACAATCATATGTAATAAATCCACTCGGAATACTTCTAATTACTCATAAATTAAATTATTTTTTATTGATTAAGTCTATTAATTACACATATCGGGAAGTTCATGCAACTTGCCTCAAGGCTAAATACCAAACCAACTAGTTTATCACCTCTATTTATTGAATGCTAGTAATCTATCTACCTAAATCAGCTCTCGTTATTAATTACTAATACGTCACACGTACTTTGCCTAATTCGCACCGGATTGTGTCAACAACATCTGTAAACGAAGGCACTTGACCGCGGTAAACTACTAGTGAGAGGTAAACCAAACAAAACAATGGATGCACGGTCAGCTTAACTGGACACTCTTCAACGGCAAACACTATTAACAATACGAATGCGAAGCACCACTCGAACAAGACAGGCCAGAAATGTGGTCTACCCCTGACGTAGTAAATGTATGTACAAGCTACCCGGGAAATAATGGGCATATGACGTCTGCTATTTATCAAGACCTAAGATTAGGAGAAATATTGGCCTAGTATAATACGGTAAATTATATAAATAGAATCTTGAAAAATTAGAAGTATAACATGGACATTTTTTTCGCATGGTGAAGGTAACGTTCAAAAAAATAAACAGAAGAGCTATTTTATTATACTTTTAGTATTTTACTATTGAATGGGGGTGCAGAGATCTTATTTTAATTTTATTAATTATATGTGCTATCTAAAAAAACAAATAAACTCCATCACAACCCGTAACACGTATCAAACAAACAACTATCGAACTATGTTCAGTAAAATTCCGTGTTAACTCCCTAATTATGGAAACATGGTTTTTCTCTATATTTCTAAAATCTGTCAACTGTCTCGTTTTACCCTATATCAGGGGTATAAAAAGACAGCCAGAGGGCAAACAGATCCAATGTCTTTCTTTGATTTTAAAAGATTTGTATGAAATAATAGCTACATCTACATTATTCAAGCAAAATACAATTCACAAATATTCATCAGCAGAGTTCGAATAACTACGAATATAATTTCTCTCTTGTAAAATTGCTTTTCTAACTTATAATTATTTTCCTTTTTTGTTGAGTACTCATTATTTACATCTTGGTAAAGATTTTGTTGCCCCTTTTTACCCCTACCACATAGCTTGTATTAACATTATATAAAAAAAGTGGTGAATCTAACATAAAAACATTAATATCTCTAATGAAACTATTGGGGCGCATGGCTTCATGCCTTAAGGCAAATTGCTGGAACTTCCCGTATCAAAAATTATTATTTTTTTAAAAACGAATAACATTTTTGAAAAAAAATTACTTCGAAAAAATTACATTTTTTTTTGAAAAAAATATTTTCTTTATTTTGATATTTTTTGGTAGACCTGAACTTTTTTTCAAAGCAATCGTACTGCTAGACAAAATATCGAAGCGTGTAAGCGCCGCGTCGCCGTCTAACGGATAAACATTGGTACGGAACCCATAGGAATGTAAACAAAATTTATACTTAATGTAAAATCTCTATAAAATATCTGATAATTTGATGTGGATATGTCTAATGATCATTTTTGACCCCCAAATGGCATTTTTTTTACTTTTTTTACTAGATCTCTAAACCCGCTAGATCTACCTTTATGAAAATTCAGTTCTTCATCTTGTTAATACAAGTAAAATGTTTTTTGAATTATTCAAATCGGACGCTCCGTTCCCTTAAAAACTGAGTGTCAACGGTAGTTTTTGGCACTTTTTGCCCCATATCTTCGGAACGGCTAGACCTGCCTCCGCCAAAAACTAATCAGCACGTCTCCTTATCAATACGAATCGAATGTTTTTTTAATTATTCAAATCGCTTCATTCGTGTTCCCGAAATCGTCGACGAAAATTTGTATCCGAACACACACACACACGCACAAACACACATATACATCTATTTTTTCTAAGGTATGCCAAAATGTTCAGAAACATTCAAAACGTCGAGAAATGTAAAAATTTTCAATTTTGATTTTCGGCCATTACAATAACTTACCCTACAAGAAGTTAATAAAATAGCTCAAAGACAAAAAAAACTACTAACGAAGAAAATACGTTTGTTATGAATATTAATACATGACGTACATCTGCTGATAGCTACGTCGTAAGAATTAAGGTGATGGCTGGTTATTTATCTTTTGACTCCTACTAAATAGTACCGTTTGAAATGTTCATACTTTACTTGTTTTTGAGATAATTGTGGTGCACCTTTTTACCCGCGCACCTTTAGGCCTCGCTCTACCCTATATATACATATAAAAATATATGTATGTGCATGTGTGTGAGTATGTATTTATATATAACAATACGTTTCACCCGTGACTTTTCCCCATATAATAAGCAATGTATGCAGAGGGGCGTCGAAAATACATATCTTGAAAATTCATCCCCAAGATGTTCCATCAAATTGTGGATGCTACGCCTGTCTATATCCCCCAACTTGCACAGATAATATAAAGTTCCGCGGAAACAACACAGCCAATTATCATTTGGGAAACCTTTGCATATAGTGCCAAGCTTATGCAAATATTCTAGACACAAAGCTGTTGTGAAGTATAATGCATTTGAATGATTTAAACAGGATATTAGAAATTCAAAAGGTTATTCACATTGAAATAGGCATACGTGATGAAATCAAATTAGATCTAATTGTGAAACTGCAATCAAAATATGCATATTGGAATAGTTTAATTACAATTATATTCTAATTTACTAAATACATTTAAAAAGTA
This sequence comes from Ctenocephalides felis, assembly GCF_003426905.1. Taxonomy (NCBI): domain Eukaryota; kingdom Metazoa; phylum Arthropoda; class Insecta; order Siphonaptera; family Pulicidae; genus Ctenocephalides; species Ctenocephalides felis. The sequence goes on along the minus strand of NW_020537758.1, from coordinate 26,119,763 downwards.
ATCAATATAAAGTAAGCTAATATTTTATTAATTACATCTACATATAAATTGGCATGCATATTTATCAGCAAATGTTTTTATTTGTTTACAAAAATTTATCGCAGTTGAAGTTATAACAGTAAATTAAAATGATGAAAATAATTTCTTATTTCTTAAAATTGATTGAAGGAAATTTAAGTTCAAACGTACAATTACCTAAGACAATATTCAAGCGTTCTAGAAAGTGATGTCTTATACCTATTAAATATAAATTATTAAATCCCAGGTACAAAATTAATAATATAAATAATTGAAAAAAAGTTCTGATATAAATCTTTTTTTATTACTTTTAATTTCAATAGATAGAGTACAAATCACAGACATAGATGATATAAAAATATTTGCTGTATTCTCATTGTTATCAAATTATGATTTACAATTTTTTATTTCCACTCTAATTTTACAATAAAAAAAAAATTGACAAACTACCAAATTCTTCTACAGACTTTTACCGGGTTTTCCATGTATCCATGAAGTGTTTAGTTTCATCTTGTCATAGAGCGGTACTTGTTCACATCAGAAAAGCATTTCGATTAAAATGACTGCGAGCGTTTTATGTCAACGATATCTTACCTAGAACAAAGGAATAAAGACACATTAGTTTAACAGAAACTTCTCATTTCAACTTCAAGAAATAATATAATGCCTTAAGTAGTCGTGCTTAAACAGAGTAAAGAAAACTCTAAAACAACAATTCCGGGAGAAATGAAATGTTTTCTTTATTTGCGCCAAGAAAAGCGGACTGCCATAAAAAACGAATATAATTCAAACTGTTTCATTCATTATTTTGGGCAAACGTAAAGAAAACGAGCGCTTTTATTTTGCTTTGAATGGAAATAATGCTATTTAGCAGACTAAATTTTAATTTAAAATCATATTTATACATAACTTTAATATGGTATGTATAAAATAATAAAAATGTTATATTTTTTAAATTTTCTTCAATTGTTATAAAGCAAAGAAAATGCGTATATATATACGTATATATATATATATATATATATATATATATATATTAAATGGTAGAGTCTTGGATTTGTGATATATTGTTTATAATAATAATAGATATATAGATAATATAGTTTGTTTCAAATAAAAAACTTAAAAAAAGACATAACTTATAGAAATTTTGATTTACAAAATTTGCCTATTCTGCTGAAAAGGAAACTCATAAATTCATTTTTTGATAAAATCTTTTTTAGTGCTAACGTATATTCAATCATACAGGGAATTAATTCAATTTTTTCATTAACTTTTTCTTAAAACTTTCCAAAACTTTCAAATTTTTTATCATTTTTAATATCCTGTTATATAATCCACTCATTTATTTTTATCATTTTCATTTTGATCATATTATCATATTTCTGTACATTATTTTTCCAACTATTTTATTAATTAAAAAATCCATCTTCTTTTCTTAAACATATTGTTTGCTTAAATTTTATCAAGATCATGTTTCTTGACAGATGTCCTGAAGATGGAACGTACCTAGTTCCGAAACGTCGAAATTAAATAAATAAAGAAAAACTTTTTTGTTTTTTTTATTACTTTTTGGATTCTTGTTCGAAACTCTACAATATATATATATATATATATATATATATATATATGTGTGTGTAAAATTCAATATAAAACTAAAATTTGTACTTTAATTAATTAGTATTCAAAGAAAACATTATAATTTATTCATATTAATTAATTAATGTCACTTTCATCAAGATTGATGTTCTATATAAAAGCTCGAAAATATATTAGTATCGCACAAAATATTCAATAACTTTCATTCATATCGCGAATTTATTCAGATCACTGGGTCAAAAGAACAAATAAGGAAACTTCACGGCGACATTTGTCCCAAAATTTAATGAAATTTAATCTAATACCATTTAATTCCGGATGAGTTCGTATGAATTCTTTTCACTTTTAATCAAATCTATGAGAACGATCACATAAAATCGAATGGAATAGCTCTGCGGGAAAAAGAAATGATTGCGGATTTCTTCGTATCATCCAAGAGTAAGTTTATATAAACAAAATAATAAGGTTTACATCATAATATTTTGTATGATAAAGTTGATTGAATTTGTTCATCAATTAATAATCAAAGAAAATGGGTGAGCCTACAGTTCCTTTGAATCATTAGTAAAAAGAGCATGACTTTTTATACCGCCGTGACAACAGTTCTAACACACAATATATTCAATGATAAATAATAAATACCCCACGTACAAGGATCCCGAAAACAAAGAAATAAGAAAGTGACAATTTGAAGGTGCGACAAACCATGTCAAATGTTATATTTTGTTTTTGAGACTCTGCATTTACATAATTACGAACTTCATACGTGAGGGCATAGGCACAGGAAAGCAGAGGTGGCCAACCCAATTTAGTATAAAGAAAACAAGGAAAAAATACTGGACAATTTTAGTATAGGTATTTTAATTTGGTATTATCTCAGTGCATAACACTGGACACCAAAAATAGCTTCAAAACTGCAGCATGTCATGTCAATGCAACTTTTTGCAAAGTTGATGTAACATTTCCAATATTTCATCATATAAGATGAAGCCAATATCTTCAGAACATTTTATCAATAGCACCCCAGCGCCACCATAACATACCAATGCACCGTCACGAAACACATTTCCATGTCTCCAAAAATGTCATTTAGATGGTAAAGCGTTTTCCTAATAAATAATAAGATTAAATAATAAATACCAATCATGTTAAATTAAGCAACACCATATGTAATAATTGCACTTGGGTATTTCTCTAAGAAGCAGTTGTATATCATAACGGGACTAAACTATGCTGAAAGTTCATTTGTTATGCTGAGTTATGTTTTGGGTGCAAATTGGAGGGTATAGAGTACAAAACAAACTGGTCGTAAGGGTACATCAGGAAAATTCCATACTGGAATAGAATAACAAATGCAATAATATTACAATAAATATCCGATTTAATTAATCATCATTTTGAATTGGAATTTGATAAAAATGTTAAAAGTTAGCGACAATTTAAAATATTTATATCAATATAATAAAATTTATGCATTTCTTCAAACATAACTGATAAAGTGCAAAGTATTAAATGACTACTTCTAAAATGTTTTATCATTGAGTGTATTCATAGATACCAAACCATGATGGATTTCAGATATTGTCAAAATTTTTGATATCACTGTTTATTTAACATGTTATCACTATTCAAATAAAAATAGAGCTTAAAAAAAGTAAATATGTGGTCAACAAGAGCGTATAAGCCACTGCGACGAAGATCTCCTGTAGGTCGAGGCAAGATGGAGATTCTCAGGTGTCAATGTCCTTAGAGAATAAACGAGCGAAGTCAAGAGAAGGCAACTATCAGTAAAATGCGATACAATGAAATATTTATTTAATTTCTAGCATTTGACTTAATAGTTCTCTTAGTTTGTAGTGCAGTTGTTGAATCCATTCAGCGACTTCACACGATTATATTAACCCTTCATGGTCCGGAATTTTTGTTTTCATCCGAATAAAATCAGAGAACAAAGAAATAGTAACTAGACTTATAATTACTATTTCTTTGTTCTCTGATTTTATATTTGAATAAAAAACCAAAATTTCTAATTCAATTTTTGGCATTAAAAAATTATGTTACTTTTAAGTCACAGCAGCCTATAATAATCGCACTGTCTAGAAATGTTGTCAGATTGAAAATTCTAGCAAATTCATAAATATTAATATTGGTTCAATTGATAACGTTACACAATTAAGATTTATGCGTCTTATCCACAGACCTTAAACATATGTATTATGAAAAAAAAAACAAATTATTTGATAAAATATCGAAAAATTTGGAATGTAACCATAAAGTTGCGCGGACCCATTGAGGATTAATACGGATGATGCAAATATGAATGATCTTGAAAATACTCTAAACAATGATCATATTTGAATTAGCAGGATATTATTGGATGAAAAATAATATAATTTTTATGTCATCCATCCGTCAATCCCCAAGGCAGTATATTTAAAACTGTTTAGACAATTTCTTCACACTTTATTTGAATTATCGCACCTCTTTATGTATAATAGAGACGATTATGTTTCCTAACAGATCTGTAAGTCGTGCAACTGAACGCAAACACAGGTGTACCCATATGATGCACACACTAGGGAGTCCTATATATAGGCGAGTTATAACCACAACTCTCTGTAAACCGGATGAGAGGCTCTGTATGTAAACGAATACAAATAAAGGGTTAGAAATAACATGACTCGGTACAAGATGAAGAATTTCAATTTAAATATAAAACTCCTTCTATACTCCTTCGACATATCTTGGACTTGTGTTTCGTCGCCTACATCGAGTTTTATTATTATTGCTTGTTTATGTTTTGTTCTTGTGCATTAAAAAACAAACTGACATCTATTTTTTTCATCAGTATAGATGAACAACATACATAGCACTTCGACAGCTTTTAGTACTATTTTATATGAGAAACGCTACGTAACTTAGGCTTGCCCTAACATTGGTCTACATTACGGCAGAATCGGTCCCTAAATTTATACTTTATTATAAATTGCGAATGTTGTTGCAAACGCAAGGAATGTTATGTGATTTTTAATTAATAAGGTTTCACCAGCCCACACGAAGTCGGCGCCTTGGATATTATAAGAAAGCATTTTATTTAAAGAATTTATTGGACAAAATGTGACATAATGTATGCTGTTAAAATCCTCATACTATAAGCCATTGTATTTCGTTTCGTGAATTGTAACACGTCCACAAGCTCAAATCTTCAATTTAATATGCAATCGTGTATTTTTAATCTACTCAGCAATCTGTAACTTAGTTATATAAAAATATGTATCTAATGCAACATAAATTATTAATTTAAAGTAATATTGAAAACAATATTACATACAAAATCTGCGTTATGAATAATTTTTTCTAATTATGATCTGTAAACATAAATCATTTTACTACCTTTCATCCCATTACTTAAAAACTCAAAAGCACCACGATTACTTCCCAAAGAAGAGTTAATTTTTCACGAAAGTTTTCCAGTTAAATCTACCTCATGCAAATGAAACATAAACAATGAGGGGACATGGTCTGTGTATAAAGTTTAATACATTCCTAATCAGTGCAATGCGCGTCGAGCAGCAGGTGCTCCGGGCAGCAACCAGCCGTAGCCGTTGATTTACTAACCCGAGTTTTCAGCCGTTCTAAATACTTGTTTAATGTCTTTTAGCATTCCGTTCAACCCTTTGCATATTTCACGTCCTTGGGGCTATTTGTATAACTGTTGTCACTATAACAAGGATAATTATAATAGTCATAGACCGCCGCTCATAAAACATTTATTTCAAGATTAGTTCAACTAGGAAACGAATAATTACTTCAAATTATTGCTACACATTTGCATAAAAATAATTGAATTTCAGTTATGCCACTTTCGCTAAATGGTATTTAATATTTATCCTTGTGTACATACAAGTTCAAAAAGCTCTGATACCGGCTGCTGCTTGACAAACAAACGCTTTGGCTTGTTCTGTGACCCTTGCTAACAAGTTTGACCTTAATCTCACCGTTCCATCAAAACGGGAAGAAAAACAGGTAGTTCCAACAATGCTGGCACAACAGAGTAAAAGCCTCTTAAAATTCTTTGCATAAGAGAAAATATGTGTTGGTATCGATTGAATTACCTGGGGAAATAGAATTTATACCGAGAGAAATATAATTGATATAAATACAGACAAGACAAATATTGCGAGTATCACAATAGGAAGTGGCAAGAATAGCTCACTCAGTAGCGTTCTCGACTCACACGCTGGAGGAATTCGGTTCCAATCTCCAGCAATACCAGAATTAAAATATGAAAATTAAACTAGATTAAGAGCTGTTAATTTGTAGAATACAAGAACAAATTGTATTAGAAGCAAGATGGAAAAAAGAAGTTTAGTTTAGAACAGTGTTTCCCAACGTGGGACGCACGCCCCACCGGGGGGCAATTTGTAATTTCAGAGGGGGAATTTGAAAAGTTTGATGATTATAATGTAATGTAGAATAGTATCGGTAAAACATTTCACAAAAAAATGCGGAAATATGACGTTAGTTTTTACTCACTGTCAGTAACTATGGCTAAAGATGGAATTAATTCAAAACAAACTAATTTTTATTGTATAGTACAAGGTTGACGCTAAGTGCGGCGTTTACTCTTATAGATTGCTTCAAATGATTCTTCAGGTTTGTTGAGGTTGAGGTAGTATAGTGAAAAATTTAGCTGTCGATTAGTAGAAAATACTTTTTTGATCGGTTATGTAAAGCGTTTGTTATAAGATGGAATATCAAAACAAACATATTAGTCAAATTTTGCATTTTTATTTCTGCAAAGGGTAAAGCGATCCTTACAATGAATATTTGCTATTTATGGTGACAAAGCCTTAAAAAACAGTTATGTTAAAATTGTTTTTCAAAATGTCATTCTGGTGATTTTCCACTCAATACTGCTCTGATTGTCCAGTTAAAGTTTTGGACAACGTAATTAAAGCCATAATCGATTCGGCTAATAGAAACAATTGGCTATGTTTAAAAATTATTGAAGATTGGTTGAAATTTTTCTCCACATCCACCAAATTTTCCTGACCACAAACCATCTGATTTAAAACCCTTGAATTTAAAAAAAAACATGATGGCGTCAAATTGTGCCAAATTCCATTTTTGATAATAAAAACCAGAAGTATTATAAACTTGGAATAACGATGCTTCTTGGAAAATAACAAAAGGTCACCGATCAAAATGGTATACAGAACAAAGTTATTTAATTCCTCGCAAAACATTTTCTAACAAAACCGCACACTTACTTAGTTGCCAACGATAACTACCAATTTCTAGAAAAATATGCGCACTTACTTAGTTGCCAATCTGATAACTAGAAAGATTTAACAAAAAAAAATTAGATATAATTCCGTTCATAGTTAAGAAAATGACAACTAGCTAAGTAGATTCGTTAAGGCTTTATGAAGAAACTGAAACCAAATGCCCAAATGTAATCATATGTACAAAAACTTGCTATAATTTATTGAAAAAAAAAAGTTTAGTAAGTTAGAACCTAATATAAAATCTTTATTTTAGCTTAAGTATTGCATTAAATAAAATTCGAATAAACAGTAATAAAATTAGTTTGAAATTTCCGTTTGTTGGCTTATTCCGAAATTTTACTTATGATTTTTAATAACAATTTAATAGCGATTTCATCTTAAAAGTTATCATTCACATTGTTTCTGCTAGAAGTTTCTGATAGAAGTCTCTGCCAGAAGTCTCTGATAGAAGTCTCTGCTAGAAGTTCCTGCTAGAAGTTTCTGATAGAAGTCTCTGCTAGAAGTTTCTGATAGAAGTCTCTGCTAGAAGTTTCTGATAGAAGTCTCTGCCAGAAGTCTCTGCTAGAAGTTTCTGCCAGAAGTCTCTGCTAGAAGTCTCTGCTAGAAGTTTCTGATAGAAGTCTCTGCCAGAAGTCTCTACCAGAAGTTTGTGCCAGAAGTTTCTGATAGAAGTCTCTGCCAGAAGTTCCTGCTAGAAGTTCCTGCTAGAAGTTTCTGCTAGAAGTTCCTGCTAGAAGTTTCTGATAGAAGTCTCTGCTAGAAGTTTCTGATAGAAGTCTCTGCTAGAAGTTTCTGATAGAAGTCTCTGCCAGAAGCCTCTGCTAGAAGTTCCTGCTAGAAGCCTCTGCTAGAAGTCTCTGCTAGAAGTCTCTGCTAGAAGTCTCTGCTAGAAGTTCCTGCTAGAAGTTTCTGATAGAAGTTTCTGCTAGAAGTCTCTGCTAGAAGTTTCTGATAGAAGTCTCTGCCAGAAGCCTCTGCTAGAAGTTCCTGCTAGAAGCCTCTGCTAGAAGTTCCTGCTAGAAGCCTCTGCTAGAAGTTCTTGCTAGAAGTTCCTGCTAGAAGTTTCTGATAGAAGTCTCTGCTAGAAGTTTCTGATAGAAGTCTCTGCCAGAAGCCTCTGCTAGAAGTCTCTGCTAGAAGTTTCTGCCAGAAGTTCCTGCTAGAAGTTTCTGATAGAAGTCTCTGCTAGAAGTTTCTGATAGAAGTCTCTGCCAGAAGCCTCTGCTAGAAGTCTCTGCCAGAAGCCTCTGCTAGAAGTCTCTGCTAGAAGTTTCTGCCAGAAGTCTCTGCTAGAAGTTTCTGCCAGAAGTCTCTGCTAGAAGTTTCTGATAGAAGTCTCTGCCAGAAGTTCCTGCCAGAAGTTCCTGCTAGAAGTTTCTGCTAGAAGTTTCTGATAGAAGTCTCTGATAGAAGTTTCTGGTAGAAGTCTCTGCTAGAAGTTCCTGCTAGAAGTCTCTGCTAGAAGTTTCTGCCAGAAGTCTCTGCTAGAAGTTTCTGCCAGAAGTTCCTGCTAGAAGTTTCTGATAGAAGTTTCTGCTAGAAGTTTCTGATAGAAGTCTCTGCTAAAAGTTTCTGATAGAAGTCTCTGCCAGAAGCCTCTGCTAGAAGTTCCTGCTAGAAGTCTCTGCTAGAAGTTTCTGCCAGAAGTCTCTGCTAGAAGTTTCTGCCAGAAGTTCCTGCTAGAAGTTTCTGCCAGAAGTTCCTGCTAGAAGTTCCTGCTAGAAGTCTCTGCTAGAAGTTTCTGCCAGAAGTTCCTGCTAGAAGTTTCTGCCAGAAGTTCCTGCTAGAAGTTTCTGATAGAAGTTTCTGGTAGAAGTCTCTGCTAGAAGTCTCTGCTAGAAGTTCCTGCTAGAAGTTTCTGCTAGAAGTTCCTGCTAGAAGTTTCTGATAGAAGTCTCTGCTAGAAGTTTCTGATAGAAGTCTCTGCCAGAAGTTCCTGCTAAAAGTTTCTGATAGAAGTTTCTGGTAGAAGTCTCTGCTAGAATTTCCTGCTAGAAGTCTCTGCTAGAAGTTTCTGCCAGAAGTCTCTGCTAGAAGTTTCTGCCAGAAGTTCCTGCTAGAAGTCTCTGCTAGAAGTTCCTGCTAGAAGTTTCTGATAGAAGTTTCTGGTAGAAGTCTCTGCCAGAAGTCTCTGCTAGAAGTTCCTGCTAGAAGTTTCTGATAGAAGTCTCTGCTAGAAGTTTCTGATAGAAGTCTCTGCCAGAAGCCTCTGCTAGAAGTTTCTGCCAGAAGTCTCTGCTAGAAGTTTCTGATAGAAGTCTCTGCTAGAAGTCTCTGCCAGAAGTTCCTGCTAGAAGTTTCTGATAGAAGTTTCTGGTAGAAGTCTCTGCTAGAAGTTCCTGCTAGAAGTTTCTGCTAGAAGTTTCTGATAGAAGTCTCTGCTAGAAGTTTCTGCCAGAAGTTCCTGCTAGAAGTCTCTGCTAGAAGTTCCTGCTAGAAGTTTCTGATAGAAGTTTCTGATAGAAGTTTCTGGTAGAAGTCTCTGCCAGAAGTCTCTGCTAGAAGTTCCTGCTAGAAGGTTCTGCTAGAAGTTCCTGCTAGAAGTTTCTGATAGAAGTCTCTGCTAGAAGTTTCTGATAGGAGTCTCTGCCAGAAGCCTCTGCTAGAAGTTCCTGCTAGAAGTCTCTGCTAGAAGTTTCTGCCAGAAGTCTCTGCTAGAAGTTTCTGATAGAAGTCTCTGCTAGAAGTTCCTGCTAGAAGTTTCTGGTAGAAGTCTCTGCCAGAAGTCTCTGTTAGAAGTTCCTGCTAGAAGTTTCTGCTAGACGTTCCTGCTAGAAGTTTCTGATAGAAGTCTCTGCTAGAAGTCTCCATATATACACCATAGACCTTATACAATTCATGGACTGCTAATTGAGCGCATAAAAAGTGTCAAAAGATGTTTTATAGTATGAAGGCATTTCGGCAATTCTTTAGGTTCAAATAGCCCTTCACTAATTATTAAAAACTTCTATATTCCAATTTATGAAATTTACCAAAAAATTAGAAAAATCAAGTTTCTGATTGCTTGGCGAAGTGCTTTATTTTGAGGTCTGTGACAAGACTCGACTTGAAATGTGTACAAGAAAAGTGATATTTAATACTAAAGTTAATTGCGAAGCATTATGCGAACAGAGTTTAATGAAAATATGACATGTTTTTTTTCACTCTCTGTCAGTAACTATGGCTAAATATGGAATTAATTTAAAACAAACTAATTTTCATTGTATCATTAAATAGTATAAGGTTGGCGACTAAGTGTAGTTTTTACTCTTAGATTGCTTCGAATGATTCTTTAGGTTTATTGAGGTAGTCTACATGTGAAACACTTTTTTTTATTGTATAGTGAGAAATTTAGCTGTAGATTAGTAGTGTGGGGAGATCAAGCAGGCTGGCAATGATTTGTAAAAAACAATGGGACATGTCATGTATATTTTTTGATATCGAAATATTTTTATAGTCAATAAATTTGATATATTTTTTATGTTGGGAGTTTCTAATTTAATATTTGTTATAACTCCCACAGTAGAAAATACTTTTTTGATCGGTTATGTAGTTGTCGTTTAACGTTTGTTGAAAGATGGAATATCAAAGCAAACATTTTAGTCAAATTTTGCATTTTTGTTTCTGCAAAGGGTAAAACGATCCTCCCAAAGAATAGTTGCTGTTTATGGCAAAAAAAAACAGCAATGTTTTGAAAATGTCATTCTAGTGATTTTCCACTTAATGCTGCTAAGATCGTCCAGTTAAAGTTTTGGACAACCTAATTAAAGCAATAATCGATTCGGCTAACAGAAAAAATTTGGTTATGTTTAAAAATTATTGGGGGTGGGTTGAAATTTTTCTCCACATCCACCAAATATTCCTGACCACAAACGATCTGTTAAAAACCCTTGAATTAAAAACAATCATGATGGTGTTAAATTGTACCTAATTCAGTTTGTGCTAATAAAAACTAGAAGTTTTATAAGCTTGGAAAATTACAAAAGGTCATCGATCAAAATGGTATACAAAGCAAAGTTATTTAACTCCACGCAAAAATTGTCCTTGATTTTCTAACAAAAGATGCGCACTTACTTAGTTGCCAACGATAACTATCAATTTCTAGAAAAATATGCGCACTTACTAAGTTGCCAATTTGATAATTAAAAAAGATTTAATAAAAAATATATAAAATTAAGATATAATTTCGTTCTGAGTTAAGAAAATGTCAAGTAGATTCGTTAAGAAATGGCTTTATGAAGAAACTGAAACCATAATGCCTAAATGCAATTATATGTACAAAAATTTGCTATAATTTATTGACTTAAAGAAAAAGCTTAGTAAGTTTGAACCTAATATAAAATCTTTATTTTAGCTTAAGTATTGCATTAAATAAATTTCGAAAAATAAAATTAGTTTGAAATTTCGTTTGTTGGCTTATTCCGAAATTTTACTTATGATGTGTAATCACAATTTAATAGCGATTCCATCTTAAAAGTTATCATTCACATTTTTTCAGGAAGAAAAAAAATTGTATGGGGCGGCATAACGTGTTGGGAATCACTGGTTTAGAAGATGAGAAGAACATATTGAGAAACATGAAGAAGAATGAAAATCAGTAGAAAGAAAAATTGAATGGAAGATTAGGATATAAGAAGAGATAGTATATAAGAAATATACATGTAAGAATTGTATAGTATATGATGGAAAACAATATGAATAATAAAGGTGGCTAAAAATGCTGTAAAGCAGAGGCCAATAAAATGAAAAAAAAAACAAAAAAAAATCACAAAAATTATTGGAAGGTGGAACGTTCAATATTATCAATAGCAAATATGGTATATTTAAATAAATACTAAAATGACTTTGTTAAATATAGTTTAATAATATAAAATAATACTTATATAAACATGATTTTTTTATTTTGTTTGAGCATCCTTTGAATGAACTTAAGGGTTCTTATGAGCTGTTGTGATGAATTACTTACAAACTACTACGGATTTTTATAGATGGCAACCAAAACAGATGTCCCATCTCTATGTGATGAATTTTATTACAATTTCTATAATATTAATGAATGTTTATCATGCGGGACCTGGAACCTGAAACCTCTGATTTTGATCCTGTCACTCTAGTCACTTATCTAGAATTTGCATATGTCAAGAATTGCTTTTCCAAATTCGGATTATCAATATCCAAAATCAAATATTTGTTGTAACATTGATTTTTAAAAACAGATCAATAAGTTTAAACAGTTGTTGAACTTATCGTGTAAATCCCATCAGAAACAAAATAACCAAACTAAAGTAGTACTACATCGGTTTAGAGCAGAGTTTGCTTTAGATTTTTCCCGTTATGTGACTCCTATTCGCACGATCGGAGTAATAGAACAAGACTTAAGGCACTCGTCCTCTGACTGAGCAAATATCTCGTAGATGGATGACAAGCAAACGCAACGTCTCGCGCAAAAATAAGGGAACGCCTAAACCCGATATGCTAGGACAAGTCCCGGGGGATAAATATGGGGTTGATGTACAAGCACTATTTTTATCGTACATGGAACTTCATTGGCATTAAAAAAATTAAACCTACATAATAATAATTTTGCAATCATTACATTATAAAAAATGTAAAATATAGTATGAATTACACTATAGAATGCATTTTCCAACACTTACATAGTATACGCCAATAATTTTAAACTTTGTTAGTAATGGAACTTTTATACGCCGTGAGTACGCAGCCAAGTGTGCACCGCAGTCAAGTCGTGGGACTTCATATTAAGGCGTAAAAATCAGCCAACCATTTGAAAATAGCAAAGTCTTCATTATCTTGCATGTAGTATCGAAACAGTAAATATTTCTTACATATAACCACATATATTGCAAATCTTAAAAGTTATAATACTTTTTTCTTTGTTGTAATTTGTTGTAATAATAGATATATTGAGAAATATCATACTCAATTTTCAGGACAGTAGTATAAACGGTGCGTCCTATATAAATTTTTAAAAATAATTGTGCAAAATTCTTAGAAACATTCTTGCCACCAAAGGAAGCCTTATAGGCTGTTATCGATAATATGATTTATAATTCAAAATTTTCTTAAACAAGTCATCAATTCTAGTATTTGTTGTTATAATAGATGCATTGAAGAATATCTTACTCAATTTTCAAAGTTGTAGTACAAACGATGCGTCCTATATAAATATTTAAAACTGTTCTACAAAACTCTTGGAAATATCCTTGTCTCTAAGGAGAGTTCTATATGCCGTTATCGATAATATTATTTATAATTCAAAATTTTCTTAGAAGTGTCAGCAATTTTAGTCTTTCTTGTAATAATAGATATATTGAGGAATATCTTACTCAATTTTCAAGGTTGTAATACAAACGGTGCATTAACGAAATTTATAACTTGTTTACAAACGTAGTAATTTATAATTTCAAAAGAAATAATTTAATATTTTCTAACGCAATTTTAAATTAGTTTTCTATCATGAGACCTAAGCTGTATTTTTGATTCATTCATTGGAGTGATAAGTAATCAAATTATTGGGGCATTTCACCCGAAAAACAATATTATCCTTAGATTCTAACGAAACAAAACTGCGCGCAGTTAAATGAAAAATTAAAAAAACACTAACTCCTTATATTTACTATAGACATATTTAGTGAGTAGATAATTAAATAATATATAATATTCTGCTAATGATTGTACAAATAAATTAAGAAGTATATACTATATGACTTCTTATTCGTCCTTCGCAGTTCAAATCCGCAGAACTAATTCGATTTTTTTATTTTACAAAAAGAATATCGTGTTACTTCTTAAGAATAACACCATATACCTATATCTACATCCTGTCGGGCGAATCGACTCACATAAAACAATATAGTTAATATACCGTCCGTGAACATGATATCGGGATAATATCAGATTTCATCCACAATGGTCGAACAATCAATAATTGATTAAAACGCACAAGCTCCGAGAAATACTTGGATAATGTCGCGAACAAAATTGCTTATATCAATAAATATTGACTAAGTACTTTCTCTCAGGCATTAGTATTGTGTGCTGCTAGAAATAGATTTTAAGTACACCAGAATATAATATTATTGGGTTTTCGGTGAATTAGAAGATAATAGATTCGTGCAACCAGTAAACAACTTATAAAAGGATAAATGAATATTATCTGTAAATATTATAGTATTTTTTCTGAATTATTAATTGCTTAATGATAGATAAAAAGATAAAAAGGATAAAGAAAAAAGGAAATTAGCATTGACCAGAAACTCAACTTTTTATTAAATTGTATTAAATTATCCACATTTGAAAATCCAATTTTGAAAGTACTAATCGTTAGAACATAGGATAACAACCCTAAAAACCTTTTTCACTAGGAATGACGATAGAAAAGATAGCTTATAAAGATATGGATTAAACATTTAGTAGTGTTGTGCGCCACAATTGTTGATATTATATATATATATATATATATATATATATATATATATATATATATATATTATTATATATTATATATTATTTTTGTATCTCATAATTTTTTGTATCCTTGCACGAATTTCAACCAGTTCCTCTTCTATACCAAATATGGGTTAATTATCTATGCTGGTGTTAAAATAGCGCAAACATCCTCCAAACTAGTCCCAAAATCTGAATTGAGCTTTCCTAAAAGTTTACCCGTGGTAAAAGAAGAAACTGAGAACAAGTGTCGTTTCAAAATTGGAATAATAGCAGCTTTAATAATTGGAATCTGGAATGCCAAAGGTTTTACTGAGCATCGACGTGAGTTAGTATTATTAGACCAGATTTTTTTAAGTCAAATCCGGGACGGCAATTTTTAGTTATGATAATCCGGGATATTGGGATGTTTGTTGTTTATATAACAAATGCTATTCAAGGATACAATAAAAAACAGCTTTTTTAAATGAATCTTCTTTTTTGTCATAATTGCAGACTTTTAGTAAAAGCTTTATACTTCCACTTCCTTCGAATACTTCTTTATCTGGTATTATAATATATCTTATATTTTTTATCTATATATTCTATTCAATTTTCATCATAATTAATTTGAAAAAATTAGCATCTGTTAATTAGTTTTTGTTAATTTAACTATTAATTTTCGAAAAACCGAGACATCCGGGACAAAAAATCAAAACCCGGGATAAATATTGCTTTAGGAAACACCCGGGACACAAGGTGAAAATCCGAGACTGTCCCGCCCAATCCGGGACGTATGGTCACCTTTGTATTATTCTAACTTATAACTTATATTTAGTAAGTCATAAAATTGATATTATTTAATTACGTATATCGTAAGAAAATGTTATTAATATCGTATATTGTGATGCACTATTGTAAAGCCTTATTCGCATATCGTGGACTCCCAAATTTTGTTTTCGCTGACGTGAAAACCTTGAAAGTTGCCTGGACCCCTGAGTGTCCGAATGGACAACTTTGGGAATCGCTGATCGAGTCCAAGCTATCATTTCAAATATTAAGATCTACTGCGTTGTATATGATAACTATCTTCGTACTTTTTCTTCTTCAAAAAGCAATAAATGTCTCCTCAAAAATACTTTTGTGTATATAGTTTTTGATCGTTTGCGCAAACGAACTCCTAAAAGGGTTTTGATATATGCAAATGAATTTACGCGTACAGGCGCATGAATCTTTTCGTTTCGTTGTTGCTTTTACGCCTGAAGGGATCGGCATAAAAAAGGACGAGAATAATAAATGTGTATAGTTTTCAGATATATTGGACGCTGTTCAACAAAAAACCCTATATAGAAAAAAATACTGCGTGGATTGAATGCTTACATGAATGCTTGATCCAAAAAAGCACTAAATTTGATTCATATGCTAATGGTAAGATCTTCGACGCATGTGTTAAGAGGTGGAACATTATCAATTAGTTATCAACTATTTCAATTTAAGTTATAAATTATTTTCAATTTCCTTTTTTTCCCATTAGATTCAGATTTTTTACTTGTTTTAACATATATTTCAATTTGCACAAAATTTTGATATAAAAGAGCAGATATCTTTTATTCAGATAATGCAAATGCCCATATTAAATATATATTTTTATTTTAAATTTAACATTTATATTTATTTATTGATCCACTGATATTGCCCACCAAAGAAAAAGCAAAGTTGTCATAAGTGATTAACGAAAGACATTAATCACCTTAATAAATTTTATAAACAATTTCCTAATCATCTAAAATCAAACTATTTATAGGTATATTTCTGATTGAACCGTAGAGGCTTTTGTGCCGATTCCAATCAAATAGAAAGCTTGACCATGACGAATAGATAATAGTTCCATGTTAAAACACAATTTTATTAAACAATTAGGAAGGAGAGAGTTCACAATCCAACTCGAGATGTCTGAGATAATTTTATAATTGCCTTATACTCACGACTTTATAATAAAATCGAATAAGTCTCACTCAATGTACAAATTGTTACTGCATGCCCATTTTATGCCGTTACTGGCAAACATGGGAATTGACACTTAATAATGTCTACAAATGGAACTTGGGTATAATATTTTTGGAGTCATTGGTTTGTAAACATAAAAATATGTATGTAAATTTGTATAGAAATATCGTGATATGCGCGACACAGAAATACATAAAGAGGCCTGTTCTTTAGTCAGGTGAATCTTTAAACAGTACACGACAAAACCTGGTGTAGAGAACATAAATCATATTTGATCAGTGGTTATAAACCGGTTCAAGTCGTAATGTGTCATTCGATAATAAGCATGAACACATTTTGCACCATTGGATGAAATTAACAACCATAAAACTATATGCATCTATATTTTTACAAAATAATAAGTGTGTAAATAGTCGATGGAGGAACGGGTTGGAGTTGACAAAAAATCACGACATATCACATGGGGGAGGGAGAAGTATAGTCAAATATCTCGTGTAATTTCTAAACTAATTTAAAAAAAAAATCAAACATTTTCAAAAAAAAAAAATCTACAGTTTTATCACGTAACTAATAATACACGTAATGTTTGGGGGGGAGGGGGGAGGTTAATTTTGAATATCACCATGTATTACCAAGGAGGAGGGGAGAATCCTTAAAAACTTGCTCACGTGATTAATAAACGCTCCCTAACTAGGTTTAACTAGGTATACAATAAGTATACCTAGAAATCTAGAAATAACACTTCTGAATTATTTAGTAAAATAGCAGAAAGTGCCAAGTAGCAAATGCTTAAATAAGTTTTGAAAATAACAAACTAAGAACCAAGTTGTATTATGTACATTTTATAAAAAAGTAAAGTAAAAAGTTTATATAAATACAAATTAAAGTATAAATTGTGAGGTATAACAAATCAAACGTTTCGCAAACTCAATCTCAAATATCCTAAACTATCATTTATAATAAAAAAGTTCAAGCGGTTATAAACTTCCTTGGGTGGTCTTTCCATTTAAAATCACCTTCAGTTTCTCATACAGCATCTCAAATATTTGCATCTTTCGTATAAAACTGCACAAGCCGTCGCGAATTCTTTCGTAAAATATACATCGGATCACCTGATGTGTTTTGCATAACCTTATTGGTTTTATCTCGGGCTTTTGTTATTTTGTTTGATATCTGACACACCATACTCTCTGATGTCATATGAGTGAGTTTGTATGCGGAGGTAATGTATGTGTACACTGAGAACATATCAGACACATGTCATTTCCATATCAGTTGACTTAACAGCCACGATGGCAACGAGATTCAAGGATAGATGGTAAAATTGGGGGCCTTGTAGGCTTAGGTTCTTGTAATATTTTATAGAAAAACGTTTAAAATATGGCTTACAATCAAAGCAATTCACATTGATCATGTTCCTAAAACCTCAGAATGGAGATTTGCAACAATTGGTGAAATAAAGTCTACACTGTAAACTGCCTTCCTTGATGTTTGGAAACACGTTGGCACAACTAAATTGGAATCCAAGGAACATTACTTTGCATTTGATAATAAAATTTAATTTATGGTTAACCGTAGGGCATATCGCATCATAACATTCTTTCTTGCTTATTAAAAGCGTACTAATATCATATGTGGATAATATTTATTAACAAAAAATATTAAATCAATATTAACACAAATTTCGGAATAAAGTACGGAGCATCGGCTCATTTATTTCACATACATAAATGTATACGAAAATGTATGATGTAGTATTGGATCAAACTATAATTCTACATATATATTTTTTTTATAAACAGCAGTTAATTTATTTTAAGTACATAATACAATTTAATTAAAGTAATTTCCATCAATCGCTCTATTTCGTTTAATATGGTTACCAAGAAAAGAAAAAGGTGCTCATGGTATTAAGGAGAGTCGCTAGTAATCTCCGGATACTGGAAAGAAAGTTAGGAGAAAAAGTTAATTGTATCTTTTTTTCGTTCAACGATACTATTATATTATGAGGATAGTTGTTACTATTCGAATGTAGGAAAACTTTGTAGAAGTTAAACACATAGAGATATACAGATACACATACAGATATATAGATACATATACCTTTAGAATATGTGCACAAAACGCCAAAAAATAGACATTCTAACTTTTTACTTCTAACAATGTACTTATGCATTTTGAAATAATAGTTTTATGTTATTCTAATTCAGACAATACAGATTTTTTTAATTACAATTGATGCATCTAAAAGTTTATTGAGAACATTCATGTTGCAGGAGATTTGTCGATATTTAAATATAAGTTCTGGGTGGAAATAATATATAAGTATAGTACAGTGACAATAAAATAAAAATAAATCCAGAGAATTTCTTACCCACATTATATTATTATTTATAGCTATTACAGAAATTTAATTGTAATAAAATTCATCACATAGAGATAGGATAACTGAGTTGCCTTCTATAAAAATCGACTTATATTGTTGAGTTAAATTATCACAACAGCTCATAGTTCCGATCGAAGTTAAAATAGTATACCATAAAATACAGAAATAAATTGTAGTAATATAAAACTATATCTATATATAACTTAAATCTTTAATCTATTATTATTTTGAACAGCAATCAGTACTTAAGAGTCTTATGAGCTTTTGTGCTGATTTGACTTAATACTAGTTGTTTCTACAGATGGCGACCCAAACAGTTGTCTCATCTCTGTGTGATGAATTATTATTACAATTTCTGTAATAGAGCGAATATTTTATTGATGCAGCAATGCCGGATGAGGGGATTTTTCACTTGGAAACATATTATTATCCCTGTTTGAAGTGATTCAGGTTGAGTCGTTCTAGCCTTTTTAATAATAGTAGTTGAAATCTCGCAAATTGCATTTATCTTAATATGGGTACGTTTACTCTCGAACAATAACCAGTTTCAAGTAAATCATATTTCTCTCATTTCACACACATAATGTGCATTAAGAAGCCAAACATATCGAGTAATGTTTGGCTACCTATTTTAATAAACGCAAGTCATACCACGTGCCGTTGTATCAATGGAACGTGACTGGCCGATTTGATATCACGGGCTCTCTCTAATTGTTTTCATTGTTCCTCATTAGAAGTAACTAAATACGCCATACATTTCACCGAAGGCACCTACCTAATTTCGAGGTAGGG
Source organism: Ctenocephalides felis (assembly GCF_003426905.1). Lineage (NCBI taxonomy): Eukaryota > Metazoa > Arthropoda > Insecta > Siphonaptera > Pulicidae > Ctenocephalides > Ctenocephalides felis. The sequence goes on along the minus strand of NW_020537758.1, from coordinate 26,100,245 downwards.
GAAAGACATTAAGTCGTCTCTAATAAAGAGACCAAGGAGTTTATAAACGTTATGATATGCCTAGACCATGGGTGATTAGGTGCCTTTACTTGGATAAAAAATACATTTTTTGGATAGAACTCATAATATTTAAACTGGAAATTTGCGAGAAGATATTAATTATGTTGATACAATGAATTAAATTTTTAGGTTAAAATTGCATAAATAAGGTACCACCTCTGATATTCTGATATCAAGCATTAATGAAATTCGTTTTCAATTGAGAATATAGATTTTCAACGTGTTTTCGAGTGAAAATACCCCTTTTCCAGCATTACTACATCACATTAAAAAGACAATAAAAATATATAAACTACATTTATTTAGGTCAACCGTTGGAGCCTTAGGCCTTCTAAAATCGACGTTGTCAAGAAGAAGTTTCATCGCATCTCTTAGAACTTTTAAGAGACTACGGCTCAATTATTAAACAAGAAAAGAAAAAATATTGATGTAAAAAATTTCAGCTTATTGTCAATATCAAACAGTAAGTAAACCTATTCAAATTCGCACATTTTATTGACTATTTTTTGTGGTACTTCGCACGCCATAGTTTCAAAATAGAATGTGCATACGTTTTAATATATAATATAGCAAATTAGTTTATTATCATGCTATTATAAGTAATATAAATCTCTCCTGGTATGCAATAATTAAAATATGAATATCAAAAACCACACTTTATTTTCGGCAATTCTGTGTTAACCGCAAAGAATCGCTATTTTTGAGGTCAACGTTCTCAGCTGTGTGTGGGAAGAAATAAAATTAAGATTAATTAATAAAAATCCAGTTAATTAATCGTAAATAAATTGGTACAGAATATTTCACACTAAAACCAAATCAATAAAAAATTTATAGGTTAAAAGAATTCCGAAGTAGACACAATGCATAATTTTGCTATAAAATTTTGGTTTAAGCGGATTTGAGATATTTATTACCAGAAGCTATACAAGTTAATGGCATTTTAACCTAACTAATGAGAAATAAATAACAAATAAGAAAATTTAATTTGTGGATTATGTCAAATAAAATTAGAAATCACAGTTGAAGATGATTAATATTCGTATCAAAACAAAGAATGTAAACAACATCAATTTAGTACAGTCTGACATATGTTTTTAATGCTTCTTGAGCCCATTAAATCTATATATATATATATATATATATATATATATATATATAAATCATAAGTACCGTCTACTTCCCGAGGATTTTCCAAGTTCCAATTCAGAAGGATTATCGAAAATAAAAATATAACATTTTTAGTAGGGCGAAAAAAAAGCATTCGAATGAAAATTCATTGATATTAATAAAAACTTAATACCAGATTATAATACGTTAATAAATTGGAACTAAACTATCGATATAAAAATAGATATAAAATCCATACCTTTCATTTAAGTATTCGGCGCCTCCTGTTAAATATAAAAAATCAAGATCAAAAATGAACAAGGTAAATATGCATCGAGTATTCTACAAGAATGCAGTCTTAGAGAATATAGCAACCACTAAATTGAATTGTTTACTTAGGTCTGACAACTCTGAAAGCCAAAGACAACTCGAAAGATACCACCTATATGGCGAACACACCTAAGATAATAAAAACAACTAACTTTCATGAAAACCCAGCATTTATTATTGCGTTAAAACTACTGTAAAATAATTCACAAGTTTTTTTCCCACATTCGGCGAGATTTGATTTAGAATAAATATTTGTGACAAATATTAGATTTCGGGAAAGAAATCTTATTTATGTGCGAACTTCAAAATAAAATATCCATTCAAAGAAATAATAATAAGAAGAAATAAGATTTAAATATAATATATCGTATACTATCTATGAGAATTTTAATAGTTTCAAGTTGATATTTTCAAATTTATTAGAAAATATTTAAAAAAGAGAATGAATAGTAGTCCGTAGAAGTAGTAGTTCATTGTTTTAACTTGATATTTTCAAATTGAGTAATATGTGTTTAAAAAAAAAACGTTTTTGCGTAGATGATTTCAAAAATATGCGTTGGATACCATTGTGACATGTGGTTATAGTTTTAGTCCTTTTAGGGTAAAAAATGAACATAACTAATGACACACCTACGGGTGTGGACGGTTGTGACACATGATTTGATTTTATGATTAATCCCTCGTAAATAATAATACTCGTAATTAAGGACAGTATTTCAGTATTTCTATGTAGACAAATTTTCAAATTACCATTCAATTTATTTCTCTGGCAGCTAACTGGTAATTTAACAAAATTATTGCTGATCAAAAAAAAAGTCGCACAAACGCACCCAGTCTCCCCTACTGCTAAAAATATATTATATTCTGTATATTATTATTATCTTATCAATTGGAATTCACAATGGCAAAAGTTGAATGATGCTTTTCTATTATTATATTCTTATCCAATGTTATAATTTTTTATACAATTAATCTGACTTTTAAATTGTTATCAAACTAGAAATAGTATACAAAATTATATCTTCCGCGTGGTTTAGTTTCCAGATAACTTGTGTATATGTAAAACGTAAATATTTATTCAAATTTCCTTGTATGTTTTGCTCTGTGCTTTATCGGGAACCGAGTAGTAGCAGTACGTTGAACTTTTACTGCACTCATGTTATTTAAAACAATTTAACAATGCTATCTACGTCGTTTTTATTTTCTAATAATAAATCTCCTTCAAAAGGCTCTGTATATTTATGTAAATACCACTCCGATTAAATTTAACCACAAACGACTTAAAGTGCTATTAAGTATTAATGTACCTATCAATTTCCTCTGAAGAGTCCCGTAATTTATATTCATAAAGTTTTATGAGACTAAAATTTATCAATATACGAATTGTGTGTAAAAAAATGATGCTCGGAGATCTTCTATTACTGAAGTTCGATAAATTGCTTCTGCTCGAGTAACGGTAGTGTGAAAATTATAGAGAATCTTCATCGACCTGAAGGCACTAGCGGATCTTCACGTCGTTTTCCCTTTATCTTAAGAAATTATCTTGGCACTCCGTATTTTATGCCAATAGTTCTGGTAATACGCCAGCAGTGAAAACTTCGCATGTTGAAATATATGATCGCAAAAAAAAATGAAAAAAAAAACTAACCGGATTGTTAATGGATGAAATCGACTTAGTGAAATTTATATAGCACTTAATCATAATAATTTATAATGTTGCTTTCATTTAGTACCTTTACGCATAACAAATTACATATATTTACATTATATATTTACCAAATTTTCGTTTCAAAATATTGTTAGTTAAAATTAAGAATATGAAGGAGGACTAAAATTAATATCAACAGCCGAAGAATGTAAAGCTCTACTCTTTAAAAATCTGATAAAAGATCATCACACAGGAAATCAACACAAGATTTTAGAACTTTAGATAAGTATTAAAAACGAATGAAAAATAAAGGAAAATTTAAATAAAAATTGACTTTAGGAAACACTACAACTAAAAAAATATATAAAAAAAACTAATTAATGATTTTAAACCAAGAATAATGGAGGAAAACCTCAATTTAAACTGGAACAATATTTGGAAAATATAAGAAAAATAATAAATGGTAATCCATGGGAAAGATTACTCACGCTCTTTTTTTAAATACATTCCACTCAATTAGAAAATATCACGTTAAAACCATGGACTATCAACGCTTTGTTTTAAACACAATCCACCCAATTCGAAAATATCAAGTTAAAATCATGGACTATTCGCGCTTTTTTTAAAACACATTTTACTCAATGGACTGCTAATAGATATTATTGAAAGAAACTTTATTTGACTCTTTAAAAGTTATGCGGTCTACAGATCATGACGCTGACTCAATGCATGAATGTAAACTTGTTCAAACAAACATACTTCATCTTTCTCCTTTTAGACCTTATCTCAAAATCAGTATAGTTTATCTGCTATGGTGATAATATCAGCTTTTCTACTAATTTTTGAGCGAGATGTGCATCCAAGCTTGTCATGCTAGCGTGCAACTAGACGAAAACTCCGTTTGTCGAATGCTATCAGGTGATTGTACTGTTACAAATTTTCGTGTAGCAAAGCCATAAAGTTGCTATTATTAGATTAAAATTGCAATTTTACTCTGATCAGATGTTTAGGCTCATATTATATAGACAACACGCAGAATTCACGTATAAATCAGATGTTGCACGTGTCTTATTGGAACGCGTCACGTGAGAATATCCATCATACCTATCGCGTGGGAATTTTCTCTAAATGACAATCGCAGAATAAGTTTCTTTAAGACATTCGTGCAGGATAATGTAGATATGTATCTTGTTGAATGTTTTTTCATTCCATCTCGATTTATTGATTTAAATTTCTTTGACCAATATATACTTTATCGATTATTTTTATTGAAATGATAAATGACCCGTATATCAACTTAGAACATGTTTGGAGTTGACATGCTGGAAATATAAATCTGCCCAACAAGCTATAAGGAATATCGAAGTGGACATCGGGTTCTAAACTTTTATTAATTTCTTTCGCATTTGTATTTTATGTGAACATTTGTTATCAATGTCTTCTTAATTTTACTGCCAATATATTCAATTGCTCATCATAGTTACATATAAAAATATCCCACTAATAACATTTTCAACGTTAATTAATCAATATAGAAAATTCAATACTTACTTCGAATGTACTCGTGTGTACAAATAAGACATGTAAAACGATTAAAAGGAAATCTAAAGATAAAACAAATTTTACTCTCAGTCAATTTTTTTTCAGTTGTCTCAATTGCATTAGTATGTTGTCAATCTCAGAAGCTTGCAAAATACACCGAAATCATATTTGTTCTACGCAAGGCCGATGAAAGCTTGATGTTTATCGATATCCAGACAATAGTCTCGACTCATTGATTGAAACGGCTGTTTTATAAGTTTCCAGACGATCGGACGATCAATCCTACTTTCATTTCCATGAAGATATGGTATTCAATTCGACTTGTATCGAATTCTCAATACAAATCTTATTGTTGTCTCAAGTTCGTCAGGTGGCTTTATAAAGATACGTGCCTTCGTGCCCACTACTCGGTTTTGCGGCACTCTGGAGGCCTATTATCATTTTAAAGGAAAATATTGAAACTTGAGGTGGAATAAAAGATTTCTTGTGAGAAATAGCGATATTTGATAAACAATTGTCAGTTGCAAAGATGAATGTCTTCAATTCAATAAATGAATAATGTTTTGAAATAATTTTTAGTACAAGTTTCCTTATGGTAAGTCTCTATTCTTCATCACTGGACATGTCCATGCATATTTATCATCATTATTATTATTGTTATTTATTTTTATTTATCATTTATAAATATGATAAGTAATAGTGATAATACAAAATTTTATACTAAATCACATTTGAAGAACAAATATTCACATAATAACCTTTTAAAGTTTAGTTCAAGAAGTTCAAGAAGAACACAAGTTAGAGGCTAATCTTAGTATGAAAATGCCTGAGAAGTCATAAATCTTATATATTCCTCAATAGTATAAAAAAACAAGTTCCTTAAAAATGTTATTATTTTATAAAATTTCTTATTTCCGAATTCTCTAATACTTTATGGCAAATTGTTGAATAACATAATACCCAGTCCATCTAAAGTCCTAAATGGGGAAGCTAGTTTGAAAAAGGACCTATAACAAGTTTATGTCTTTTAATTAATATGCCATGTATTGCAATAATTAGATTTTGTTCGTTCTTAGAAAAAGTTATAGTTATTTATATAATGAATATTTCCTCACTGTCTTCGATATCATTTAACCTATACTATTATATAACAATATAACAAATATTATTATCAAATTATGCTTTAAAGTTTGAATGGTTGCTAATATAATAAAAATAAATAAAATTTAGAAGACAAAATTTATAGAAATAGCATTTATTTTAGTATGTTTTCTCAAGAGATCGTAGGACTGAATTTTGTTGAAGAATCCTCATTCTATTCTATTCGAACACTTTTGCAAAGGTAATCATTACCATCAAATATTTTGACTTAAATATTGAAAAATAAGAAACGGATGAGCAGTATCAAATTTGCACACTACTGCGATTATTTTTCGGAAAATCTGTTGTCTCTAATATGCTAGTTCATCAATAATTAAAACATAAATAAAACAGCGACTATAATGGAATTTAAAATGGTACAATTAAGCATTTTATTCTTAAAGCTAAAGTTGTAAAAAAATATCTCTAACATGATATATGATTTTATCTTTGTATCTGTTTGTATCGATGACGCAAAGGCGTCAGAGAAACGTATACCGGTTTTGCTCATTCTTGGTAACAAAGGTGCGCTGTCGAAATTGACTAAAACATGCCATAGCAACTTTGAAATACTCTTTCACGGTTCATATTAAGTTCTGTATAATAAAAAATATATAGAATTTTGCACGATTCAACATATTTTAATTCACTTCTTTCACGCTAGCATGAGCAAATGTAGTAATTAAACAATATAAATAATTAACGCAACAGACAAGGATGCTCAAGGCCGTGCGAAAGTCTTTCCGACCGGAAACTTAAGTCTTTTGGAATGTCAGGGACGATGCACAAGTTTTATACAGGTTTCACAATTAGTCGTGCATTTATTTAAATACATTATTGTTTCGATATTTGCAGGTTCTGTACTCGTGCTTCTGCTTATGCAAGCATAATAATTGTTTATAAGTATTACATTCATAAATGGTTCGATTACATATTATTACAATAGTATCGTGTTCTATGTTATGCTAATTTGGATGTTGAAGTAACTTATAGTTATGGCTATGTTTAATATATATTAATTAATCATTTGAATCATCATGAATACTATAATGCATTGGTAATGGTTGAAGTAGAGGATTTGTTAAAGTGTGAAAAGTAGATAATGTAGTCGAAATATCTGACAATTAGTATACTCTTCCTGTCGTGTATTTATAGCAACAACATTGATTATCCTCGATTCTCCATACTTTTCTATTATCAAATATACTGATTTTTAATGTTTGGCGTCTTATAAATGACCACCAAACGATTAATGATTGTCCTATACCTATTTAATAAATTTATCATCAAAAAATCTAATACTGATGCCTTTATATTGATCCAGCAGTGCTCAGGTTGAACTTGGAAACATATTGCTATCTATAATTGAGCTACTGCTTGGCATCAGAATGTCAGAGGCATTGAGAGGCACTGAATATAAAACTGTAGAATGGAAGCTCACAGCTTTTTACATGTGTCTATTCTTCCAAATATGGACAAATATTACCATTGTGTATAGTATGAAGCATCCTTATCACTGATGTGATATCAGTAACCACTTATTGTTATATTTTTGAGACCCAAAGAATAATAATTTAAAGGTCTTAAAATGCATCTTTCAGGATTTCTATATAATTTCTGTACTAGTTATAAGATATAAGCCACCATATATATGATTGTAGTTGATTCGGTGACAATGAACTCTTGAACCCGCCCCTTTTCTGTAAGAAGTTTAACTTGTGATATGCTCAACGAACACTCACAATCAGAGAAATATAAATCAATTGTTGACGTCCCTACTTTGATATATTAGCCTCCAATGTCAAAATCAAAAGCATTAAGTGCTGTGTTATGTTCGTGTATGAAAGACAAAACCGAAGGGGACGAATTGGCAGCGCCCATGTATTATTCAATAAATATGATTATTGGAGGAGGTAAAAAATTCTATATGAAATAGAGCACGTGCATTTTAAACTTTCAATTCCGGTAGTGCAGTTGATCATAAAGTAAGTAGTAGGGTAGGGCGGGGCTAGTTGAGCAAATTTTCACTTAAACGGATGTAGCTCCTCAATGAAAAGTCTCAATAAATCGCTTTACGGTTTAAGGGATTTGTTGTTTATCGCTTAACAAAAGTGTTAATACTATTTTTTGATAATAAGTAAAATTTAAAAGCTATTTAAATGCAAAAAGTCAAGTATGCTCAGTGAACCCCATAGGTGGGGCAAGTTGGGCACTAAGAAAGTATAATGAAATCATGGGTTCAATGTCGATTAGTGATGAAATAAATTAAGTTTTTAATAACCAGTTCTATATTTATAGTCTTTATTGACAGAAAAAACAAAACTTATAGTAATTTGCTTTGAATAATTAACGAAAAGTAGTAAAACAATATCGTATCTTAGGAATTCTTTTACCATTATATTCAGTATTTTTGTTTAAAATAATTATTTCTTTATATTATTACTCATAGACTTAGCTTAAATCTTAAAAATAATAATAAATTTCTGGAAGTTAATGGTAATTGTCTTAGTGACAGCACGAGTTTAGCAACTATGCTCAACTAACCCCAACTCGCAATTTCAAAATAAAAGTGAGTTTATAAAAAAAACGTGACAATTATACCCAGAATCTCTGTGCATATTAAAAGTACTATAATTATATGGAAGAATAACATTAACCTGAATAAAAATAAATAACATTTGACTAAATCAGACGAAAACTCGTGATGAATTACTTTTTTTACGTTTTGGTCTCAAAATAAACGAAACGCCAATGAGCCTCACTCATTTGTCCAGCGGCCACTAACGATCGCGGGATGTTTATTTCTCCCAATCCTCTATATTTCCGCCATATAATGCCTAAACGGATGGTGAATAGTTTTCGAGATATTTCGATTGCTCAACTTGCCCCTATGCTCAACTAGCCCCGCTCTACCATAATAGAAATAGATAGGGCAAACTCTTGGTAATGCCAATATTTTTGGCATGTTTGAAATTGGCCAAAATTCATGGACTATAGTCCATGACTTCTTCACGAGATCCAAGTGAGTGAAAAATGTCATCATTTTCTAAATGCCAAAATTTCTGAGAATTGAGTGAGTGAAAAATAATTAATATTTTTGAGGTCTTATGGTGCTGATCAAATCGACGCAGCACAAAATTCAAATTACCTTTACCTCAGTTGTCTGCTGACTCATTATCGCGAATACATTTGTGTATCATACATTTAACCCTACTAACCCCATTATTTTTGCGGACGAAGAAAACCTGATGTAATCGAATTTCCCCAAATTAAAATTGCAATCACGCGACGGGCATCGGCCGGTCTCTCACCTGCACCGGCTTGCCAGTGTCCGTAACGGCTAGTTCGTATATATGTTCGGTTAATTAATGTGCATGTTTAACCCTTTCGATACGAAACACTGTATCGGCCGCTACACCGAGCTCGGTTTGGGAAAAGCCGTGAATACAAAAGTAATTAGTTGTCAGAACTGGCTGGCCACGAACAGAGGGTGGTCATCGACCATCTATGACAGAGGTAGTCAACCGTTTAATGCATCTGCATTCATGTCAAGAATTCTAAGGGTTCAGTAATTCCGCTTTTAGTTAATTTACAGTTAAATTTTTACTCAGCATGAATGTAGTTTCTTACCTTCGAGATAGTAGGGTAGAGTGGGGCTAGTTGAACATAGGGGCAAGTTGGGCAATCGAAATATCTCGAAAACAATTCACCGTCCGTTTAGGCATTATATAGCGAAAAGATAGAGATTTGGGAGAAATAAACATCCCGCGATCGCTAGTGACCGCTGGACAAATGAGTGAGGCTCACGGGCGTTTTTTTTATTTTGAGACCAAAAAGTAAAAAAGTAATTCATTACGAGTTTTTTTCTGGCTTAGCCAAATGTTATTTATTTTTAATCAGGTAAATGTTATTCTTCCATATAATTATAGTACTTTTAATATGCACAGAGATTCTGGGTATAATTCTCACGTTTTTTTTTTATAAACTCACTTTTATTTTGAAATTCCGAGTTGGGGTTAGTTGAGCATAGTTGCTAAACTTGTTCTGTTACTAAGACAGTTACCATTAACTTCCAGGAATTAATTATTATTTTTAAGATTTAAGCTAAGTCTATGAGTAATAATATAAAGAAATAATGATTTTAAACAAAAATACTGAATATAATGGTAAAATAATTCCTAAGATACGATATTGTTTTGTTAATTCTACTTTTCGTTAATTATTCAATGCAAATTACTATAAGTTTTGTTTTCTCTGTCAATAAAGACTATAAATATAGAACTGGTTATTAAAAACTTATTTTATTTCATAACTAATCGACATTGAATCGATTTTCTTAGTGCTCAACTTGCCCCACCTATGGGGTACATTGAGCATACTTGACTTTTTGCATTTAAACAGCTGTAGCTTACTCACTTACTTAAATTTTACTTATTTCCAATAAATAGTATTAATACTTTTGTTAAGCAATAACCAACAAATCCATTCAGCCGTATAGCAATTTATTGAGACTTTACATTGAGCTACATCCGTTTAAGTAAAAATTTGCTTAACTAGCCCCACCCTACCCTAATATAAAGAAATCAAATTGATATAAAAAATATAAAAAGAGAAGAGGTGATCAGCATAATTGCTCTGCACTGGAGGATTTTTTCAGAAGCGTATTTTTAAAAAAAAATCCAGTAAACTAGGATTCCAAGAATTAATTAGAATTCTTGGGGTTAGGACGTTTTTATATAGTCATAAATTTAATAATAATGAAAAGAACTCTTTTAATCAGTTAACTGAGATGCTCAATACACAAAATTCGGCCACTTTCTCATAACGAGTATATTCCCCAATTACAGTTTACTGGTCAAATTTTATGTTTAAATAGAGGTATCAAAATTGTTTTTATAAATTCATTTTGACCATGGTGGTAGCTGCTATCATTTATAATCTATTACTCATGATAGTTTCAATTTGGCCATCAATGTTCTATGACTATTATTTCGAGGTGCAAATTCATACACGGCGAGGGACGTTTTGTGCATTTAGATTTTGGATGTAGTTGAATATGTACGAGCAATTTGCATACCAGATTACCCTCTGTATGGAGATGCTAGACTAAGGCGATGGTCCTGATTCATATTTTATGATTCGGGCCATGTGATTATGACCAGAAGGAATTCAGGAAACGACAGATACCAGTATATAAACTATATCCATAGTGCTGTTGCACTGAAAACGTCCAAAAAGGCAAAACAACTAAGGTAAGGTTGTAAGTTGTAAGTTACAAGTTTATGCATTCTCCATTGGTAATAGTGGATTCTTTGGTAATAGAAGAGTCTTTGGTAATAGTGGATTTTTATCAATTCCAAACAAACTCTTGTATGTAATGCTAATAAAACTCGCTGGATTTGTTTGCTTATAAATAAACCTAAAATAGATCACTATAACTTGTTGACATTCCTGTTTGATACTAAGAGTTTTTTGAGCTTCTTTACTGAGATATAAAGATGCGCAGTTAGCCGAAAAACAAATAATATGATTAAATTTGAATAATATACAAATTCAAACAATAATTTTGAAAATAATAATTTCAATTAAAAGTGAAGATATTTAGCCAAAGTTTGGGAATTAGAACAAATTATTTAAATAAATATAATTATCTATTATATTATTATATAAATATCAATTGCTTGTTCCTATTTATTTAGTATACACCCATTAACGGTATACATGTTTTCAGATTATAATATTTATGCATATAACATATCAAAGTAAGAATAATAAAATACAAATGCTACAGTTCATTTGCAACGAATATGCAATACATAAATTATGGGATAGAAATAAAATAAAAATGAATTTCAGCTTAACCAAAGACATAAGGAAACTATGCTACAATCCTTCATCTTTTACAATTTCATAGAAAGTTAGTTTATTGATTAAAGTTAGAGATCTATATATAAGGTATGTAATATGTAAGTAACTTTCACTAGCACAAAGCTAAAAATTTGTAATTTCTAACTTGAATTTGAAAAACTGAGTTTGTTTCAATATACTTTCGAATACTAAAATTGCCGTTAAGAATCAACATAGATTACGAAAGCATTTGGTCAAGACAATTCAAAGAATAGCATCTGAACGCAATAAAAACGCATAAGCAATAACAGCTTAAGGTTTATTTCTTCAGATTCGCTTTCGGTGCATTTCCTGTAATGAAAATATCTATTAACGCCAAGATGAAAACTATTTCGTTTCCTGTCTATTTGGAGCAACATAACAAAGGACACATCAAAGTCTACTTTAATAGTTCTTGCGGACTCACAAAAACACTTTAGATTTAAACGTATTAGGGAAACGTGAACGTGGGACAAAAACGCACAATAAACATTCAGGGATTGATAGAAGTTCGACCTCTTTAATGTTGTGGGGTCATTAACACAATGCTCTATTGGCAAGTACTATTGTTTCCATGGATAGTGCATCAGAAGAATCTGCAGAACGTGCTCAATACATATTCGGAAAAGAAGTAACGAAAAAGCTGTGGGTGTAGAAATTTTACCTTACACATCAGAATTTGCGAAAGATCATCAATTTGTTCTATATTATTGAGAAAGCAACAAGAAGCAACAAAGAAATAGTGAAAATTTTGCATAGGTTTCGGATATCAACAATTGAATCTGCTAATTTTCTTTTCAAAGATGAGCAAATACTACATGGTGATATTCATATCAGAATTAGAAGTTAAACTTTACTCGTTGCAGAAGGAAAAATAATATGATGGAATTAGAAATACGAAGAAGATTGTTAAGAACTGAACTGCGTATGTGTATTTTACCTAAAACTAAGAAAAATATTTACTTGGAACTAATTGGAACGAGGAATGACCGATAAGACAAAGATACGACTTCATGGAAATTCGAAATTCAATTATGAAAAGATAAATAAAATACAATTGCAAAAATATCACAATTAAAATACATTCAATCCGCATTTGGAAAACGATTTTAACCTATATTTTAATTTTATAAAATCATAAACTACAGTACCTCAAAAATACTAAGACCAGCTTATTATAAATTACCATGATCAATTGACTTATATTGAATTTATATTTCATTCGATTACATTCTAAACCCATTTGCAGCAGTTCACTGCTGAATAATAGATTATTAGAAAGATTTACAATCACTATGATCTCTATAATGATATATACTTTAAAATGTGGAGTGCCAATAGTAAAAATGATGCATTATCATATAACACTAATTGATGGATAAAAGTTTAGCATGATATAAATCTTTCAGAAGAACACATATCTCCAAAAGCGCATAGTTTCCATATGTCAAATTAAATTTGACGAAGGATGAATTTATAGCGATTATTTTTCACAGATCATTTATTTCAGTGAACTTGAATAAAATAAGTAGACAACGCTTTGAGGCCTTGAGGCGCCATAATAAAATGAAATAATTACAATTTGGTCACGGTTTAGTGGTTTTTGTACTTAAATATTCGCGAACAGTGATCGCCTTATGTATTCTTGAACTCAAAAGTGAGAACAAGATGACTCTTTATGCTAAAATACATCCTGTCTTAAATTGATACCGATCTCATCATCAAAGGAATCAAATTGAAAGGGTAATCAATTAATATATAATCGTATAGAAAGCAGAATTTCCGCTTCGAACAAGATTTTTTATAGATATTTTTCAGTTTATATGTCTAATTGACTGTGGACTTTTTGTTAGAATTTTAGAAAATTTACTGACATGAAATTTGAATCCACTCGAAATGTTAATATTTACTATACCCTGATAATGTTGAGAATGCTTATATATAAAATTTGATTACTCAACTATTTGTTATGATGCAAAAAATTTAAATTACTAACTCCAATTAAAATATATTATAGATTAGAGTCGTACATAGCGATTTGTTCATGCAAACAAACAGATTCCATGTTATAGATTTTGAAACAAGTTTTTGTTTTTTGAAATAACATTTGCATTAACATGTTTCCCTTATAGTGTAATTCAGCAGAATATATTGGTAAGTGCCTGATTTAAATGGGAGCAATCCTCGGTTCCATTCCTACCACTGACATAAAATATTAAGTAAAGTCATGTTCAATTGTAGTTACTAGCAACCGTAATCTATAATAAATAATTCTTCAGGTTTTCACCAAGTTTGTTCATAATAAGTAGCTAAATTATTTTGCAATTTATGCTTTCTTAATATACCTTAAATAAATAAATCAGAATCTAAATATAGTGAAGCTTTGAAACTATTTTCAATATTTAATTATATCTTTTGGTATCCACTCGTGTACCGTTTTTAATCCACTTTGAAATCATCCCTCACATATGACTCTTTCGATATAAATTTTTATTCTATACGTTGATTTATACAGTATTCATTCCATCAAAGTATATATATATATATATATATATATATAATACGAGTATGTATAAAACAGACAGCTGTTGTTCATACTGGGCGGACATTATAAAATATTCATAGCTCACATAAACAAGCGATGAATAGAGATGATGTACAAGGAGTAGAAAAAGCGATGATTTTCAGGAATATTTAAAAAAAAAAATGTGAAATACAAATATTTATATGACAATCATTGATTGGACATTGATTGTGAATATTTCTAAAACAGTATTGCAGAGAGAAGTCAATGGTTTAAATAATTTCTTTCTCTATCGATGATAGCGTAAAAGGCAATTTATTTATCCCACTGTAAGTAGATAAAATAGTACTAATTATGATAATCAATTATTTACCGTTTTTGAATTAAACTATTATATTAATTTTGTAATTTTGTATGTGTCTCTAATAAATTAGTGCTTTTTATAATTCAAAACCACGGAATTATTCTTCTTATATCTCCATTTTAATTTGGGCCAATTATCAAAAAGTATACCATGAATAATAAATGTCGGAATATTTTTCAAATGAATCATAAAGAAAAATTTGCGATTCGGCGTTTTATGGATATAATTCGGGCTAAAATTGTATAATTAGCAATTATAATTAATTGGGCATAATTCTGAGATTGTTAACCCATTTATCGTCGTTTTGATCTCAAGATATTTACGCAAGAATTCTTTGCAAACAATGAAACCATAATCATATATATATATATATATATATATATATATATATACATATATATATATATATATATATATATATATATATATATATATATAATAACTTAAACATGATTTGTAGAACCCATAATTGTTAATGGATAAATTTATTATAAAAACAATGATTATGAATATTTTACCACATATTCACCGTTTATACCATGAAATATTTTAAAGGAATGAGCATTGCCACAACGACAGTGTAATTAAGATACCATGAAACATGCAATTAACATCAAGCAAAGTTTTTACATAATGTTTCTAATAATATTAATTACATGTATTACATGCCTTATTACAAGAAATCGATGATTGATAAGCATTTGCAGATGTGATAATAATATACGACCTTGTAATATCATGTAGTAACGTAGGTACGCGTGTACTTTACTGAATCATAAGAAACTGCCGTGCGAATAAGATATTTATCATAAATATTTATTTCTGCCTGTCCAAAGGAATGGACGCCAAGGTCTTTAGAATGACCCAGATCATTTACAACATTGCCTATGGTGTACGAACAGGATTACTAAACGGTTGAAATATTTAATAATATATCAATTAATATGTTCAAGATAATTAATATATCGTAGAAGACATCAGCAGATATAAAGGAAGCTACTGGTGAGTAATCTTTGTAAATATCAATCGTGGAAGGAACTGATGAAAAGCTATATTTGAGTAACTCTATATGGAACTGAGAAAAAGAAAGACTGACAAAAAATACCTTAAAATGTGGTGCTGGAGAAGACAATATAAACTGACAAGTTGTTACAAATGACATCATAGAAGGAAAAGTAGAAGGACTAAAAGGACCACAGAATGCAGATGATAGTTAAATTAAATAGAGAAAATACAAAAAATTGAATGGCATGGAAGCAGAAGTTCCAAAAGGAAACAACCACAAAACCAAGGTAAAAAAGACAGTTAAATAATTATGATCCCTTGTGCATTGGATGAGACAGAGCACCAACATTAAACTTGTCTTTGAAAATTGACAATCTATACTTTTACTAAACAAATTGTAACATATACTGAACGCATATTTCATCCATGATGAATAAATTTTAAGAATGTCGATTTGAACATCTAGGTACAAAGATTGATTTCCACTATTCACCAAGTCCTAAGGAGTGGTTAGCCAAATTGATATGTGTGCAAGTATCCCCCATGTAACTATGCCGTCGGGGATGTTCTCCCAAGTATATTCCCCACTTGCCTTTTAATCTTCCTACCAAAATCCCATAACTTTCCTGCTGGTACTATGTCAGCTGGAGCTGACCACTTAACCCGCTCGGTCCACTACTTCCTTAGAATTTCATGAGAAACTTGATTAGGTGCCAGAGAGGATAATAACTACTGCACTGATTACTATGCCAGGAATGGCCAGGGTAAATTTAAATCTAAATACATAATCGCGTATAAAAAGGATATTGTAAATATAAAATATATGTATATATATTCTCGTCCATTCGGTATTGAGGATCACCCATTTCCACAAAATGAAGCCAAATCACTTACTTAATATTTTCACACTGTACCATGCAGACTTATAAAATGCAAATTTGTTTCATTTAAGCTTTAAAGGATATTTTATGGTGATGCATATGAATAAGATATGATAATCTTTTACTGCACCATCTTTTCTGCGCTGTCATCATATTAAAAGGCTGCCCCTGAATGCATAAAATGGCACGTTTCTTATAGGTAAAGAATTCAATTTAGATTCCTCACAAAGATTCTGCAATCCTGATATATTCCAAAACGGTAATAGAAGTACATGATTAAATTTCAACATTTTTAAAAGAAAATTAAATAACGCCCAGTAAGCAACTATGCTTTGCAACACCTTTCGGGGAATTATATATGAATAAAATCTTGAAGGGCTGATCAACACGAGAAAAGGTTTTAGAACATTTTGATTATCTCAAAAGTTTCACAAAATATTTTTTGTCATCATTAGTGGATATGAATTATTTCGAAAACAAATGTAAAGTATATACTTTTAGGCACGTAACAATAAAACTGTTAGAGATTGTATGTGAATTAGTGTTTAATATAAATTGAATAAAAGAATGTATAGAAATCAAATGTATCGATATTATCGTCTTAAGTAATTTTTCACATTAATTTAATTTATTAAAATAATTATTCCTTATTTATATTAACCCACCCACCCATGAATCATGTTTGCCTAATAATGTATTTCTTAATTTATTTCACAAAAACCACGCACAAATCCTTTACTTTAGAGAAATCTTTCTGACATTGAAGAATAAACGCGTTATTTTTATGGAAATTGGAGAATGTACAAACAACACTCGTCTTGTTGCTAAGAGTAGTCGCCAGTCCGGCGCCAGGAGTTTCATTTCCAAAAGTTACTTACTCATATTACATATTTTTTAAAACGTTGTATAAAATTTATTGCCATCACGTTATTATGGTTCAAATATTTTACATTGACGCCAATATAAAAATTATCGTAAATTTAATAATAATAATAACAATAACAATGAAAATATACACATATGTATACATGTATGTATGTAATATCGCAATCAGTTTGGCTAACTGCGTCATCTCATTAACATTTTAAAACTTTATTTTTCCATATCATACTTTATTTTATTTTAATTCCTCTGAATAAAGGTTAGGACTATAATTGGGATGTATGAATGATGAAGATAAACAAACAAAACTAATCAAAATAAAAATTATAAATGAATAGAAAATAAACAAAAATTAAAAGATCTTCGATTATGATATGATATGAAATTCAATTTCTATCCTAATGACTATGAAGACTTATCTAGCGGAATAAAACTGTGATAAACAAATGGTAAAAAAAATAATAATTATAGAGAATTCCTTACAACACAGAAGACACTTAAGAGAAAGTTAGTCTTTGAACACGAAGTGACAAACCGACCAAAACCATTTATTACTACTAGCTTCCCAAAACTTGCTAAGTATTCGTTTCACACTCGATATCTCCCAGTCATTCTGGAAACTCTAAAATTATTTAAACAGTCTGACGGAAACCGAACATGTCTTGTAAACAAGACGTGTTTTAGTATGTCCATCATCCATTCTGAAGCATCAATCAAACTAAAGACCAAACAAAGCATAGTTCAGCAGTAGTACCATTTAGCGTCTGCATTGTTGTTCCATCCCTCATTATTTCAAAGCACACAACACACCCAATTCCGAGAGACGGGAACATTATCGAGGTAACTGGATGATGATAAAAGGGTTGCACAACTGAGAAACAACCATGAAAAATCAGAAAATAAAACACCAATGAGAAATCAATTAGAAATTAGTCAATGCAATGCCCGTGTCAATACATTTAAATGAAATTGCAAAAACACCTTCAGTTGCAGATAATATATAGTAGATATTTATAATAGATTTATTAACATAAAACTAAACTAGTGGGGTGTATGGCATCGTGCCTTAAGGGAGTCTTCCTATGTGATGGGTTGAAAAAATCGATTTTTTTTTCATAAATTTCTCCCTTAACATGTCTAAAATACGGTAGTGAAGCGAAAAAAAAAAGCCTAATTTTCAACTTTTATTTCAAATGTCTATCAAAAATCCAATTTTTTTTATATTCATTTGATTATTGTGTCATTCCATGCTTTTAAGCCTACAAATTAAAACGCCGTTTATTTTTTTTTTTTCGAGGCGGGGATGTTCAGAGCGCTTTAGTTTGACTGAATATTTTTAGTTGAAATTGTATATTTATACTGTCCAAATATGTGTTAATAAATGATAAAAAACTTGAAGCTCTAAATATTTACTGGTCGTAGAAAAAAATCCTGAAATATCCCTAAAAAACAGGCTGTCACATAGGAAGACCCACTTAAGGCAAATTGCTGGAATTTCCCGTACCGTAACGAAATGTTCGAGGAATATTAAATGTTTTCAAATAGATTAATATAAATATTGTAACATTGTCTTATATGTATAAGAATTATATAAACAGAATTGCAAACTTGAAATTATTTGTTTAAAGAATATTAGAATTATGTTCGATATAAAAAGAACATTTTTTTTTGAAAAAAAAATGAAACAATTTTTTTTACAAAATCAATTACTTTGTTAAGACAAGCAGAAAGTTCTTTGAATCATTTAAATCGGACGCTTAGTTCTCTCAAAAACTGCCATTTTTTGCACATTTAGCTCTGTATCTCCAAAACCGCTGAACCTGCTTTTGCCAAAAACTAATCACCACTTCTCCTCGTCATTAGGAATTGAATGTTTTTTGAATCAGTCATCTTTTCTCCGTATCTTCGAAATGGCTGAACCTGCCTTTGCCAAAAACTAATCAGCACACCTCCCTATCAATAGGAATCGAATGTTTTTTGAATCATTCAAATCGGCTGATCCGTACGCCCGAAAACGTGGACGAAAAATTGTATCCATACATACATACACACTAACACATCCATTTTTTCTGAGGTATGCCAAAATGTTCAGAAACCTTGAAAACGTCGAGAAATGTAAAAATTTTCAATTTCGATTTTCGGCCCATTACACTAACTTACCCTACGGGAAGTTAAAAATTGATTTCCTCTCGTTTAAAGTATAAATGATTGCTTACAAATGAGCAAGTTTACTAGTGAATATATACTGTCAATCTACATATCCCTATTTATGTCCCATCATTGCTCTTCCCTCAAACAAGACCAGCGTTCTAATCATCGACTCCTAAGACATCTTAAATTGAATCAATTCCTGTTTCTGTTTACAATTATAAATCAAATAAATTACACGATGTCGTATAACTCGCGGGCACTGTTAGGAAACTCTGTATGCCGAGCATAGCCGGACGGCCTGGAGATAAATCACTTGTTTGTTAGTATGATGTGATTCCCTTCCCTCGTGGGGAGACCCGGAGCCGGGGACGAAGCCGGAGCCAGAACCAGAGCCCCGCGTGTGCGGTTGAAATGGAGGTGAGATGGCTCCAAGACCACCCGCACTATTAGGCAGGAATGCGTGGACGCAGATAAGGGAATCAGGAAAAATTACACTTGAGCACGTGGTAAACGACATCCAGAAATTAAGTATTTAGTAATAATAGGACATACGAAGATTAATTTTCCAAGAATTGTTGCTGGAATGTTTTATCTGAACATTAACTGTCTTACAATTAGTACCATGCATTTTTCGCAATATATGTGAAAAATGCCAAGAATAATCACCCACTTTCTTGTGAACATTTGGAGTTAAAAAACAAATGTGTAAACAATTTTTTACAGAATAAATGTCAAAAACATGACTATAAATATTGCATTATTGAAACATTTTAAGCACAAATATGTTTTAAAACAACATTTAAAAACTAGTGGGGTGTATGGCATCGTGCCTTAAGGTAAATTGCTGGAACTTCCCGTACCGTAACGAAATGTTCGAGGAATACTGAATGTTTTCAAATAGATTATTATTAATATTGTAACATTGTCAAAACATTTATAAGAATTATATAAAATGAATTGCAAAGTTGAAATTATTTGTTCAAAGTATATTAGAACATTAGTCAGAATTAGAAATAAAATCTGAATTTTTCTTTGAAAAAAAAATGAAAAAAAAAGTTGAAACAAAATATTTTTTTCCAAAATCAATTATTTTGTTAAGACAAGCAGAAAGTCCTTTGAATCATTTAAATCGGACGCTTAGTTCTCTCGAAAACTGCCACTTTTTGCACATTTAGCTCCGTATCTTCGAAATGGCTGCATCTGCCTTTGCCAAAATCTGATAAACACTTCTCCCAGTCATTACTAATTGAATGTTTTTTGGAACATTCAAATCGGATGCTCCGTTCTCTCAAAAACTCGATTTCTATTTTCTGCACTCTTTGCTCTTTATCTCGGTAACTGCTGGACCTGCCTTTGCCAAAAACTAATCACCTCATCTACCTATCAATAGGGATCGAATGTTTTTTGAACCATTCAGATCTGTTGATCTGTGCGCCCAAGAACGTGACTGGAAATTTGTATACATACATTCATACACACACACACACATCCATTTTTTTGAGGTATGCCAAAATGTTCAGAAACCTTCAAAACGTCGAGAAATGTAAAAATTTTCGATTTCGATTTTTGGACGATTACAATAACTTACCCTACGGGAAGTTAAAAACAAATATATTCTTGAAGTAAAAGAGGTAGAAATTTGACAACTCTGACTACTTCGCCAGATGCACTGAATACAAATATTAACGACGTGAAGAAGTTAAAATTAAAAATATTCCAAATTAGTATGTGCCTTTACACGTATAACAAAGGCAATCCAGCTTTAGGAAAATAAATTAATATTTATCTTAATGAAAAAATGGTTTTCAATATTAAATAACCTAATTACAGATACATCAATTGTCGATATTTCAAGTTTAACCGCCAACTATATCTGGATTAACCACTTACAGACACCAAGGGGCATGGTGTTTGGATTAGAAACTTATAAAAGACATTATTAGCTTCCAAATACAGCCACGATACACATTATCTTCATATTTCACATAAGCGGATTGAATAAAGAGCGGAATTCTTCCATTATGTCCACAAGCTTAACCGAAAGAAAGTAGTTCGGGAGGGAGCTTATTGCCTCGTCCTCGTCCTCGTCATCTAGGGTTATTAGCGGCATTGCCCATTTCGCACGACCGGCTACCCAATGCCCAGGGCAATAATGAAATTGATGAATTGCATGGGAGATATAAAACATTTTAGTACCGCAGTAGTCATGTTCACAGCCGGACATTAAATGAGTGAACGAAGGCGAGATTACTATTGTTACATTGACACAACTCGCCAGTCACGTACGGCGATAAGGTTTGCCAGATTTGTAGCAGTAGTAATGATACTAGATAAATATTTATTGAATTTTTTAATAACAACAGAGGGTAATAAGAATTTTCCGGAAAAAACCAGCATTGAAGAAACCCATCAATAGACGATGACTGAGATTAAAGTTAATTTATTTATAGAAACATTTTTATATTCAAGATTCTTGTATTTTATTAGAAATTTTATGTCAGCTTGTTAGTATACATGTTTTCTTCTGATACGTTATAATGTAATATGTTACAGGCATAATAATGATAATAAATATAATGTTCCCTTTTTGATATGCTTATCTCAGTTAATTAATAATGTATTTTAGTATCCAATGGAAAATGGTATCAGTAATTCATGAATCATGTATAAATGTTAATAATTTTAACTACAACTCTGTCGAAAATGATGATATCATATGCACAATGCCCATTTAGATTAATGTTTCTTGTAGAAATAAGCTAATATAAATAGTATCACTAATTTTAATTTTAATTAACTTCCCGTAGGGTAAGTTATTGTAATGGGCCGAAAATCGAAATTGAAAATGTTTACATTTCTCGACGTTTTGAAGGTTTCTGAACATTTTGGCATTCCTCAGACAAAATGGATGTGTGTGTGTATGTATGTAAGGATACAAATTTCCAGTCACGTTTTCGGGCGCACGGATCAACCGATTTGGTTCAAAAAACATTCGATTCCTATTGATAAGGAGATGAGCTGATTAGTTTTTAGCAAAGGCAGGTCCAGCATTTACGGAAATACGGAGAAAAGAATGCAGAAAAATAGAAATCGAGTTTTTGAGTGAACGGAGCATCCGATTTGAATGATCTAAAAAACATTCAATTAGTAATGCTTGGGAGAAGTGATTATTAGTTTTAGGCAATGGCAGGCCCAGCCATTTCGAAGATACAGAGCTAAATGTGCTAAAAATGGCAGTTTTTGAGAGAACTAAGCGTCCAATTTAAATGATTCAAAGAACTTTCAGCTTGTTTTAACAAAATAATTGATTTTGGAAAAAAAATTGTATGATTTTTTTTTTGTATATCGAAAATAATTCAGAACTTTTTTTTAATTCTGTCTAAAGTTCTAATATACTTTAAACAAATAATTTTAACTTTGCAATTCAGTTTATATAATTCTTATAATCTATTTGAAAACATTCAGTATACCTCGAACATTTCGTTACGGTACGGGAAGTTCCAGCAATTTGCCTTAAGGCACGATGCCATACACTCCACTAGTTTTAATTGTAATTAAAATCCATTTGATCACTTAAAATGTAAAAATAAGATTAAAATATTTTGCTACAAACGTCGCCTTTAGGAGACATCTGCAAAGTGATCGGTGTAACACTCTCAGTTAAATTATTGAGAATTTTAATTTGTTTTTGTGGCTTTAGGTTCATGGTCAGAAAATCTTAAAATATGTTGTGTAGGAAATAATGGGCAGCTTGCTGGCTCGTACAGCAGCATCACTCCCGTAGCGAAAGAGTTAACTTGAATTATGAAAAATATTAAGCAAAATGTGTTTTTAAAACAATATTTAAAAACAAATATATATTTGAAGTAAAAGTTCTAGAAATTTGATAACACATACGGCTGGCTATTTCGCAAGATGCATTGAGTAAACACATGCATTAACGAGGTGAAGGAGTTGAGATTAAGAAATATTCCAAATTAGTATTTGCCTTTGCACGTGTAGCAAAGGTACTGTTAATGGCAGATAAGATGAAGTCAAGCACATCGCAACACGGTAGCGCATGTTTACCGTTACAATTATTTATAGCAAAGTAAGCAGTAGTCTGAGGAGCAAAGAAGCCGCGAGCGATCGAGAAGTTTCCCTTTGCGACGTGAGATTATGATTATGGGAGGTAAATGCATTACCTACATGGCACGTATAAGGAAATTGGGATACTGTTATTAGTCTGTTGCAAATTCTTGCAAACATCTACTGGTGTCACCGAAGATTTTCTTCCGCTTCCATATAAAATACATCTAATCTGTATGAGCAATCATAGTGTATAGTACAACTATAACTGACTTAATTTGATCTCAGCCTTTCAGGTTAAAAACGTGGATTAGCAATCACCGGATTCCGGGATCGATCCCACACTTGACATCAAGCAAAGGCCATACCTTATTTTTATTCGAGACTTTATATCTTAAATATAATTCCAATTTATAGCCTTTACGGGGCATTGTTGCAATATATATTCACATTTTATCAGGAATATTTCTAATAGAATCTTAACAGAAGGAAAATCGTTAAACACTTGGTTGCCTTGTCTAAACACTGGGTAAAAAATATACACCAAAAACAGCTTATAGAACAAACAGTTCTTTTTGCTGTTGACGAAATATGCATCAACTTAATTCAATAGACAAGTATATTTAAATTAATGATATGTAGGAGTATTTTGCGGATGTTATTGTATAATTACCATTATCAAATTAGCGAACCAACAAGTAGAAGCAATAAAATAGCCTTTAAGCTATTTCTCATTCATAAAAATTTACTTGATAGTTGAATAATGAATAAAGTTAAAGTTCTAAATAAATTTTCTAAAAATTAAATATAAATAAAAAAATTTGTCTTTTTCGAATTGGAACTATCATTTCCATCAATATTTATCTGCAATTATGACTTTTACTTGATGGCTTTAAATAAAATATTCGAAAATAATTTATGGTTTAAATTAATATTAATCTTCTCATCTAATAAAATCTTACCAAAAATGTACAGGCCATTAGTGCATACGGTAATTTCCAGAACCAAAAGTAAACTTACCTGAAACAAAAAATATATTATTAGACATTAGCACCCCAATAACGAACATGCATATATCATTAGTACAGACATTTTTTTGTTAAACATGAGAAAGTGAAACTTAGGTATAGATATATGAAAAGATTAGAATGATAATATAAATATCATATGAAATACAAACAATAAATTATAGGTAGGTAAATTAACGTGTGATATATAGCACAATTAATTCAAGTAAATCTATATGTATACATATTTATAGGTAGGTAAATTAACGTGTGATATATAGCACAATTAATTCAAGTAAATCTATATGTATACTCGTACATACATACATATTACATACTATATGTAATTTTTTCAAAGTCAATAGATTTACAGACTACTATTCCATTTATTTGCAAACCTATTCGAATAAAATATATTTAATCCAACATAAGAATCCAACCGTAGACAATATTGTTCACTGAGAAAATAAATAAAATGATAGAAAAATAGTATATATATATATATATATATATATATATATATATATATATCGCCTGTCTTCCCTATACGTATGTTTGCCTTCCAGTAACCGAACATAAATGTAAAACAGGAACAAATACAAAAAAAGTCCAACATGTCACAAGAGTATCGAATAACATTATAAAGAGACATGTAGTACAATCTAAACGATACAAAATTTAAAATAAGTGAACAAATCGACAAACAAATGTTAGTAACCCTAAGATGAAGCATTGATAAATATAATCGAGAAAAAACATTTCAAATCAAATGATATGTACGGAGTGATAAAAAATGGGTTACAATACAAACTCAAGCACCCCGGAGCGAAATGGTCAGACAGAAATAAAATAAAAGTGTAAAATAAAAAAATAGTTTGAAAAGCCATATAATGTCTGGGGTTGGGCCAAAACTAAATCCATGGAAAGTTGACAATAATTTATTACTTAATTGCAGTTAGAAATTGGATGATTTTATACGTACGAGAAAATAAAAGATATATTTATAAATATTTATTACTGTTTTCATTACTTTGAAGACATAAAAAATATATTTAAAAAGAGGATTTATATTGATCATAAGAAGTATGGGTTATAAAGAGCTGCTTATTAAGAAAAATAGAGAAAAAATCATGATAATAATTAATACAGTTCATTTGAACATGCCAACGGAAATACAATTTCATTTATGATTCACTTTTAATTTTTTATACATAATATCAAACAAACTTTTGATACTTGTAGTTAAACAGTATTTTGATTACAAACTCAGTAAAAACACAATAAAAAAAATATGAAGCATCAGCCAACTTTCAATTTAGTGAATGACTACGATGATCTCTTGAGGTTTTTAGAAATCATGGGGAACGTAGAAATACCTTGCTTTTTTATTTATACAGGGTGAAATAAAATCTTTTAAAATGTAGCTTATGAAATAAATGTAAATTACAAGTTTCTGTGCAAAATTGTGTGTTTCATCGTGACACAAAGCTTGCAAATTTCATAACAACAGTTATCCCCTACTTAACTTTTTAAACACAAATAATCTAAAGTTTAGATTAATTGCTGACGGAGAGCATTTATTCATTTTAGAAAAGGTCCATTATCAGGCATGTGCAATTTGACAATAAATCAATGAATAAGTTTGCTAATTTGATCTAGTTAGTCTTCCTAAATATTCTAGAGAATGTTTAGTATCATGTGCGTATGTTATGATAAATTACAAAGCCGGACATACATTTGTTCTAGTTTAGTCGTAACGGGTTGGGACGACAAATCCACATAGTATTACATCTGTCATGCACACATGCCTCCGTGGATTCTGGAAAGGATTACATTCACATCCTTCTATCCAGCGAGATAGATCATAAATAACTGGGATTACAAATGCAATGTTATCATCAATAATATTAAGAACCAATCGTATTCTTATGAAAACCAGTCGAACGATAAAAAAGATATTGATTGGAATAGAGCTGGAGTGGACCGAAAATAAAAAGAAACTAGTGGTGCATAGCATCTTGCCTTAAAGCAAATGGTTGGAACTTCCCGTACCAATTTTTTTTAAAAAACACGTGAACTAAACATATTTCACTCAATTTGAATATGATATGAAGTTCAAACCATGGACGATTCTCGGCTTTTTTGTACCTTTAACTCATTTTCAAAGTTTATCACGTTAATATTTAAATTTTGGATTCATTGGATCTCCGAAACCACTAAAATACCCTTCCCAAAAGTTTAATCAGTTTTTTTAAATTATTTAACTTCAACGCTCTGTTATCTCAAAAACTGAACTACAACTTTTGCCTCATATCTTTGCCTTTGCCAAAAACTAATCAGTACGTATACCCATCAAGTTTTTGAATCACTCAAATCGGTTGATCCGTGTTTTCGAAATCGTCGACGAAAAACTGTATCTGCACATGCATCCATTTGCTTTAAGGTATGCCAACATGTTCAGAAACCTTTAAAACGTGAATCTATATAAAAAATTATTACAACTCTACGGAAAGTTAATTATGACATCACGTTTATATTGTTCGCACCTTAGAGTCAAAAAAGAGTAAGTCAGAATAATATTAGTGAATTGACATTTTTTCAATAATAAATGTTATCTCACCTTTCACAATTTGTGAAATGATATTTTTAACGACTCCTACACTAAAATAAATAACTATTTCAACACAGAAGACCGCCACTTTTATACGTTGAGATAATTTTAAGAACTACTCTCTGCAATTCAAAAACTTGGCAAATTGCAACACATTTCATCTATCACAGTTTGCAGAATTTCTTATATCATATCATACCTACATATTTTACGCTTTCATAATCTTGATTAAAAATTTTATTAGAGTAATAAAAGTTTAATATAGCACTTTGCATTCACAACAAAAATTATTCTTGGAGGAGCACGTATTCTACAAAATTAAATAGTGCGATTTAAATGAATCACTATATCGTAAGATAAAATTATTGAAAACTATGATTTAATTTAATTTTACAGAAAAGAAAAAAATTAACAGTTATGATATTTTACTATTTGAGAGTGTATAAATAAAATAATTTATTATATGTGCTTGTTATTCATAGTATATTTTAAAATAGAACAATAAATTGTAGCCAAATTAATTTCAAACAATAGCACAATTGCAATGCAAAAAAAAACAGTGACGTTCGTAGCTTATGGTGTAATATATTTAATTTGCAGTAATTTTCCTATACTGTTATAAAGATTAGAAATTGGTACATAAACTAAGCTCATTGTAATACATTAATTACTGCATTGTGCATAATGTTTGCCTACGACAAACAGGCTAAATATAATTCATTTGATCTATACATACATTTACACATATGTATAACTACATACATTTTCCGTGGCGACAATTAAGGGTATATTATTGCGGTTTGCAAACCGCCCGTTCGCACATTCAGAATTAAATTTAGAATAATTAGAGCATAATTTAATGTTGTGTTTAAATTATGGTTAAAATAAACATTTCTAGTATTATAAAGTATGACACAACGACGCGATTGATATTTATTCGGATAAAACAATGCGCCAATTTTCGACAAATACTTCATATATTCATAATAAACATATTTCCTTATATGATCTCAGTGCAACTGTTAGTGTTAATTAAACATTTAATACAACAAATTCTTAATTTGCAATTTAATTAACTTAGTAACATTTAAATTCAAAGGATTCTCGGTGAACCATATGAACTGGTTTACATTCGAAGACATTTGCATAGTTATAATACATGATTATTAATTAAGTTTAACATCGACAAACCAGTTTCGGTTCAACGTTGTAAATTGTTGATGAAATTAATTATACAATCATGCAATCGCAAACATTAAACAAATTAAGTCGCATCGAATATCTATTCAGAGAATGTAATTTATGGGAAATGTTCGAGAAAATTGACAAAAGTGGTAGGTAAAAACAAATAGATACAGGAAATAGTATATGAATATATTGAGCATATAACAAATATTTGTAAATTATGAAGTATAGTAAGTAATAGGCATGTTGGCAAAATATTTAGTCATGTTGGTGTAAGAGGAGTAACTACAGTCTTGTAAAATTGTCACTACAGTCTGTTCAGTAGTTATATAATATTACACAGCTGCAATTTTATTAAATTATACAATAAGGGGCACAACTAGTGTGAAATTTTTAAAAAATCGAATTTTCAATTTTTCCATATTTCGATAGGTTATACCTTTAAAAATAACATACCAAAATTTTAAATCGGTATCTTAAATAGTGTTTGTGTCTCTGCCATTTAAAGAGTATAGTATAACGATCATTTTATCTTTAAACGCGTTTTTCTCAGCATTTTCCGAATTTTCTGCAGCGATTACTCCAAAACAAATGATCCGATCACTATCGATTTTTTTTACATGTTCTATATAGTTCTCCGTAAAATAAAATATCGATTTTTTGATCGGATCAAAAATCGAATTTTGGCAGCCCAAAAACGACCACAATTTTGAGTAAAATTCGACTTTTTTTAAAAAAAAAAATTGTAATTAATATCCTAATTGTTATTAGAATAAATTTAGAAAAAATAAGGACATAAACCTTGATTGTCTTTTCAGTATCCTGCATTGGCTACTTCTGAACTTATGGGTCTAAAACCTTATATTTCCATTGGCTTCCTCTAGAAGTGCTCTAGTCCATCTCTATTAACCTAGTATTTCCTTTGTCTATGAATATACAAGTAAATAATACGGGTTCAAGAGTTCTTATATCTGTTGTTCGTTTCGGTTGATTGACGTACGGGAAGAAATGCGGTTGCCGGCTTAGTCGTCAGTCATGCGAATGCTCGTGCTCGGAGTGACGTTAGGCTCATCATATCGGGATAGAACAACGTAATTGGTAGGTACATGGTATATTTGTATGGTGCCCAAGGTAGATTTGTATTGTAAGCCTTTGGAATTGAAATTTTTAGATGACTTCGCTAGTTCCACTAGTTGTAACAATATAGTCGTAAAATACAACAAGCAATAAATAAAGCACGCACTTATGAAGGAGCTAGTTCCTTTAATACAAGGCTTCAACTTTCCGACAAACTAATTGAGCCTAACCAGACCTTCAAGTATATTGTCTTTCATTAAATATTCTAAAATAAATCACATAATCGTAGTTAAACTTATGATTATTCGACTATTAAAAATCAATGATAAGGGGGCGTCCATTAATCACGTGAGGTTTTAAGGGAAGTGGGGGTTTGACAAAAAATCACAAAATATCACGTGGGGGAGGAAGGGGTATAGTAAGATATCACATGTATTTATTTTTTAACTAATTTTTAAAAAAGTTCAAACATTTAAAAAAAATCAAAAATTGAACAGTTTTTTCACGCAACTAAAAATACACGTAATGTTTGGTGGGGGAGGAGGGGTAATTTTGAATATCACCATGGATCACCAAGAGGGAGGGGGGGTCCAAAAATCCTTAAAAACTCGCTCGCGTGACTAATGGACGCCCCCTAATTGTCTCAATAGAATTATCTTACTGTTAGTTGATCAGTCTTCTCTATAGTGATTTTATGGTATTTCATTATGGTGTGGTTTTGAACCAATATATAAAGATATAACACGATGGTTTAAATCTACAGTGCATACTAATGAATCTCTGATATCATTCAATATCTAGTAGAGATCTTAATGTAAGCTTCATCTTCGACCCATTCATCTTATATATTATACAATTTGAGATGGGGATCATGTCATCAAAAAAATGTTAAACTATTTAAAGAGATGTTTCGTTGTAGTTAGAAATAATACAATATTGTAAAACCAATGTGAACATCGATAATCGTCGTAGAAGACGTGGTCTATGAAAAGTAGACGAGTTAGAACAGAAATCAAAACTTAAGCTTTAAGAATTGCTGGGAATTGCTCCTTTCTAAAAGGCAACTCACCTGTTGGCCTAATTATAACTTATATGTTTTTTATTTAACTTGCTTATTAATTTTTCTTTTATCATATCCTTACAAGAACTCTTCAACTGAATCAATTTTATTTGCAATTTATTCTGGCTATCATTGGTATTGAGACTAATAAGGCGTCACAAAGATTTATTGATTTCTTTTATTACCCTTATTTTGTTATTTTCTATTACATTTTCCTCATTAGGTATGGCACAATTTCCGAACTTGAAAGATTAAACTATTCAATGAAAAACGAGAAAGTTCCGTTGATTTTACTATCACAGTTAGGATAATTTCATAATCATCGAATACAAAAGAAATCTAAAAGACAGATGTTTTCTTAGGCAATGGTGTGGCTTGCGTTTCATATTTGAGCCTCATCACGTATGCAGAGTTATTACAAAAACCCGCGCAGTGTGTTGTTCCATATGTGCACGCATTTATGCAGATAATAATAACGGATCCATCTCTCATCTCCACATCGTATAGACGAAGAGTTGAAGATTATATATACGATGGGTAATAGACCAGTATTATATTATCTATAGTTATATGCTTTCATTGCTATTTAACGCTTGAATGATTGCCATCAAGGCTGCCAAACATTTAAAATTCATTGCCATTTGCGTTTATCGAATCAAACAAAATGCGGCGTGAATTGATAACAGATCAGAGTACAATTGAAATAAACGCTCAATTTATTCAAATAAATGCACTGACCTAATATATAAATCAAAGTGCAACAATAATGAACAAGGAGAATTTTTGACAAATCAACGATCTTGGCAATAAAATAATTTTCAATTATGATATTGAAATCAATCAAATATTCCTAGTTTTAGTTGTACATATTTTCCTTCGTATATTAGTAATTACAGCCTTGGATCCAGTTAGAGGTCTCAGGTTTGATGCCTGCCTCGGGCATCCTGATGTCAAGCAGTACTGACATCGATTATCACTTGGAAATATAGCATATTGCTGTCTTTATTTCCAACACACGGTATTGTGTCATCACATAGAGATAAAACTACAGTATGAGTTGCCATCTATAACACCACGTAGTTAACTACGTCAAATCATCACACTAACTTATATGACCCTTAAATTTTGATAGCTGTTAGAAAATTTAAAAAAATTCTGCCACGTATGCCAAATGCAGATTCTGATTTTTATATTAGAATAATTGCATTTCAGCCATCCGACTACCCATGGTTTGTCGGACGGCGTATATATTTCACACTCTTAAAAGGTGAAGAGCGTCCAAAGAACACTTAAATAAACAAACAGCACCCATATGGAATAACTGTAGATATGAAAGCAATGCATATAAATTAAAAGCAACAAAAGCACTCTGTTCTCGGGTATACGGATATCATTAGACATATACAAGTGTACCTACATGCTACATGCAGGCAGGCAGGCAGAAATCACAAATTATGCGCGGTTGTTGTCATTCGTCATACATAGTTTTTAAGGTTAACATGTGGTTTTCATTAGAACATTTTGCAAGAGAAATTCACACATAGTAGTAAAGGAATGAAAATATGAACTATTGATGATATTATTGTAACATTTAGGATTTATAAATACATCGCACGCTAATAAGATCAACAATTTTCTGAAACTCTGAACGTTTTTCTCAATTCTAATCATCTATATAGCCTAATTCTCCAGAAATATTTGCCATAATAAAACAAATTCATTTACAATTTGGAACTCTATTATGTATTCGACGTCATGCAAAAGCAAACGAAACAATTAATTCTGAGAACATGTGTAAATATTTTACATCTACAAAAGCTGTACCTTCGTATAATGGAGCATGGTCATTATGTGGCTACAGACTTTATCTCTGAATATTTTTGAATACATTAGTGTGCTCAATTTCGTAAGTCGCCTGAGCAAACACGATCATGCAAGATACGGAAAAACGTAATTATATCAAGTCAGAAACGATATTGAAATATAACTCATTATTAAAATGTCAGCAATTAGTTGAGAAGTCAGAAAGTGTGGGAGAAATGACGTAGACGAAGACGTAGAACGTAGATAAAGTAGAGATTCATTCGGGTCTGGAATAATATTTCGGGTATAGAATTGAAATGATAACGAATGAAACCATTATTTCCTTACAAGCTAGAGCAACTGGGCCTGAATCAGAAGCCCCGGGTTCCATCCCGCTTCGAGGAGCCTGATGTCAAGCAGTAGTGACATCGGTATGAGAGAAAAATAGATAGCAATGCGTTTCCAGCCCTCAACCGGCATTGCTGCATCAATAAAATCATCAGCCTATTATAAAAGTTGTGATAATAAAATTTATCGCACAGAGATAAGACAACTGTTTGGGTTGCCACTTGTATTATTGACGTATGAAGTATTAAGTCAATTTAGCCCAATAGGGGCTTTAGCCAAATAGTTCAAAATAATAGATACAATTCCCTTACAAATCTGTTTTATCTATGTACTATTAATTTACAATTTGTGTTTCCTTAAATCTTGTTCTTTGTGATTCCTTAAACCTGGTATAACATTTTCATAAAATTATTGTTCATAGCAGAATCAAATAACCATAGTGTGTTTAGGTGATTGCAATGTTTTCCCTTTTCGCCTTCGCCTTCGAAATTTCTGATTATCCCGATTCTCTATCATCAAATCTACGTCGACGTTAGGTATATGTATAATATATCTCGTAAGTGCGTCATAAACCAAGTTAAGCATTCAAATCCCCGCACAAGTAGGACCCATCTCATGACGAAGCTTTGGTATCAGCTTCCGAGATATTACCTATTACGGGTACAAGACTATAAACGTTAATAGTGTATACCGCCAATACCGAAGATAAACATCATCAGATAAACAAACTCGATTTCGCATTAAACTTCGCGCGACCCTGATCAAGAAAACGGCCGGGCACGTTTCGGTCTAATACGGAAAACAATCATGACTTCTTATTGGCAAATTATAAAATGTAATCAATAGAAAAGCAACTAAGTAATTTGGGTAATGAAGAATAAAATAAAACTCGTGTTTCACACAATGAATACTTTTTAAACAATTGCATACTTTACTCAATGAATTTTTGCCATCTTTCTTTGGGTTCCATGATCTCGGGCCCATGTAGCTTCTGGTCCTTGATCGTTTTTGATCGATGCAAAGCTTTCAATGTGGATTGTGGTAGATCGATCAAAGGGTAGATAACCTATTTTGCAAAATCAGTAATGATTTTTTTAAAGAAAGAATCGGTTTCATTTCGTTTAAGGTGCATATAGCAAAATTTGATTCTTCGTACTATTTTTTTTTCAATTTGTGAGATACCCAAGTATCTAAGTTCTCAACTAACTCAAAACATAATTTTAATTTCAGTTGTTTGGGTGATACTCCTTAATCAAGACTAAGATTTCCTCATCAACTTCAGAAATCGAACAGAATGTTGCTCATTTTTGAGGAAAAGATATCCAGAACGAAAGTTTTATACCAATTCTGACTTGTGCATCCTTTAAATATCTGTTTGAGAGCCCCGACCACATCTGTCTTCTTCTATTTACAAAAATAAATAACTGAAACTCGAAAATGTTTCTTTCTGTACTTCATTTCAAATTAGCATACAATTAGCTTTAACAAACTAGCAAAAATAACAAGAATCTCAAGAAAATGTAGAAAAGAAATTATAAACAATAGAGACAAATTACGAAAAATAAGGGCATCAGAAGATTAAGGGTAAGAAGAGTTGCCTTAATACTTCGAAGTATACTTAGTATCCCAAAGCGTATCTATTTACATTAACTATTATCCATTATAATAAGCCATCAGAAAACATATAATAAGTAAACAATCTTTAGAAAATCTTGTATAAATACCAATCATTCTCATATTTCAAAAAGTTCCCAACAATCTCAACAATACGGTCAGAGGCAGTTCACGATTACGCTTGCAGGTACTTGCATAACAACCGTAATTGACCATTTATCGTCGGATGGTATTTTGAAAACAGAACGAAGGGATTAACACCACTTATAACGGATGTTGCTCGTTCAAAACTGGTCCTGGAAGGTAATATCATTGACTAGGGATGAGAAAAATAGGAGTCGAGGCTAGAACCATAATATCGATTTTAAGAATAAGAAGTCAAGTAATCCTCGACAGCTAAAATGTTAGGAATTATCCACTAAGCTTCATTTCATACTTTTTATTATTGTTATTTTTAAATTTAACTCTATCAATTATTATATAAAATAAAATTATAGATTTCGTGAGATATAAAGCGAAATACCTACTTCATATTATAGATTTTAAAATATTGACAAGTTACTTTAATGCATCATGAAACTTCAATTGTCATTGTTTCACGCTGGCTATATTAGAATAAGTTGTTCTGATTTATTTGCAAATATTTATTTATAGTATGAGATTAATAATATATTACAAATTTTTAAAAGTGATTTCGTTTTGATTATTGTCTCTCTAAGCATAAAAATTACGATTGTCCGACTATTAGTAAAATAATTAACAAAATTGTAGCAGTGCTTGGCAACGGCGGAAAAGAAGCAGCAACGTCGTGTGCCCCATGGGATAGGACTTATGATCAGTTCCTATAGTTTTTATACATGTTTCTTCACAGTTTTTTGCTGCAATCTCCAGGGTATTATCGACATCGACAATCGGCCCTTTCCCAATTCGTCTCATCTCTATACTCGATTCCATAACTACCTAACCTAATCCAACAATTAACCTGGGCATTCTTGACTGTTGGCAAGGTCGCGGCATTGTGATATTAAATCATCGGGCGATGTTCATCGCACCGCGGCCTCAAGTTTACGACCGCCGAACGCTTGCGTCACCTCGCCGCAAAAAACATGAACCTGGATCGAAGCGACGAATGCGGTTATGCGAAACTAATGGTCTCTGATTAATTTTTTAATTAAACATTGTTCAGATTGTGCAGAAACAATTCGATTAAATACGCAACACGCTTTATTGTATGGTAATATGAATCGCGGATTAATTTATGAGATAGGTTTGTTGTGAAATATTCGAGTAAATTGAACTTTCGAGCGTTTTATTTTAGTGGAGCAAATTGTATTTGGTTTTAATTATATTTGAAATAAAACGCCTATCAAAATTTCATCAAAAGCTATACATATTTGTTTTATAGTCATTTAGTATGTCTACACTTCATAAAAATACCCGAACAAAAATAAATACGCGTATATTGCTTCGATGAAAATAAAAAATAATGTACTGTTCCAACGATGTTGGTAAAAAATCATATATATATATATATATATATATATATATATATCGTTTAGTTTTTATTATACAGCAAGAAACTTAATGATCTATAATATTAAATCTCAGTTACTTACAC
Organism: Ctenocephalides felis; assembly: GCF_003426905.1. Classification (NCBI taxonomy): domain Eukaryota; kingdom Metazoa; phylum Arthropoda; class Insecta; order Siphonaptera; family Pulicidae; genus Ctenocephalides; species Ctenocephalides felis. The sequence goes on along the minus strand of NW_020537758.1, from coordinate 26,064,334 downwards.
GCATAAAAAGTGACACGAACATATGGTATTAATTCCTTGTAATTTGAATTACTTACTCATAATACATAGTTCATAAATGCTCATAAACATTAATATTATGCGCACATGTTTCTTATCAAGAACTACCAAGTGGTAAATTATTCTAGGAAAAACATAGAAGAATTTGAACAATATTTTTTTACATAGATAAAACTACAATTATTAACTTCCCGAAGAAAAATTTAAATTTTGGACAGAAAAGCCAATTTGCTACTTAAATTTTTCTTGAATTAAAAACCTTTTATTATATGCATATTATTATACAATACAAAATATATTTCCAATTAAAAATAGCGCAATTCGAGCACTGCGGTTTGAAATGACAATTGGAAATTTCTCACACTATTCTTCCCTGAATCGAGTTGGAATGGAACTCAGCCCACGGACCTGCTCTAGGGCAATACTACCTATTATTATTATCATTATTAGATATACTTGACAAGGTTTAAGTTTTGTTGAACAAGGCAATAATTATAATTATCCATTCAAATTGCCCATTTATCGGATAAATAATACCTTAACAAGTTCCATTGTGTTTTCAAAACCAGCATAACACAATTCTCTGGTACTACCTCCCTAGTGCGTAAGGGCGGAAGATTTTACTTGAACAAATCTGTTCCCTCTTGAGCATTACATAATATTCGCGAAACCTACATGCCATCCACTTCACGCACGCGACTATTCCTTAGAAGAAATGCCTTTGTACGATTAGTGAGGGCTCAGAGTAAAATTCTATGTGAAAATGGAATAATAAATAATTACTATTTATCTCATGATAGCGACGTCGTAATATTCAAGGTAATGGCAGATTATGTATCTTTTTCTCTCTACTTGCAAATATTGTTGTTGAAAAATTCTTAACTATACTTGTTTTTGAGATATCGGTGATAGAGCTTTAAGCTCCTACCTACCCTATTATCATATGAAAAGTCAATTAACTAGATCACAGAAATAAAAATTCGTAGATATTCCAGAAGTTATTGAGATCCAGATTTTCACGAAACTTTATAGACGGAATAACAAATTAATAAACAGATATACCCATAATATTAAATTTTAATTTTTAATCTAGTTTCAATTCAATCAATCGTACTTTAGATATCACACACTCTTTCCAACATAAATTATTATTAATTCATTATTTAACAGCAATCAGAACAATTAGATGTACTAATAAGCTGTTTTAAACGGTGCATATTTCTAGCGTCTTACGATAATAAAAGGCAATCCATAGATTGTCTAACTGGGACTATATCCCATTATATTAATTTCTGAACACTCTTAGAAAGGAAACACACGGTTGCCTTAATAATTTATATTGCAGCTATGCCCACGAAAGACGATTTTCACTTGAGATTAAATTTGTGATGTATAATAACATCATGTGGAAATTTGACATCATGCTGCCTGATGTAGAGCTTAGCCTAGGATAGGATCGAACCCGGGACGACTAGTTTGTGCTAGTCTACGTCTTTGTCGATTGCGCCTCTGCTGGTCCTAGAATATAAATTAAGGAAAAAAATTCGTATGTTTTCCCAAATTATTTTTCCATCGAGCTCTCCCACTAGTTCTTTTATCAGTTTATTCCAAAACGCCTCGTTTGCGGATAACAACAACAAAACGAAATTACCCGCGCGTTGCGGCCCGTGTGGGCCCATGAAGCTTTAAATCTCGTACCAAAACGTCTGCGAAAATGTTTTACCCTCGATTCAAATGTTGAATGAGATTGCTGTTTGAAGAACAGCACGCTTTATTGAATTTCATACAAACAAGCGCTTATATTCCTATCAAAACTTCGAGAGTCATACATAATACATGAAATTAAGATGTAACTTGTTGATTGCTTTTAATTATTAACACAGAATAAAATAGCATTACAATCTCTGATCATTTACAGCAATAATACTTAATATATGGTTCAGATAACTGGTTGTAAATAATTGAGAATTGTAGGTCATGAAAATGAGGGCATAAATTTAATGAAGGATTCTATGATAGCTATTTTAACATTATGTCAATGGTTCCGATTATTTTTATTATAATTCTGAAGAGGAAATATCTTTCATATTAAACCAAAAATGTAACTTAACATCTATAAGACAGGTATTTTATCACTATCCTTATTCTACGCACAACGCAAGGATTTATCTAGAAAATTGCCGTCGAGAAAAAGGAAATGAGGAAGGCACCTTAAGTGCACTCGAGTTCACTCGCCGAAACATGAAAACATCAGCGCACAGGTCGACGCACAGAAAAATCTTCAAATATCTCTTGAAAAAAAAATGCTGCGGAACATATTTCGAGTCTGACGCCTAGTAAAGTTATCATCTACGCTTGGTTGAGTTGGATCCATCAACAGTTAAGGAAGTCATCTTTTATAGGGAATATTTCCTTGTTTTTAGAATTTTTCAAGAACCATGTTTAACGTTTTAAAACAATAACACCATCCGTTATTATTAGCTATTGAATTCTTGCATAATTTAATTATATATATTTTTAATACATGCACCAGCAATCAAATTCGTTCATATCGATGATTCTCATTCCTGGCTTATAAACAGCCATCGCTAAGAAATCAGCGAATTCTTGATATGGAGTCTTTGTCAATGGCATTTCCTTCCATAAACCTTACAGCAATAACTTCTCAGGAAACTTGCAATGTTAATATTTTTAAGTGCATTCATATCACAAATCTCAAAGCCATTCAAAAACCAGATAGCCAAGTCCTAAATCAAGATATTTACCAAAACAAATCTTCTCTAAAATTGGTATGTTGTCCCGAATGCAAAATCCAACATCAAAAACTATAAACGCAAATTGTATTTATTCTATTTCAGTAAGCAGAAGTCCAAACTGGAATCAAAAGCCCTTATCTCGTGGAAGACGTGCATATGGGCAAAACAATTTTCATGGAAATGCCCCATCATAATCATGGTGGGTTCTTGCAACGAATTCTTTATGCTAATGGGGCTTTGTGCGTTTGCGTTGCATAGCGACGAATATATCGACGAAGTGGTGAATCAGCTAAAACTTCCCCACAAAGTGCAAAAAATAGTAGTTGGGAGGAAAGGAATTGTAAATTATTTTAATGTTGCGAATAATATATAGAAGTAATAAGTTTTGTAAAGATCTTGGTGACGCACTGATGCTTGCAATCAGTGCAGCTACATTACAATAAGTACATCATAGTGATAGTACATAATTCACAATAAGTAAGATTTCATCCATTTTTAGAAATGAATAAACTAATTTCCAATAAAAAAATATTACTATTGAAATTACAAATATGCATAAGCAAAACCGTGGAAAACCTCGTATATTACACAACCCATTAAACACCTGGCTTTATTGCAAACCAATTGAAATAAATGAACAGGTGCCATAATATAACAAATTATATACAATTCGTTTTCACCTCTAATTCTGGTGCGTTCGATAACGCTTCTGCAGATGCAATTAATCCAAAATATTGCAGGACTGATATAATCTAACCATGAGTATTTAAGTATCATTATTTAAGATTTTACAATGAAAGTTTATAAATCGGGTCGATTATTCTGAAGGTTGTAATGATTGTTCTGTCTGCCACATAACCCTCTGGATCCCGCGAGGGCTATTTTATAATTCCATAAGCGAGAAATATATCGAGAAAATAATTAGAAAAGGTAATTTTAATGAAGCATAATTATTATTGTTAAGCCTTTGCTTAATACTCCATGTCTGGATAAAGACATAAACCGATTAATTTCATAATTGGATAATAAATTAGTGATTTTATATAAAAAATCATTAAAAATCCAGTAAATGTGCAATGTAGAACCAATTAAATTTTATTCTATATAAAGCTTTTCACGTATGAACTATTAAACATAAATTCATCGCAAACAATGCCAAAATATATAAGTTAAGTGCACATTATTGGAGGAATATTAAAATGTATAGTGTAACTCATTTAACAAAACCAGAACTATATTTCAATATTGATATGCAGCCTACAATGTCAGAATATAAAATGTTCAAATTTTTTTAACGAGAAAAAAAATGCAAGTAGAATAGAAAAGAATAGTTTAGATTTCTAATTTCAGGTAGAAAAGTATGTAAAAAAAGTTTTTTTTTTTTTTAATATTATATATATAATAATCACTTTTTGCAGTATATACTTAATAAATCGTTGGATACGATATGATTTGATGTGGTACTTAATACAATAAAAATATGAAATTAATTTGTACTATTGTAAGAGATGAGTTAAATCTAAAATCAAATTTTGCACAAAAATATTATATACCAAAATGTTAGTTCAATATTATATAAATTTATTCTATTTCTCATTCTACCAATGCCAGTATCGATTGCTACAATCGTCCGTACGTGGCCGCGCGCCTTCCTTATAATCCAATTTATGCAAAGTTCGAAATAGTTACTGATCAGAATGCATTTGCCTCTGAAAGAGAATGCTTTAGTGACATTTAACTGTTCAAGTCAACTTTTGAAAAAAATCGATACGATCTATAACCTAGGGCTATAGTAATAGTATTGAAATGCATTACAACGGTACATTGTGTAGTAATATATGAATGAGTTCTTAATTGGAGTAGGTGTTTCTGAAAACATGTGTTGACTAACAAATAACTGAACGATAGAAAAATTGTGTTAAGTGAGGAGGTGAATCTAATATTTTTTGAACTCTGAAAAGACTAGCATATGAATACTCAAATCTCTATAGGAAAGGCGAGTTAGTTAAATAATACCCATGAAAATGAAATTAGGCCTTGAAGTATTGCTACGCATACAGAAATCACATAAGAGCAAAAATAGTTTTATAATTAATAATTAAATCCTAATTTCAAATTATATGAAAATGTGTAATTATAGTATAACAACAGAAATTGAGAAATATAGTAAAACCATTAAAATCAAACATAACCTAATTTAAAATTAGTGAAATGATCGAACAAGAGCTCAAATGTGATAATACTAGTGCGAAAAATACATAATTTGACATTTTACATTCAAATTCGTACGCTGTATTGGCAGGCCTAGGCTTACCCAAAGAGTTAGCCACATTTCTTGAAAGAAGATCCTTCCAATAAAATGAGTACAAAATTTTAATAAATGGAACTTAGCATCAAAAGAAATTCATAAACATCTTTCACTAAAACCAAGCAATCGCAAATAATTTTTTTGCAAAAAATAGATTGTTTTATTTCATATTTTCAAAGAATATGGGTACGATAAGGTTTATGAAAATTTGAATTATTTTCGATATTTTAGATATAGGCATTTTACTGACTCGGTCTCCATACTGGTTTGGCTTCACGCAAAACTTTAAATGCGTTTATCTCAGAAGAGACTTTTTCAGTACTGTTGACACGATTTCTCGAGTTTTAATCGACCGATTCACTTGAAATATTCAGAGAGTCTTGTTTATAGACTCTATCTATAGCCCGAACTAGGATTATTTCCTAATTCCAATTTTTACTATTTTTAAAAAATTCGAGAAACTCAAAAAAAAAAAAACTGTAAAAAAAACACTTTTTTTTAAACAGTCGCCAATTTGTAAAAAAAAATTTTTTACTCATCGCTAGTTCGGGCGATTGCGACATCATTGTAGATTAATAATCTTTTTATTTTTAGCATTTCCGATGGCTAGGAGGGCTGAAATTATGTCAAGACTGAGGTGACAATTTTTGGAGACCACCCAGTTCATCAGCAGACAGTTTTTACAATTTTCAACTTTTTTATTTTTTAATTTTTGTTTTGTATTTTAATAATATTAATAAACAAGTGGTAAAAAAATGGATAGTAAAAACATTCATTGCTTTCTTTTACGACACTTTAAAAATGACCTAACATTCATCGCTCTACACTAGAATACCCCCTTAATATATTCATGTATAACCATATTGTAAACATAGAGACATTTCATAAATGTTGAAACCATATATTTGTTTTTATTTGGCTCATTAAGATATTTCATTCTATCTCTCATCAAAGTTTTTATATAACCAGATTGCCAAGTTATGTTATTCATATCACTTAATTATAAAAGACTGGAGATATTTCAAAATGAAAAAACTAACTATCGGTTTCGACAAGTAAGAATGACACTTTAATTTCTCCAATCATATGCATTAACATACGTTCGCATTCATATTCAGCATGGCTAGGGAATCATGACGGCAACTCGCGAGGGGGTCTCGGTTCGAGACTCCGGCACGTGCGACTTGATACCACTTAATTACACCATTATCTCACGCGGATCTTGCGATCGCGACGAAATGAGTGCTCAATAGAGGAACAAGCCTCTTATTATACATCTGTATATGGCGACGGAAGCTCAACTCTATCGTACAACAGCTGTCTGTCCTGTGCAGAAATGACACCAGCTTCTAGATAGCGAGGTTGTCGATGGCAGGGAATAATATGGATATTGGAAAATTTCTGTGTCAGAGGCGACGTTGATATTGAGGATGCCGATATATTTATAGACGCTACTATAAGGATCATCAATGAGGAATATATATAGATATTTGAAAACCATTCAAAAATACACAGAATAATATATTTATTCATTAGATAAGATATAAACTTTCTGTAGGGTAAGCTATAGTAATCGTCCAAAAATCAAAAATGATTTTTTGCATATCTTTACGTTCCGTAGGTTTCTGAACATTTTGGCATACCTTAGAAAAATGGATGTGTGTATTTATGTATGAATTCAATTTTTCGTCCACGATTTCGGGCGCACGGATCAAGCGATTTGAATGATTCAAAAAACATACGATTCCTATTGATATGAAGACGATTGATTTGCTTTTGGCAAAAACAGGTCCAGCCGTTTCGGAGATATAGAGCAAAATGTGCAGGAAATGGAAATTCGGTTTCAGCGAGAACGGAGCATCCGAACAAATCGATTAAAGACATGTGCTTCCAACCTATGGGAATATATATATATATATATATATATATATATATATATATATAACAAATGTATTCTGAGTGGATAAATAGATATTATTTTGGAAATATGAACAAACAACACTCTTTTTGCACTAATTTATTAAATAATAATTTTCACAAACGTTTCAAGACTAGGCATGTCTCATCATCAGAGTGTTATAATTTAAAATTTAAAATATGGAAACCTAAATTAGCATTATACGTTATGTGTGTAACGGATAACACATAATGCTAATTTAGGTTTCTATATTTTAAATTTTAAATTATAACACACTGATGATGAGACAGACAAACCTAGTCTCGAAACATTTGTGAAAATTATTATTTAATAAATTAGTGCAAAAAGAGTGTTGTTTGTTCATATTTCCAAATTAATATATATATATATATATATATATATATATATAATGACAATTCACTTAAAGCAAACAAGGCCAATTTCTCAACTAATTTCCAACTTCCTCATAAAGTAATCAATGTTTGTACGTTAGAAGTAATCAACGTAAATTGTGGACGAGTATATATAAATAAGTGAGATATATAGCAAGCATATTTAAGTATCTACTCACAAACAATATAATCAAAAGTATCAATGAAAAAATTCATTTTTTAATTCGTTTTAAAATGTGTTTATAATAAAGTTTAAAGAAAATCTTCCAAAATAAATATACCACACGCTGTAGAAAATAATAGTAACTTTCCATGAAACATAAAAAATAATAATATTCTCAACTTTATTATTTATTTTTATGCGTAAAATAAATCGAAATATGTACCAGCATGCAAGCCTACAAATGTTATTAAGGCGGCTTGTAAAACGAGCTGTATAAGGATATAAAAATACTTTGTATATCCTTGTACGAGCAAGTATTAGAAAAGTTTTATCGAATATCATATTTTCA
>NW_020537758.1:25760628-26055430 GCF_003426905.1 Ctenocephalides felis | reverse complement strand
CTCGAAGCGGGATGGAACCCGGGGCTTCTGATTCAGGCCAGTTGCTCTAGCTTGTAAGGAAATTATGGTTTCATTCGTTATCATTTCAATTCTATACCCGAAATATTATTCCAGACCCGAATGAATCTCTACTTATCTACGTTCTACGTCTTCGTCTACGTCATTTCTCCCCCACACTTTTGTGACTTCTCAAACTAATTGCTGACATTTTAATAATGAGTTATATTTCAATATCGTTTCTGACTTGATATAATTACGTTTTTCCGTATCTTGCATGATCGTGTTTGCTCAGGCGACTTACGAAATTGAGCACACTAATGTATTCAAAAATATTCAGAGATAAAGTCTGTAGCCACATAATGACCATGCTCCATTATACGAAGGTACAGCTTTGTAGATGTAAAATATTTACACATGTTCTCAGAATTAATTGTTTTTCGTTTGCTTTTGCATGACGTCGAATACATAATAGAGTCAAATTGTAAATGAATTTGTTTTATTATGGCAAATATTTCTGGAGAATTAGGCTATATAGATGATTAGAATTGAGAAAAACGTTCAGAGTTTCAGAGAAAATTGTTGATCTTATTAGCGTGCGATGTATTTATAAATCCTAAATGTTACAATAATATCATCAATAGTTCATATTTTCATTCCTTTACTACTATGTGTGAATTTCTCTTGCAAAATGGTCTAATGAAAACCCACATGTTAACCTTAAAAACTATGTATGACGAATGACAACAACCGCGATAATTGTGATTTTGCCTGCCTGCCTGCATGTAGCATGTAGGTACACTTGTATATGTCTAATGATATCCGTATACCCGAGAACAGAGTGTTTTGTTGCTTTTTAATTTATATGCATTGCTTTCATATCTACAGTTATTCCATATGGGTGCTGTTTGTTTATTTAAGTGTTCTTTGGACGCTCTTCACCTTTTAAGAGTGTGAAATATATACGCCGTCCGCAAACCATGGGTAGTCGGATGGCTGAAATGCAATTATTCTAATATAAAAATCAGAATCTGCATTTGGCATACGTGGCAGAATTTTTAAATTCTAACAGCTATCAAAATTTAAGGGTCATATAAGTTAGTGTGATGATTTGACGTAGTTAACTACGTGGTGTTATAGATGGCAACTCATACTGTAGTTTATCTCTATGTGATGACACAATACCGTGTGTTGGAAATAAAGACAGCAATATGCTATATTTCCAAGTGATAATCGAGTCAGTACTGCTTGACATCAGGATGCCCGAGGCAGGCATCAAACCTGAGACCTCTAACTGGATCCCAGGCTGTAATTGTAATTACTAATATACGAAGGAAAATATGTACAACTAAAACTAGGAATATTTGATTGATTTCAATATCATAATTGAAATTATTTATTGCCAAGATCGTTGATTTGTCAAAAATTCTCCTTGTTCATTATTGTTGCACTTTGATTTATATATTAGGTCAGTGACATTTATTTGAATAAATGAGCGTTTATTTCAATTGTACTCTGATCTGTTATCAATTCACGCCGCATTTTGTTTGATTCGATAAACGCAAATGGCAATGATTTTTAATGTTTGGCAGCCTTGATGGCAATCATTCAAGCGTTAAATAGCAATGAAAGCATATAACTATAGATAATATAATACTGGTCTATTACCCATCGTATATATAATCTTCAACTCTTCGTCTATACGATGTGGAGATGAGAGATGGATCCGTATTATTATTATCTGCATAAATGCGTGCACATATGGAACAACACACTGCGCGGGTTTTTGTAATAACTCTGCATACGTGATGAGGCTCAAATATGAAACGCAAGCCACACCATTGCCTAAGAAAACATCTGTCTTTTAGATTTCTTTTGTATTCGATGATTATGAAATTATCCTAACTGTGATAGTAAAATCAACGGAACTTTCTCGTTTTCATTGAATAGTTTAATCTTTCAAGTTCGGAAATTGTGCATACCTAATGAGGAAAATTGTAATAGAAATAATAACAAATAAGGGTAATAAAAGAAATCAATAAATCTTTGTGACGCCTTATTAGTCTCAATACCAATGATAGCCAGAATAAATTGCAAATAAAATTGATTCAGTGTGAAGAGTTCTTGTAAGGATATGATAAAAGAAAAATTAATAAGCAAGTTAAATAAAAAACATATAAGTTATAATTAGGCCAAACAGGTGAGTTGCCTTTTAGAAAGGAGCAATTCCAGCAATTCTTAAAGCTTAAGTTTTGATTTCTGTTCTAACTCGTCTACTTTTCATAGACCACGTCTTCTACGACGATTATCGATGTTCACATTGGTTTTACAATATTGTATTATTAACTACAACGAAACATCTCTTTAAATAGTTTTAACATTTTTTTGATGACATGATCCCCATCTCAAATTGTATAATATATAAGATGAATGGGTCGAAGATGAAGCTTAATTAAGATCTCTATAGATATTGAATGATATCAGAGATTCATTAGTATGCACTGTAGATTTAAACCATCGTGTTATATCTTTATATATTGGTTCAAAACCACACCATAATGAAATACCATAAAATCACTATAGAGAAGACTGATTCAACTAACAGTAAGATAATTCTATTGAGACAATTAGGGGGCGTCCATTAGTCACGCGAGCGAGTTTTTAAGGATTTTTGGACCCCCCCTCCCTCTTGGTGAATCCATGGTGATATTCAAAATTACCCCTCCTCCCCACCAAACATTACGTGTATTTTTAGTTGCGTGAAAAAACTGTTCAATTTTGATTTTTTTTAAATGTTTGAACTTTTTTTAAAAATTAGTTAAAAAATAAATACATGTGATATCTTACTATACCCCTTCCTCCCCCACGTGATATTTTTGTGATTTTTTGTCAAACCCCCACTTCCCTTAAAACCTCACTGATTAATGGACGCCCCCTTATCATTGATTTTAATAGTCGAATAATCATAAGTTTAACTACGATTATGTGATTTATTTTAGAATATTTAATGAAGACAATATACTTGAAGGTCTGGTTAGGCTCAATTAGTTTGTCGGAAAGTTGAAGCCTTGTATTAAAGGAACTAGCTCCTTCATAAGTGCGTGCTTTATTTATTGCTTGTTGTATTTTACGACTATATTGTTACAAACTAGTGGAACTAGCGAAGTCATCTAAAAATTTCAATTCCAAAGGCTTACAATACAAATCTACCTGGGCACCATACAAATTACCATGTACCTACCCATTACGTTGTTTCTATCCCGATTGATGAGCCTCGTCACTCGAGCACGAGCATTCGCATGACTGACGACTAAGCCGGCAACGCATTCTTCCCGTACGTCAATCAACCGAAACGAACAACAGATATAAGAACTCTTGAACCCGTATTATTTACTTGTATATTCATAGACAAAGGAAATACTAGGTTAATAGAGATGGACTAGAGCACTTCTAGAGGAAGCCAATGGAAATATAAGGTTTTAGACCCATAAGTTCAGAAGTAGCCAATGCAGGATACTGAAAAGACAATCAAGGTTTATGTCCTTATTTTTTCTAAATTTATTCTAATAACAATTAGGATATTAATTACAATTTTTTTTTTTAAAAAAAGTCGAATTTTACTCAAAATTGTGGTCGTTTTTGGGCTGCCAAAATTCGATTTTTGATCCGATCAAAAAATCGATATTTTATTTTACGGAGAACTATATAGAACATGTAAAAAAAATCGATAGTGATCGGATCATTTGTTTTGGAGTAATCGCTGCAGAGAAATTCGGAAAATGCTGAGAAAAACGCGTTTAAAGATAAAATGATCGTTATACTATACTCTTTAAATGGCAGAGACACAAACACTATTTAAGATACCGATTTAAAAATTTTGGTATGTTATTTTTAAGGTATAACCTATCGAAATATGGAAAAATTGAAAATTCGATTTTTTAAAAATTTCACACTAGTTGTGCCCCTTATTGTATAATTTAATAAAAATTGCAGCTGTGTAATATTATATAACTACTGAACAGACTGTAGTGACAATTTTACAAGACTGTAGTTACTCCTCTTACACCAACATGACTAAATATTTTGCCAACATGCCTATTACTTACTATACTTCATAATTTACAAATATTTGTTATATGCTCAATATATTCATATACTATTTCCTGTATCTATTTGTTTTTACCTACCACTTTTGTCAATTTTCTCGAACATTTCCCATAAATTACATTCTCTGAATAGATATTCGATGCGACTTAATTTGTTTAATGTTTGCGATTGCATGATTGTATAATTAATTTCATCAACAATTTACAACGTTGAACCGAAACTGGTTTGTCGATGTTAAACTTAATTAATAATCATGTATTATAACTATGCAAATGTCTTCGAATGTAAACCAGTTCATATGGTTCACCGAGAATCCTTTGAATTTAAATGTTACTTAGTTAATTAAATTGCAAATTAAGAATTTGTTGTATTAAATGTTTAATTAACACTAACCATTACACTGTCATTATAGGAAATATATATAATATCTATATATGAAATTTGGCGCGAAGTTTTATCCGAATAAATATCAATCGCGTCATTGTGTCATACTTTATAATACTAGAAATGTTGATTTTAACCATAATTTAAACACAACATTAAATTATGTTCTAATTATTCTAAATTTAATTCTGAATGTGCGAACGGGCGGTTTGCAAACCGCAATAATATACCCTTAATTGTCGCCACGGAAAATGTATGTAGATATGCATATGCGTAAATGTATGTATAGATCAAATGAATTATATTTAGCCTGTTTGTCGTAGGCAAACATTATGCACAATGCAGTAATTAATGTATTACAATGAGCTTAGTTTATGTACCAATTTCTAATCTTTATAACAGTATAGGAAAATTACTGCAAATTAAATATATTACACCATAAGCTACGAACGTCACTGGGTTTTTTGCATTGTAATTGTGCTATTGTTTGAAATTAATTTGGCTACAATTTATTGTTCTATTTTAAAATATCCTATGAATAACAAGCATATATAATAAATTATTTTATTTACACACTCTCAATTAGTAAAAAATCATAACTGTTAATTTTTTTCTTTTCTATCAAATTAAATTAAATCTGCCTAACGAATTATGTAGAAATATAAAATGCTTTCAATAGTTTTCAATAATTTTATCTTACGATATAGTAGTTCATTTAAATCGCACTATTTAATTTTGTAGTATACGTGCTCCTCCAAGAATTATTTTTGTTGTGAATGCAAAGTGCTATATTAAATTTTTATTACTCTAATAAAAATTTTAATCAAGATTATGAAAGCGTAAAATATGTAGGTATGATATGATTTAAGAAATTCTGCAAACTGTGATAGATGAAATGTGTTGCAATTTGCCAAGTTTTTGAATTGCAGAGAGTCGTTCTTAAAATTATCTCAGCGTATAAAAGTGGCGGTTTTCTAAGTTGAAATAGTTATTTATTTTAGTCTAGGAGTCGTTAAAAATATCATTTCACAAATTGTGAAAGATGAGATAACATTTATTATTGAAAAAATGTCAATTCACTAATATTATTCTGACTTACTCTTTTTTGACTCTAAGTGACGAACATTATAAACATGATGTTAACTTTCCGTAGGGTTGTAATACATCGAAAATAATTTTTTTTGTATATCTTTACATTTCAAAGGTTTTTGAACATGTTGGCATAACTTAAAGCAAATGGATGTATGTGCAGATACAATTTTTCGTCGACGATCTTGAAAACACGGATCAACCGATTTGAATGATTCAAAAACATTCGATGTGTAGACGTGCTGATTAGTTTCTGGCAAAGCCAGGTTCAGTCGTTGAGGAAAAAATTGTAATTCAGTTTTTGAGACAACAGAGCGTTGAAGTTGAATAATTAAAAAAAACTGATTAAATTTTTGGGACGGGAGTTCTAGTGGTTTCGGAGACCAATGAATCCAAAATTTAAATATTGAACTTTGAAAATGAGCTAAAGGTATAAAAAAGCCGTGATTAGTCTATGGTTTGAACTTGATATCATATTCAAATTGAGTAAAATATGTTTAGTTCACGTGTTTTTAAAAAAAAAAAATGGTACGGGAAGTTCCAACCATTTGCTTTAAGGCAAGATATGCACCACTAGTTAACTTCCCGTAGGGCAAGTTATAGTAATCGCAAAAAAATCGAAAATGAAAATATTTATATATCTTTACGTTTCAGAGGTTTCTGAACATTTTGGCATACCTTAGAAAAAATGGATGTATGTGTGTGTGTGTGTGTGTGTGTGTGTGTATGTATGTATGTATGTATGTATGTATGTATGTATGTGTGTGTATGTATGTGCGGATACAAATTTTCGTCGACGATTTCGGGAACACGGATTAACCGATTTGAATAATTCAAAAAACATTCGATTCGTATTGATAAGGAGACGTGCTGATTAGTTTTTGGCAAAGGCAGGTCCAGCCGTTCCAAAGATACGGGGCAAAAAGTGCCAAAAACGGTACCTCCATTTTTAAGAGAACGGAGCGTCCGATTTGAATAATTCAAAAAACATTTTACTTGTATTGACAAGATGTAGAATTGATCAAATTTTCATGAAGGCAGGTCTAGCGGTTTCGGAGATCTAATGAAAAAAGTAAAAAAAAATGCCATTCGGCGGTTAAAAATGATCATTAGACATATGCACATCAAATTGTCAGATATTTTATAGAGATTTCAACAATAAGTATATTTTTTTTTACATTTCTGTGGGTTCCGTACCAATGTTTACGCGTTAGACGGCGGCGCGGCACTAGCGAGCTTTGACATTTCGTCTCTATGCAGTTCAAGCAGTGCAGTGCAAGTGAAAAAAAGTTCAGAATTTTCAAAATATGTCAAAATGAAGAAAACATTTTTTTTCAAATTTTTTTTTGTTTTCAAAAAAAAATTTTTTCTCAAAAAAAAATTTTTCTTCAAATAAATTTTTTTTTTTCAAAAAAAAGTATTTTTTTGTCAAATTTATAGTTTCTCAAAAATCTATTTTTTTCGAAGTAAAATTTTTTCAAAAATGTTAATCGGTTTTTAAAAAAATAATAATTTTTGTACGGGAAGTTCCAGCAATTTGCCTTAAGGCACGATGCCCTAATTGCCTTAAGACAGAATTCCACTTACAGCTAGTTTCTTTTTATTTTCGGTCCACTCCAGCTCTATTCCAATCAATATCTTTTTTATCGTTCGACTGGTTTTCATAAGAATACGATTGGTTCTTAATATTATTGATGATAACATTGCATTTGTAATCCCAGTTATTTATGATCTATCTCGCTGGATAGAAGGATGTGAATGTAATCCTTTCCAGAATCCACGGAGGCATGTGTGCATGACAGATGTAATACTATGTGGATTTGTCGTCCCAACCCGTTACGACTAAACTAGAACAAATGTATGTCCGGCTTTGTAATTTATCATAACATACGCACATGATACTAAACATTCTCTAGAATATTTAGGAAGACTAACTAGATCA
Organism: Ctenocephalides felis; assembly: GCF_003426905.1. Classification (NCBI taxonomy): domain Eukaryota; kingdom Metazoa; phylum Arthropoda; class Insecta; order Siphonaptera; family Pulicidae; genus Ctenocephalides; species Ctenocephalides felis. The sequence continues at coordinate 26,047,911 of NW_020537758.1, read as the reverse complement.
AATTAGCAAACTTATTCATTGATTTATTGTCAAATTGCACATGCCTGATAATGGACCTTTTCTAAAATGAATAAATGCTCTCCGTCAGCAATTAATCTAAACTTTAGATTATTTGTGTTTAAAAAGTTAAGTAGGGGATAACTGTTGTTATGAAATTTGCAAGCTTTGTGTCACGATGAAACACACAATTTTGCACAGAAACTTGTAATTTACATTTATTTCATAAGCTACATTTTAAAAGATTTTATTTCACCCTGTATAAATAAAAAAGCAAGGTATTTCTACGTTCCCCATGATTTCTAAAAACCTCAAGAGATCATCGTAGTCATTCACTAAATTGAAAGTTGGCTGATGCTTCATATTTTTTTATTGTGTTTTTACTGAGTATTGTTATATTTTGATTACTATTGTAATCAAAATACTGTTTAACTACAAGTATCAAAAGTTTGTTTGATATTATGTATAAAAAATTAAAAGTGAATCATAAATGAAATTGTATTTCCGTTGGCATGTTCAAATGAACTGTATTAATTATTATCATGATTTTTTCTCTATTTTTCTTAATAAGCAGCTCTTTATAACCCATACTTCTTATGATCAATATAAATCCTCTTTTTAAATATATTTTTTATGTCTTTAAAGTAATGAAAACAGTAATAAATATTTATAAATATATCTTTTATTTTCTCGTACGTATAAAATCATCCAATTCCTAACTGCAATTAAGTAATAAATTATTGTCAACTTTTCATGGATTTAGTTTTGGCCCAACCCCAGACATTATATGGCTTTTCAAACTATTTTTTTATTTTACACTTTTATTTTATTTCTGTCTGACCATTTCGCTCCGGGGTGCTTGAGTTTGTATTGTAACCCATTTTTTATCACTCCGTACATATCATTTGATTTGAAATGTTTTTTCTCGATTATATTTATCAATGCTTCATCTTAGGGTTACTAACATTTGTTTGTCGATTTGTTCACTTATTTTAAATTTTGTATCGTTTAGATTGTACTACATGTCTCTTTATAATGTTATTCGATACTCTTGTGACATGTTGGACTTTTTTTGTATTTGTTCCTGTTTTACATTTATGTTCGGTTACTGGAAGGCAAACATACGTATAGGGAAGACAGGCGATATATATATATATATATATATATATATATATATATATATACTATTTTTCTATCATTTTATTTATTTTCTCAGTGAACAATATTGTCTACGGTTGGATTCTTATGTTGGATTAAATATATTTTATTCGAATAGGTTTGCAAATAAATGGAATAGTAGTCTGTAAATCTATTGACTTTGAAAAAATTACATATAGTATGTATGTATGTACGAGTATACATATAGATTTACTTGAATTAATTGTGCTATATATCACACGTTAATTTACCTACCTATAAATATGTATACATATAGATTTACTTGAATTAATTGTGCTATATATCACACGTTAATTTACCTACCTATAATTTATTGTTTGTATTTCATATGATATTTATATTATCATTCTAATCTTTTCATATATCTATACCTAAGTTTCACTTTCTCATGTTTAACAAAAAAATGTCTGTACTAATGATATATGCATGTTCGTTATTGGGGTGCTAATGTCTAATAATATATTTTTTGTTTCAGGTAAGTTTACTTTTGGTTCTGGAAATTACCGTATGCACTAATGGCCTGTACATTTTTGGTAAGATTTTATTAGATGAGAAGATTAATATTAATTTAAACCATAAATTATTTTCGAATATTTTATTTAAAGCCATCAAGTAAAAGTCATAATACCAGATAAATATTGATGGAAATGATAGTTCCAATTCGAAAAAGACAAATTTTTTTATTTATATTTAATTTTTAGAAAATTTATTTAGAACTTTAACTTTATTCATTATTCAACTATCAAGTAAATTTTTATGAATGAGAAATAGCTTAAAGGCTATTTTATTGCTTCTACTTGTTGGTTCGCTAATTTGATAATGGTAATTATACAATAACATCCGCAAAATACTCCTACATATCATTAATTTAAATATACTTGTCTATTGAATTAAGTTGATGCATATTTCGTCAACAGCAAAAAGAACTGTTTGTTCTATAAGCTGTTTTTGGTGTATATTTTTTTACCCAGTGTTTAGACAAGGCAACCAAGTGTTTAACGATTTTCCTTCTGTTAAGATTCTATTAGAAATATTCCTGATAAAATGTGAATATATATTGCAACAATGCCCCGTAAAGGCTATAAATTGGAATTATATTTAAGATATAAAGTCTCGAATAAAAATAAGGTATGGCCTTTGCTTGATGTCAAGTGTGGGATCGATCCCGGAATCCGGTGATTGCTAATCCACGTTTTTAACCTGAAAGGCTGAGATCAAATTAAGTCAGTTATAGTTGTACTATACACTATGATTGCTCATACAGATTAGATGTATTTTATATGGAAGCGGAAGAAAATCTTCGGTGACACCAGTAGATGTTTGCAAGAATTTGCAACAGACTAATAACAGTATCCCAATTTCCTTATATGTGCCATGTAGGTAATGCATTTACCTCCCATAATCATAATCTCACGTCGCAAAGGGAAACTTCTCGATCGCTCGCGGCTTCTTTGCTTCTCAGACTACTGCTTACTTTGCTATAAATAATTGTAACGGTAAACATGCGCTACCGTGTTGCGATGTGCTTGACTTCATCTTATCTGCCATTAACAGTACCTTTGCTACACGTGCAAAGGCAAATACTAATTTGGAATATTTCTTAATCTCAACTACTTCACCTCGTTAATGCATGTGTTTACTCAATGCATCTTGCGAAATAGCCAGCTGTATGTGTTATCACATTTCTAGAACTTTTACTTCAAATATATATTTGTTTTTAAATATTGTTTCAAAACAATTTTTCAATAATTCAAGTTAACTCTTTCGCTACGGAAGTGACCCTGTTGTACGAGCCAGCAAGCTGCCCATTGTTTCCTACACAACATATTTAAAGATTTTCTGATCATTATCGATGAGAATACATTCACAATTAAAAATTATTCCCCTAATGAACTAAAAGCCACAAAAACAAATTAAAATTCTCAATAATTTGAAGGGGGTATTATAGTGTAGAGAGATGAATTTTAGGTCATTTTCAAAGTGTCGTAAAAGAAAGCAGTGAATGTTTTTACTATCCATTTTTTTACCACTTGTTTATTAATATTATTAAAATACAAAATAAAAATTAAAAAATAAAAAAGTTGAAAATTGTAAACACTGGCAGCTGATGAAGTGGGTGGTCTCAAAAAATTGGCACCTCAGTCTTGACATGATTTCAGCCCTCCTGGCCATCTGAAATGCAAAAAATAAAAAGACCATTAATCTACAATGATGTCGCAATCGCCTGAACTAGCGATAAGTAAAAAAATTTTTTTTTTTACAAATTGGCGACTGTTTGAATAAAAAGTGTTTTTTTTTTACTATTTTTTTGAGTTTCTCGATTTTTTTAAAAATAGTAAAAATTGGAATTTGGGGATAATCCTAGTTCGGGCTATAGGTAGGTCTATAAGCAAGACTCTCTGAACATTTCAAGTGGATCGGTCGTTTAAATCCCGAGAAATCCTGTCAACAGTACTGAAAAAGCTTATTCTGAGAAAAAAGCATTTAAAGTTTTGAAGCCAAACTAGTATGGAGACTGAGTCAGGAAAATGCCTATATCTCCGGAAATAATTCAAATTTTTAAAAACCTTCTCGTATCCATATTCTTAAATAGTTAAACTTTGAAAATCGTTTAAAAATCGTTTTATTTAATTTCTACACTAGAATACCCCCCTAACTAAGAGTGTTCCAACTTGAAGCAAAACGCGCACTTTGGATGTCGCCTATATGCGGCACCCGTACACACCGTTCATTTTGCAGATGTCTCCTAAAGGCGACGCTTGAAGCAAAATATCTTAATCTTATTTTTACAACATTTTAAATGATCAAATAGATTTTATTTCAAATTGAAATTAGCTATTTATATTTATATTTACTATTTATATTAGCAGTAGCATTTATTTATACTATTATAAATGGGCATTGTGCATATAATTTTTATCATTTTCGACAGAGGTTAAAATTTTCTATGTGGTACATTATTAACATTTATACATTTATACATGATCGCGTGATTGATTTATTACTGATCCATTTTCCAGTGGATACTAAAACACATTATTAATTAACTGAGATAAGCATATAAAAAGTGAACATTGCATTTTTTATCATTATTATGCCTGCAACATATTACATTATAACGTTTCAGAAGAAAATATGTATCCTAACAAGCTGACATAAAATTTCTAATAAAATACTAGAAGCTTGAATATAAAAATGGATTGAGTTTTTTCAATGCTGGTTTTGCCGGAAAATTCTTGTTACCCTCTGTTGTTATTAAAAAATTCAATAAATATTTATCTAGTATCATTACTACTGCTACAAATCTGGCAAACCTTATCGCCGTACGTGACTGGCGAGTTGTGTCAATGTAACAATAGTAATCTTGCCTTCGTTCACTCATTTAATGTCCGGCTGTGAACACGACTACTGCGGTACTAAAATGTTTTATATCTCCCATGCAATTAATCAATTTCATTATTGCCCTGGGCATTGGGTAGCCGGTCGTGCGAAATGGGCAATGCCGCTAATAACCCTAGATGACGAGGACGAGGACGAGGCAATAAGATCCCTCCCGAACTACTTTCTTTCGGTTAAGCTTGTGGACATAATGGAAGAATTCCGCTCTTTATTCAATCCGCTTATGTGAAATATGAAGATAATGTGTATCGTGGCTGCATTTGGAAGCTAATAATGTCTTTTATAAGTTTCTAATCCAAACACCACGCTCCTTGGTGTCTGTAAGTGGTTAATCTAGATATAGTTGGCGGTTAAACTTGAAATATCGACAATTGGTGTATTTGTAATTAGGTTATTTAATATTGATCAATATTATTTTATTAAGATAAATATTAATTTATTTTTTTAAAGCTGGATTGGCATTGTTAAACGTGTAGAGGCAAATACTAATTTGGAATATTTCTTAATTTTAACTCCTTCACGTCGTTAATGTTTGTATTTACTCTATGCATCTTGCGAAATAGTCAGAGTTGTCTAATTTCTACCTCTTTTACTTCAAGAATATATTTGTTTTTAACTTCCCGTAGGGTAAGTTATTGTAATCGTCCAAAAATCGAAATCGAAAATTTTTACATTTCTGGACGTTTTGAAGGTTTCTGAACATTTTGGCATACCCCAGAAAAAATGGATGTGTGTGTGCGTGTGTATGTATGTATGGATACAAATTACCAGTCACGTTTTCGGGCGCACGGATCAACCGATTTGAATGGTTCAAAAAACATTCGATTCCTATTGATAGGGAGATGAGCTGATTAGTTTTTGGCAAAGGCAGGTCCAGCCGTTTTGGAGATACGGAGCAAAGAGTGCAGAAAATAGAAATCGACTTTTTAAGAGAACGGAGCATCCGATTTGAATGCTCAATTTAAAAAACATTCAATTAGTAATGACTGGGAGAAGTGTTTATCTGATTTTGGCAAAGGCAGACCAGCCATTTCGAAGATACGGAGCTAAATGTGCAAAAAATGGCAGTTTTCGAGAGAACTAAGCGTCCGATTTAAATGATTCAAAGAACTTTCTGCTCGTCTTAACAAAATAATTGATTTTGCAAAAAAAATTTTTGTATAAACTTTTTTTTTGTATATTGAAAATAATTCAGATTTTATTTTTAATTCTGACTAAAGTTCTAATATACTTTGAGCATATAATTTCAACTTTGCAATTCAGTTTATATGATTCTTATAAATATTAGACAATGTTACAATATTAATTAAATCTATTTGAAAATATTCAGTATTCCTCGAACATTTCATTACGGTACGGGAAGTACCAGCAATTTGCCTTAAGACACGATGCCATACACCCCACTAGTTTTTAAATGTTGTTTTAAATCATATTTATGCTTAAAACATTTCTATAATGCAATATTTATAGTCATATTTTTTCTTTGTATTTTTCACATATATTGCGAAAATGCATGGTACTAATTATGAGACGGTTAATGTTCAGATAAAACATCCCAGCAACAATTCTTGGAAAATTAATCTTTGTATGTCCTATTATTACTAAATACTTAATTTCTGGATGTCGTTTACCACGTGCTCAAGTGTAATTTTTCCTGATTCCCTTATCTGCGTCCACGCATTCCTGCCTAATAGTGCGGGTGGTCTTGGAGCCATCTCACCTCCATTTCAACCGCACACGCGGGGCTCTGGTTCTGGCTCCGGCTTCGTCCCCGGCTCCGGGTCTCCCCACGAGGGAAGGGAATCACATCATACTAACAAACAAGTGATTTATCTCCAGGCCGTCCGGCTATGCTCGGCATACAGAGTTTCCTAACAGTGCCCGCGAGTTATACGACATCGTGTAATTTATTTGATTTATAATTGTAAACAGAAACAGGAATTGATTCAATTTAAGATGTCTTAGGAGTCGATGATTAGAACGCTGGTCTTGTTTGAGGGAAGAGCAATGATGGGACATAAATAGGGATATGTAGATTGACAGTATATATTCACTAGTAAACTTGCTCATTTGTAAGCAATCATTTATACTTTAAACGAGAGGAAATCAATTTTTAACTTCCCGTAGGGTAAGTTAGTGTAATGGGCCGAAAATCGAAATTGAAAATTTTTACATTTCTCGACGTTTTCAAGGTTTCTGAACATTTTGGCATACCTCAGAAAAAATGGATGTGTTAGTGTGTATGTATGTATGGATACAATTTTTCGTCCACGTTTTCGGGCGTACGGATCAGCCGATTTGAATGATTCAAAAAACATTCGATTCCTATTGATAGGGAGATGTGCTGATTAGTTTTTGGCAAAGGCAGGTTCAGCCATTTCGAAGATACGGAGAAAAGATGACTGATTCAAAAAACATTCAATTCCTAATGACGAGGAGAAGTGGTGATTAGTTTTTGGCAAAAGCAGGTTCAGCGGTTTTGGAGATACAGAGCTAAATGTGCAAAAAATGGCAGTTTTTGAGAGAACTAAGCGTCCGATTTAAATGATTCAAAGAACTTTCTGCTTGTCTTAACAAAGTAATTGATTTTGTAAAAAAAAATTGTTTCATTTTTTTTTCAAAAAAAAATGTTCTTTTTATATCGAACATAATTCAGATTTTATTTTTAATTTTATAGTTCTAATATTCTTTAAACAAATAATTTCAAGTTTGCAATTCTGTTTATATAATTCTTATACATATAAGACAATGTTACAATATTTATATTAATCTATTTGAAAACATTTAATATTCCTCGAACATTTCGTTACGGTACGGGAAATTCCAGCAATTTGCCTTAAGTGGGTCTTCCTATGTGACAGCCTGTTTTTTAGGGATATTTCAGGATTTTTTTCTACGACCAGTAAATATTTAGAGCTTCAAGTTTTTTATCATTTATTAACACATATTTGGACAGTATAAATATACAATTTCAACTAAAAATATTCAGTCAAACTAAAGCGCTCTGAACATCCCCGCCTCGAAAAAAAAAAAATAAACGGCGTTTTAATTTGTAGGCTTAAAAGCATGGAATGACACAATAATCAAATGAATATAAAAAAAATTGGATTTTTGATAGACATTTGAAATAAAAGTTGAAAATTAGGCGTTTTTTTTTTCGCTTCACTACCGTATTTTAGACATGTTAAGGGAGAAATTTATGAAAAAAAAATCGATTTTTTCAACCCATCACATAGGAAGACTCCCTTAAGGCACGATGCCATACACCCCACTAGTTTAGTTTTATGTTAATAAATCTATTATAAATATCTACTATATATTATCTGCAACTGAAGGTGTTTTTGCAATTTCATTTAAATGTATTGACACGGGCATTGCATTGACTAATTTCTAATTGATTTCTCATTGGTGTTTTATTTTCTGATTTTTCATGGTTGTTTCTCAGTTGTGCAACCCTTTTATCATCATCCAGTTACCTCGATAATGTTCCCGTCTCTCGGAATTGGGTGTGTTGTGTGCTTTGAAATAATGAGGGATGGAACAACAATGCAGACGCTAAATGGTACTACTGCTGAACTATGCTTTGTTTGGTCTTTAGTTTGATTGATGCTTCAGAATGGATGATGGACATACTAAAATACGTCTTGTTTACAAGACATGTTCGGTTTCCGTCAGACTGTTTAAATAATTTTAGAGTTTCCAGAATGACTGGGAGATATCGAGTGTGAAACGAATACTTAGCAAGTTTTGGGAAGCTAGTAGTAATAAATGGTTTTGGTCGGTTTGTCACATCGTATTCAAAGACTAACTTTCTCTTCAGTGTCTTCTGTGTTGTAAGGAATTCTCTATAATTATTATTTTCTTTTACCATTTGTTTATCACAGTTTTATTCCGCTAGATAAGTCTTCATAGTCATTAGAAATTGAATTTCATATGGTATCATAATCGAAGATCTTTTAATTTTTGTTTATTTTCTATTCATTTATAATTTTTATTTCAATTAGTTTTGTTTGTTTATCTTCATCATCCATACATCCCAATTATAGTCCTAACCTTTATTCAGAGGAATTAAATTAAAATAGAGTAGGAAAAATAAAGTTTTAAAATGTTAATGAGATGACGCAGTTATCCAAACTATTGTGATATATTGATGAAAGTAATAAGGATCTGAAATATACAAAAACATATGATGATACATACAAGGCATTCATAACAACTAAGGAAGAATCTGAAGAATCCGAAGAATCCGAAGAACAAGAAGAATACAAAGAAGAAAGTTTGACTCACAACACCAAAATAGAAGAGTTGACGACAATCGCTGCAAATTCATACGAAGAAGAAAAGGATCTATATGTGGCCGAAGATATGGAACAAACCATACGTGCAAATTCATACGAAGAAGAAAAGGATCTATATGTGGCAAAAGATATGGAACAAACCATACGAACAAATTCATACGAAGAAGAAAAGGATCTGAACATATATGTGGCACTAGATATGGAACAAACCCAAGATGAGGTTTGCGATATGAAAAAAAATAATGATAAACAAGAAGAAATAAGAATACTTAATGATGAAGGGCCAGAATATATGAAAACTATTCACATTAAAATAAAGAAGAAAAGAAAAAGAAAAGAAATATTAAAAGAAGAAAAATTAATGATGAAATTATAGAAGAAAATAATCAAGAAACCAGGGAATATAAAGTTAATATGATAAGAAAATTACCTTCACAACGAAAATTGTCAATAAATGAAAATATAGCCACTATTACAGATATGTTCAACCGTAAGAATATGAATTTGAACACAAAGAAATATGCACATTTACAAAGCCAAAGCAGCAGAAAATTGATATCGTCGCCAACACATATAAAGAAGAGAAATATTCCCGATTTTATTATATTCAGAACAGCACCAAAATTGTTTAATTATAAATACCGGAAGAAACTGAAAACTCGCCAGGTGTAAACACAGTAATAACAACGCAAGTCATTTTGTTTGGTTGACACATAAGCGAATTCTCATATTTCAAAGCAACATTTGTTCAATTTTGATTACCCAGCAAATTTCGAATATATCAAGAATTAACAATACAGCGTAAATTTAAATTTTCATTAATTACTATTTATGATTTAAATTATCAAATGCAAGATTCTTTACGCCATTAATATTTTTTTGCAGATTTTAAAGACATTTTTCATATTATGATTTTTATGCTATATTGATATAACAGTTTTGAAAAAAAATATTTTGCATCATTTATGGTAAGTTGTTCGAAGCATATTTTGTTTTACCGGAATAAGATTTAAATTTCAGTGATGCCTTTACATAATCAGCGACCATCTAATTTGCATTCAACTGCTGATTTTTTTATATGTATGTTATTAAAGATTTATTCATGTAGAGATAAAAAATAAAATTATTATTAGATTTTTTTTCAGAGCACATTATTTGTAAACATATTCTAACAGTAATGACACTTTTGAGGACAAAAGTTTTTAAGGGCCGAAGGAAAAAGAGATGGAACTCATTTTTTTTAATTTTTTCTTAATTTTTATAGTTTTCCGAGGACGAAAAACTTTTGAAGAGGGAGGTTGAACTGTAATAACAATTCGAATCATTATTTTTGTTTAATAATTACAAAACGCGTTGCTAGTTATATGTAGGTTACGCGGACATCGGAAGTGCTTACTGTTGGATTTTGTAAATAGGTTGTAAACAATAAATTAGTATATAAGAGTTAGACAAAAGTTAGACAGGCAGTCAAACCTGGAGTAAGACTCGGAGACAGACATAGAGTTAGTCAGACATAGTATTCAGTAAAATGTAGTCTTTGCTGATATGATAACCAACAGGTTATCAACAAATATTAATTGTAAAATAGTGAATAATAAAAGTATCATTCAAAGTAAGAAGTGTGTTTACAAATTACTATCAATCGCTGTTCGTACTAAAGGCCTTTCACACTACCAGTGGACTCTGGAGAGTCCACATCACAAATATAATATTTCAACAACTATTCAATTGTTCACCGCTCGGGTCCAGCCTATCATTACAATTCCTGGTTGTACTGGTGATCCAGAACATACCTCCCAATATACACTACCACAGCCAGGACAATTCAATACATATACATATGTGTATATTTCCATTGTTATTGTTATTATTATTATTAAATTTACGATAATTTTTATATTGGCGTCAATGTAAAATATTTGAACCAGAATAACGAGATGGCAATAAATTTTATACAACGTTTTAAAAAATATGTAATATGAGTAAGTAACTTTTGGAAATGAAACTCCTGGCGCCGGACTGGCGACTACTCTTAGCAACAAGACGAGTGTTGTTTGTACATTCTCCAATTTCCATAAAAATAACGCGTTTATTCTTCAATGTCAGAAAGATTTCTCTAAAGTAAAGGATTTGTGCGTGGTTTTTGTGAAATAAATTAAGAAATACATTATTAGGCAAACATGATTCATGGGTGGGTTTTGTAAAATAAATAAGGAATAATTATTTTAATAAATTAAATTAATGTGAAAAATTACTTATGACGATAATATCGATACATTTGTTTTCTATACATTCTACGAAATTTGTACTCTAGATACGCTACTTTTCTATTCAATTTATATTAAACACTAATTGCTTTAAAATCTCTAACAGTTTTATTTTTACGTGCCAATAAAGTATATACTTTACATTTGTTTTCGAATTCATATCCACTAATGATGACAAAAATATTTTGTGAAACTTCTAGGATAATTAAGATGTTTTAAAACGTTTTTTAAAACCTTTTCTTGTGTTCATCTGCCCTCCCAGATTTTATTCATATATAATTCCCCGAAAGGTGTTGCAAAGCATAGTTGCTTACTGGGCGTTATTTAATTTTCTTTTAAAAATGTTGAAATTTAATCATGTACTTCTATTACCGTTTTGGAATATATCAGGATTGCAGAATCTTTGTGAGGAATCTAAATTGAATTCTTTACCTATAAGAAACGTGCCATTTTATGCATTCAGGGGCAGCCTTTTAATATGATGACAGCGCAGAAAAGATGGTGCAGTAAAAGATTATCATATCTTATTCATATGCATCACCATAAAATATCCTTTAAAGCTTAAATGAAACAAATTTTCATTTTATAAGTCTGCATGGTACAGTGTGAAAATATTAAGTTAGTGATTTGGCTTCATTTTGTGGAAATGGGTGATCCTCAATACCGAATGGACGAGAATATATATACATATATTTTATATTTACAATATCCTTTTTATACGCGATTATGTATTTAGATTTAAATTTACCCTGGCCATTCCTGACATAGTAATCAGTGCAGTAGTTATTATCCTCTCTGGCACCTAATCAAGTTTCTCATGAAATTCTAAGGAAGTAGTGGACCGAGCGGGTTAAGTGGTCAGCTCCAGCTGACATAGTACCAGCACGAAAGTTATGGGATTTTGGTAGGAAGATTAAAAGGCAAGTGGGGAATATACTTGGGAGAACATCCCCGACGGCATAGTTACATGGGGGATACTTGCACACATCAATTTGGCTAACCACTCCTTAGGACTTGGTGAATAGTGGAAATCAATCTTTGTACCTAGATATTCAAATCGACACTCTTAAAATTTATTCATCATGGATGAAATATGCAATATATGTTACAATTTGTTTAGTAAAAGTACTCTATACTGTCTTTCTTCCCTTGGTTTTGTGATTGATCCTTTTTGGAACTTCTGTTTCCATGCCATTTAATTTTCTGCATTTGCTCTACCTGTTTATTTTAACCATCATCTGCATTCTGTAGTTCTTTTAGTACTTCTACTTTTTCTTCTATGACGCCATTTGTAACATCTTGTCAGTTTATATTGTCTTCTCCAGAACCAACTCTTAAGGTATTTTTTGTCAGCCTTTTTTTTCTCAGTTCCATATAGAACCTTACCCAAATGTAGCGTTTCATCAGTTCCTTCCGCGATTGATACTTACAAAGATTACTCAACGGTAGCTTTCTTTATATTTGCTGATGTCTTCTACGATATATTAATTATCTTGAATATATTAATTGATTCATTATTAAATATTTCAACCGTTTAGTAATCCTGTTCGTACACCATAGGCAATGTTGTAAATGATCTGGGTCATTCTAAAGACCTTGGCGTCCATTCCTTTGGACAGGCAGAAATAAATATTTATGATAAATATCTTATTCGCACGGCAGTTTCTTATGATTCAGTAAAGTACACGCGTACCTACGTTACTACATGATATTACAAGGTCGTATATTATTATCACATCTGCAAATGCTTATCAATCATCGATTTCTTGTAATAAGGCATGTAATACATGTAATTAATATTATTAGAAACATTATGTAAAAACTTTGCTTGATGTTAATTGCATGTTTCATGGTATCTTAATTATACTGTCGTTGTGGCAATGCTCATTTCTTTAAAACATTTCATGGTATAAACGGTGAATATGTGGTAAAATATTCATAATCATTGTTTTTATAATAAATTTATCCATTAACAATTATGGATCCTACAAATCACGTTTAAGTTATTATATATATATATATATATATATATATATATATATATATATATATATAATTATTTATTCACCTCTCATGATTATGGTTTCATTGTTTGCAAAGAATTCTTGCGTAAATATCTTGAGATCAAAACGACGATAAATGGGTTAACAATCTCAGAATTATGCCCAATTAATTATAATTGCTAATTATACAATTTTAGCCCGAATTATATCCATAAAACGCCGAATCGCAAATTTTTCTTTATGATTCATTTGAAAAATATTCCGACATTTATTATTCATGGTATAATTTTTGATAATTGGCCCAAATTAAAATGGAGATATAAGAAGAATTTCAGTGGTTTTGAATTATAATAAGCACTAATTTATTAGAGATACATATAAAATTAATATTATAGTTTAATTCAAAAATGGTAAATAATTGATTATCATAATTAGTACTATTTAGTGGGATAAATAAATTGCCTTTTACGCTATCATCGATACAGATTGAAATTATTTAACTTCTTCACTACTTATTTAGAATTATTTACAATCAATGCCCAATGAATGATTGTCTTATGACTATTTGTATTTTACATTTTTCTGAAAAATATTCCTGAAAATCATGGCTTTTGTACATCATCTCTATTCATCGCTTGTTTATGTGAGCTATGAATATTTTATAATGTCCGCCCAGTTTGAACAACAGCTGTCTGTTTTATACATACTGATATTATATATATATATATATATATATATATATATATATATATATATATATATATGCATGAACAAGTCGCTATGCACGACTCTAATCTATAATATGTTTTAATTGCAGTTAGTAATTTAATTTGTTTGCATCGTAACAAATAGTTGAGTAATCAAGTTTTATATATAAGCATTATCAACATTATCAGGATATAGTAAATATTAACAATTAAAATTCCTGTATATATTTCTAGCATATTGTTATCAAAACGACTAATTTTCGACTAGATTCAAATTTCATGTCAGTATATTTTCTAAACAAAAAGTCCACAGTCAATTAGACATATAAACTGAAAAATATCTATAAAAAATCTTGTTCGAAGCGGAAATTCAGCTTTCTATACGCTTATATATTAATTGATTTCCCTCTCAATTTGATTCCTTTGATGATGAGATCGGTATCAATCTTAGACAGGATATATTTTAACATAAAGAGTCATCTTGTTCTCACTTTTGAGTTCAAGAATACATAAGGCGATCACTGTTCGCGAATATTTAAGTACGAAAACCACTAAACCGTGACCAAATTGTAATTATTTCATTTTATTATGGCGCCTCAAGGTCTCAAAGCGTTGCCTACTTATTTTATTCAAGTTCACTGAAATAAATGATCTGTGAAAAATAATCGCTATAAATTCATCCTTCGTCAAATTTAATTTGACACATGGAAACTATGGGCTTTTGGATATATGTGATATCTTTGTTCTTCTGAAAGATTTATTTCATGCTAAACTTTTTACCATCAATTAGTGTTATATGATAATACATCGTTTTTACTATTGGCTCTCCATATTTTAAAGTATATATCATCATAGAGATCATAGTGATTGTAAATCTTTCTAAATATCTATTATTCAGCAGTGAAATGCTGGAAATGGATTTAGAATGTAATCGAATGAAATATAAATTCAATATAAATCAATTGATCATGGTAATTTATAATAAGCTGATCTTAGTATTTTTGAGGTACTGTAGTCTTTATAATTTTATAAAATTAAAATATAGGTTAAAATCGTTTTCCAAATGCGGATTGAATGTATTTTAATTGTGATATTTTTGCAATTGTATTTATTTCTCTTTTCATAATTGAATTTGCAATTTCTATGTGGTCTTGGAAATTTTGTCTTTCATTTTTGTCTTGTGCAATCGGTCATTTCTCGTACCACTTTGTTCCAAGTAAATATTTTTTTTTTAGTTTTAGGTAAAAGACACGTACGCAGTTTAGTTCTTAACAATCTTTTTCGTTTTTCTAATTCCATCATATTATTGTTCCTTCTGCAATGAGTAAAGTTCAACTTCCAATTCTGATATGAATATCACCATGTTATTCATGTAGTGTTTGCTCATCTTGAAAAAGAAAATTAGCAGATTCAATTATTGATATCTGATACCTCTGCAAAATTTTCACAATTTCTTTATTGCTTCTTGTTGCTTCACAATAATATAGAACAAATTGATGATCTTTCGCAAAATCTGATGGGTAAGGCAAAATTTCTACACCCACAGCTTTTTCGTTACTTCTTTTCCAAATATGTATTGAGCACGTTCTGCAGATTCTTCTGATGCACTATCCATGGAAACAATAGTACTTGCCAATAGAGCATTGTGTTAATGACCCCACAACATTAAAGAGGTCGAACTTCTATCAATCCCTGAATGTTTATTGTACGTTTTTGTCCCACGTTCACGTTTCCCTAATACCTTTAAATCTAAAGTGTTTTTGTGAGTCCGCAAGAACTATTAAAGTAGACTTTGATGTGTCCTTTGTTATGTTGCTCCAAATAGACAGGAAACGAAATAGTTTTCATCTTAGCGTTAATAGAAATTTTCATTACAGGAAATGCACCGAAAGCGAATCTGAAGAAATAAACCTTAAGCTATTATTGCTTATGCGTTTTTATTGCGTTCAGATGCTATTCTTTGAATTGTCTTGACCAAATGCTTTCGTAATTTAAGTTGATTCTAAAAGGCAATTTTAGTGTTCGAAAGTATATTGAAACAAACTCAGTTTTTAAAATTCAAGATAGAAATTACAAATTTCTAGCTTTGTGCTAGTGAAAGTTACTTACATATTACATACCTTATATATAGATCTCTAACTTTAATCAATAAACTAACTTTCTATGAAATTGTAAAAGATGAAGGATTGTTGCATAGTTTCCTTATGTCTTTGGTTAAGCTGAAATTTATTTTTAATTTATTTCCATCCCATAATTTATGTATTGCATATTCGTTACAAATGAACTGTAGCAGTTGCATTTTATTATTCTTACTTTAATATGTTACATGCATAAATATTATAATCTTAAAGCACGCATACGGTTGATGGGTGTATACTAAATAAATAAGAACAATCAATTGATATTGTTCTAATTGCCAAAATTTGGCTTTTTTGTCAATTTATCAGAATCTAAACATCTTCACTTTCAAATGAAATTGTTGTTGATTTTTAAAATTATTGTTTAAATTTGTATATTATTATAATATAATTATATTATATTTTTTTCGGCTAACTGCGCATCTTAGCATCTCAGTAAAGAAGCTCAAATAAATCTAAGTATCAAATAGGAATGCCAAAAAGTTATAATGGTCTATTTTAGGTTTAAGCAAACAAATCCAGCGAGTTTTATTAGCATTACTTAATAGAGTATGTTTTGGAATTGATAAAAATCCACTTTTACCAAAGACCAATGGAGAATCCATAAATTTGTAACTTACAACATTACCTTAGTTGTTTTGCCTTTTTGGACGTTTTCAGTGCAACAGCACTACGGATATAGTTTATATACTCGTATCTGTCGTTTCCTGAATTCCTTCTGGTCATAATCACATGGCCCGAATCATAAAATATGAATCAGGACCATCGCCTTAGTCTAGCATCTCCATACAGAGGGTAATCTGGTATGCAAATTGCTCGTACATATTCAACTACATCCAAAATCTAAATGCACAAAACGTCCCTCGCCGTGTATGAATTTGCACCTCGAAATAATAGTCACGGATCATTGATGGCCAAATTGAAACTATCATGAGTAATAGATTATAAATGATAGCAGCTACCACCATGGTCAAAATGAATTTATAAAAACAATTTTGATATCTCTTTTTAAGCATAAATTTGACCAGTAAACTGTAGTGGACGAATATGCTCGCTATGAAAAAGTGTCAGAACTTTGTGTATTAAGCACATCAGCTAACTGATTAAAAGAGTTCTTTTCATTATTATTAAGTTTATGACTATAAAAAAACGTTAATTAATTCTTGGAATCCTTGTTTACTGGATTTTTTTTTTAAATACGCTTCTGAAAAAATCCTCCAGTGCAGAGCAATTATGCTGATCATCTCTTCTCTTTTTATATTTTTTATATCAATTTGATTTCTTTATATTAGGGTAGGGCGGGGCTAGTTGAGCAAATTTTTACTTAAACGGATGTAGCTCAATGAAAAGTCTCAATAAATTGTAATATAAATTGTAATATAAATAATAAATAAAATTTAAAAGCTACAGCTGTTTAAATGTGAAAAGTCAAGTATGCTCAATGTACCCCATAGGTGGGGCAAGTTGAGCACTAAGAAAGTATAATAAAATCATAGGTTCAATGTCGATTAGTGATGAAATAAAATAAGTTTTTAATAACCAGTTCTATATTTATAGTCTTTATTGACAGAGAAAACAAAACTTATAGTAATTTGCTTTGAATAATTAACGAAAAGTATAATCAACAAAACAATATCGTATCTTAGAAATTCTTTTACCATTATATTCAGTATTTTTGTTTAAAATCATTATTTCTTTGTATTATTACTCATAGACTTAGCTTAAATCTTGAAAATAATAATTAATTTCTGGAAGTTAATGGTAATTGTCTTAGTGGCAGTACAAGTTTAGCAACTATGCTCAACTAACCCCAACTCGGAATTTCAAAATAAAAGTGAGTTTATAAAAAACCGTGAGAATTATACCCAGAATCTCTGTGCATATTAAAAGTACTATAATTATATGAAAGAATAACATTTACCTGATTAAAAATAAATAACATTTGACTAAACCAGATGAAAACTCGCTCGATGAATTACTTTTTTACTTTTTGGTCTCAAAATAAACAAAACGCCGTGAGCCTCATTGATTTGTCCAGCGGCCATAAGCGATCGCGGGATGTTTATTTGTCCCAAACCTTTATCTTTCTGTCATATAATGCCTAAACGGACGGTGAATTGTTTTCGAGATATTTCGATTGTTCAACTTGCCCCTATGCTCAACTAGCCCCGCTCTACCCTACTGTCTCGAGGGTAAGAAACTACATTAATGCTGATTAAAAATTTATCTGTAAGTTATTTCATTGCGGAATTATCGAACCATTATTGCAGATGCATTAAACGGTTGACTACCTCTGTCATAGATGGTCGATGACCACCCTCTGTTCGTGGCCAGCCAGTTCTGACAACTAATTACTTTTGTATTCACGGCTTTTCCCAAACCGAGCTCGGTGTAGCGGCCGATACAGTGTTTCGTATCGAAAGGGTTAAACATGCACATTAATTAACCGAACATATATACGAACTAGCCGTTACGGACACTCGCAAGCCGGTGCAGGTGAGAGACCGGCCGATGCCCGTCGCGTGATTGCAATTTTAATTTGGGGAAATTCGATTACATCAGGTTTTCTTCGTCCGCAAAAATAATGGGGTTGATAGGGTTAAATGTATGATACACAAATGTATTCGCGATAATGAGTCAGCAAACAGCTGAGGTAAAGGTAATTTAAATTTTGTGCTGCGTCAATTTGATCAGCACCATAAGACCTCAAATGCATTAACATTTTTCACTCACTCAATTTTCAGAAATTTTGGCACTTGAAAAATGATAACATTTTTTACTCACTTCCATCTCGTGAAGTCATGGACTATAGTCCATGGTTTTTGGCCAATTTTAAATATGCCAAAAATATTGGCATTACCAAGAGTTTGCTCTATCTATTTCTATTAGGGTAGAGCGGGGCTAGTTGAGCATAGGGGCAAGTTGAGCAATCGAAATATCTCGAAAACTATTCACCATCCGTTTAGGCATTATATGGCGGAAATATAGAGGTTTGGGAGAAATAAACATCCCGCGATCGTTAGTGGCCGCTGGACAAATGAGTGAGGCTCATTGGCGTTTCGTTTATTTTGAGACCAAAACGTAAAAAAAGTAATTCATCACGAGTTTTCGTCTGATTTAGTCAAATGTTATTTATTTTTATTCAGGTTAATGTTATTCTTCCATATAATTATAGTACTTTTAATATGCACAGAGATTCTGGGTATAATTGTCACGTTTTTTTTATAAACTCACTTTTATTTTGAAATTGCGAGTTGGGGTTAGTTGAGCATAGTTGCTAAACTCGTGCTGTCACTAAGACAATTACCATTAACTTCCAGAAATTTATTATTATTTTTAAGATTTAAGCTAAGTCTATGAGTAATAATATAAAGAAATAATTATTTTAAACAAAAATACTGAATATAATGGTAAAAGAATTCCTAAGATACGATATTGTTCTACTACTTTTCGTTAATTATTCAAAGCAAATTACTATAAGTTTTGTTTTTTCTGTCAATAAAGACTATAAATATAGAACTGGTTATTAAAAACTTAATTTATTTCATCACTAATCGACATTGAACCCATGATTTCATTATACTTTCTTAGTGCCCAACTTGCCCCACCTATGGGGTTCATTGAGCATACTTGACTTTTTGCATTTAAATAGCTTTTAAATTTTACTTATTATCAAAAAATAGTATTAACACTTTTGTTAAGCGATAAACAACAAATCCCTTAAACCGTAAAGCGATTTATTGAGACTTTTCATTGAGGAGCTACATCCGTTTAAGTGAAAATTTGCTCAACTAGCCCCGCCCTACCCTACTACTTACTTTATGATCAACTGCACTACCGGAATTGAAAGTTTAAAATGCACGTGCTCTATTTCATATAGAATTTTTTACCTCCTCCAATAATCATATTTATTGAATAATACATGGGCGCTGCCAATTCGTCCCCTTCGGTTTTGTCTTTCATACACGAACATAACACAGCACTTAATGCTTTTGATTTTGACATTGGAGGCTAATATATCAAAGTAGGGACGTCAACAATTGATTCATATTTCTCTGATTGTGAGTGTTCGTTGAGCATATCACAAGTTAAACTTCTTACAGAAAAGGGGCGGGTTCAAGAGTTCATTGTCACCGAATCAACTACAATCATATATATGGTGGCTTATATCTTATAACTAGTACAGAAATTATATAGAAATCCTGAAAGATGCATTTTAAGACCTTTAAATTATTATTCTTTGGGTCTCAAAAATATAACAATAAGTGGTTACTGATATCACATCAGTGATAAGGATGCTTCATACTATACACAATGGTAATATTTGTCCATATTTGGAAGAATAGACACATGTAAAAAGCTGTGAGCTTCCATTCTACAGTTTTATATTCAGTGCCTCTCAATGCCTCTGACATTCTGATGCCAAGCAGTAGCTCAATTATAGATAGCAATATGTTTCCAAGTTCAACCTGAGCACTGCTGGATCAATATAAAGGCATCAGTATTAGATTTTTTGATGATAAATTTATTAAATAGGTATAGGACAATCATTAATCGTTTGGTGGTCATTTATAAGACGCCAAACATTAAAAATCAGTATATTTGATAATAGAAAAGTATGGAGAATCGAGGATAATCAATGTTGTTGCTATAAATACACGACAGGAAGAGTATACTAATTGTCAGATATTTCGACTACATTATCTACTTTTCACACTTTAACAAATCCTCTACTTCTCTATAATATAAAACCATTACCAATGCATTATAGTATTCATGATGATTCAAATGATTAATTAATATATATTAAACATAGCCATAACTATAAGTTACTTCAACATCCAAATTAGCATAACATAGAACACGATACTATTGTAATAATATGTAATCGAACCATTTATGAATGTAATACTTATAAACAATTATTATGCTTGCATAAGCAGAAGCACGAGTACAGAACCTGCAAATATCGAAACAATAATGTATTTAAATAAATGCACGACTAATTGTGAAACCTGTATAAAACTTGTGCATCGTCCCTGACATTCCAAAAGACTTAAGTTTCCGGTCGGAAAGACTTTCGCACGGCCTTGAGCATCCTTGTCTGTTGCGTTAATTATTTATATTGTTTAATTGCTACATTTGCTCATGCTAGCGTGAAAGAAGTGAATTAAAATATGTTGAATCGTGCAAAATTTTGTATACTTTTTATACTTAATATGAACCGTGAAAGAGTATTTCAAAGTTGCTATGGCATGTTTTAGTCAATTTCGACAGCGCACCTTTGTTACCAAGAATGAGCAAAACCGGTATACGTTTCTCTGACGCCTTTGCGTCATCGATACAAACAGATACAAAGATAAAATCATATATCATGTTAGAGATATTTTTTACAACTGCTATTAACAAAAAGTGAACTATAGCTTTAGGAGAAAAATGTTTATAGTACAACTTTAAACTTATAGTCGTATTTTTTTATAAAGTTTTAATCTTTTATGAACTAGTACACTGGAGTTAACAAATTTTTAGAAAAATGATATGTATAAGGTGCAAATAATTAATATTGCTTACTTGTTTTTTAATAATTACTTGAATTAAAGAATCTGTTATGCTATTATATCTTTCACCACATGAAATATTTTTGCTATTTGGTAGTAATGATTATCTTTGCAAAAGTATTCGAACAGAATAGAATGCAGATTCTTCAACAATATTCAGTTTGAAGATCTCGACTTAATATTGTCTTAATACTTATTTTAGTTTTACGATATTGGCATAACAGGAAAGAAATGACTCTAGAGACTACAGAGAACACAAACTAAAATAATTGCTGTTTCTCTATATTTTGTTCTTTTTATTTCATTTTTATTATATTAGCAACAGTTCAATCTTCAAAGCACAATTTAATAATAATATTTTATATAAAAATAATATTTATTACATTATGACATAATAGTAAAGCTTAAATAATATTGGAAACAGCGAGTAAATATTCATTACATAAATATGAATTTTTCTCAGAACAATCAAAATCTAGTTATTACAACACAAAGTTTTAGTTAGAGTTAGTATGGATACAATGGTATGAGTATAAATACCTGTAACTTATAATAATATGAGAGACTAGCAAATGTAACGAGACAAGGTTGTAGAGTGTAGTTCAATATATATCATAAACTAAACAGTGGTTATATTCACAATATGAAGATGAAATATTTATAATTCACAGTCCGCTTATATCTAATTAGTCACAGTGATCCTCACCAGTAACAAATGATAAAAATAATTATAATATAATGATAAATATGCATAGACATGTCCAGTGATGAAGAATAGAAACTTACCATCGAGAAACTTCTAGTAAAAATTATTTCAAAACATTATTCATTTATTGAATTGAAGACATTCATCTTTTCAACTGACAATTGTTTATCAAATATCGCTATTTCTCACAAGAAATCTTTTATTCTACCTCAAGTTTCAATATTTTCCTTTAAAATGATTATAGGCCTCCAGAGTGCCGCAAAACCGAGTAGTGGGCACGAAGGCACGTATCTTTATAAAGCCACCTGACGAACTTGAGACAACAATAAGATTTGTATTGAGAATTCGATACAAGTCGAATTGAATACCATATCTTCATGGAAATGAAAGTAGGATTGATCGTCCGATCGTCTGGAAACTTATAAAACAGCCGTTTCAATCAATGAGTCGAGACTATTGTCTGGATATCGATAAACATCAAGCTTTCATCGGCCTTGCGTAGAACAAATATGATTTCGGTGTATTTTGCAAGCTTCTGAGATTGATAACATACTAATGCAATCGAGACAATTGAAAAAAAATTGACTGAGAGTAAAATTTTTTATATCTTTAGATTTCCTTTTAATCGTTTTACGTGTCTTATTTCTACACACGAGTATATTCGAAGTAAGTATTGAATTTTTTATATTGATTAATTAACGTTGAAAATGTTATTAGTGGGATATTTTTATATGTAACTATGATGAGCAATTGAATATATTGGCAGTAAAATTCAGAAGGCATTGATAACAAATGTCCACATAAAATACAAATGCGAAAAAAATTAATAAAAGTTTAGAACCCGATGTCTACTTCGATATTCCTTACAGCTTGTTGGGCAGATTTATATATCCAGCATGTCAACTCCAAACATGTTCTAAGTTGATATACGGGTCATTTATCATTTCAATAAAAATAATCGATAAAGTATATATTGGTCAAAGAAATTTAAATCAATAAATCGAGATGGAATGAAAAAACATTTAACAAGATACATATCTACATTATCCTGCACGAATGTCTTAAAGAAACTTATTCTGCGATTGTCATTTAGAGAAAATTCCCACGCGATAGGTATGATGGATATTCTCACGTGACGCGTTCCAATAAGACACGTGCAACATCTGATTTATACGTGAATTCTGCGTGTTGTCTATATAATATGAGCCTAAACATCTGATCAGAGTAAAATTGCAATTTTAATCTAATAATAGCAACTTTATGGCTTTGCTACACGAAAATTTGTAACAGTACAATCACCTGATAGCATTCGACAAACGGAGTTTTTGTCTAGTTGCACGCTATCATGACAAGCTTGGATGCACATCTCGCGCAATAATCAGTAGAAAAGTTGATATTATCACAAGAGGAGACCGGGTACGGTAGTGACAGTCACCATAGCAGATGAACTATACCGATCTTGAGATAGGGTCTAGAAGGAGAAAGTATGTTTGTTTGAACAAGTTTACATTAATGCATTGAGTCAGCGCCACGATCTGTACACCACATAGCTTTTAAATAAAGTTTCTTGCAATAATATCTATTAGCAGTCCATTGAATAAAATGTGTTTAAAAAAAGCGTGAACAGATAGTTTAATAGATTTTAACTTGATATTTTCGAATTGGGTGGATTGCGTTTTAAATAAAGCGTTAATAGTCCATGGTTTTAACGTGATATTTTCTAATAAGTGGAATGTATTTAAGAAAAGAGCGTGAATAGTCTTTCCCATGGATTACAATTTATTATTTTTCTTATTTTTTCTAAATATTGTTCCAGTTTAAATTGAGGTTTTTCTTTATTATTCTTGGTTTGAAATCATTAATTAGTTTTTTTTTATATATTTTTTTAGTTGTAGTGTTTCTTAAAGTCAATTTTTATTTAAGATATTTCCGTTATTTTTTATTAGTTTTTAATACTTAAGTTCTAAAATTCTGTGTTGATTTCCTGTGAGATGATCTTTCATCATATTTTTAAAGAGTAGAGCTTTACATTCTTCGGCTGTTGATATTAATTTTAGTCTTCCTTCATATTCTTAATTTTAACTAACAATATTTTGAAACGAAAATTTGGTAAATGTATATAATATAAATATATGTAGATTGTTATACGCAAAGATACTAAATGAATGCAATATTATAAATGATTATGATTAAGTGCTATATAAATTTCACTAAGTCGATTTCATTCATCCATTAACAATCCGGTTAGTTTTTTTTTTCATTTTTTTTTTGCGATCATATATTTCAACATGCGAAGTTTTCACTGCTGGCGTATTACCAGAACTATTGGCATAAAATACGGAGTGCCAAGATAATTTCTTAAGATAAAGGGAAAACGACGTGAAGATCCGCTAGTGCCTTCAGGTCGATGAAGATTCTCTATAATTTTCACACTACCGTTACTCGAGCAGAAGCAATTTATCGAACTTCAGTAATAGAAGATCTCCGAGCATCGATTTTTTACACACAATTCGTATATTGATAAATTTTAGTCTCATAAAACTTTATGAATATAAATTACGGGACTCTTCAGAGGAAATTGATAGGTACATTAATACTTAATAGCACTTTAAGTCGTTTGTGGTTAAATTTAATCGGAGTGGTATTTACATAAATATACAGAGCCTTTTGAAGGAGATTTATTATTAGAAAATAAAAACGACGTAGATAGCATTGTTAAATTGTTTTAAATAACATGAGTGCAGTAAAAGTTCAACGTACTGCTACTACTCGGTTCCCGATAAAGCACAGAGCAAAACATACAAGAAAATTTGAATAAATATTTACGTTTTACATACACACAAGTTATCTGGAAACTAAACCACGCGGAAGATATAATTTTGTATACTATTCCTAGTTTGATAACAATTTAAAAGTTAAATTTAACAGATTAATTGTATAAAAAATTATAACATTGGATAAGAATATAATAATAGAAAAGCATCATTCAACTTTTGCCATTGTGAATTCCAATTGATAAGATATTAATAATATACAGAATATAATATATTTTTAGCAGTAGGAGAGACTGGGTGCATTTGTGCGACTTTTTTTTTGATCAGCAATAATTTTGTTAAATTACCAGTTAGCTGCCAGAGAAATAAATTGAATGGTAATTTGAAAATTTGTCTACGTAGAAATACTGAAATACTGTCCTTAATTACGAGGGATTAATCATAAAATCAAATCATGTGTCACAACCGTCCACACCCGTAGGTGTGTCATTAGTTATGTTCATTTTTTACCCTAAAAGGACTAAAACTATAACCACATGTCACAACGGTATCCAACGCATATTTTTGAAATCATCTACGCAAAAACGTTTTTTTAAACACATATTACTCAATTTTAAAATATCAAGTTAAAACTATGAACTACTACTTCTACGGACTGCTCTTTTTTAAATACATTCTAATCAATTTGAAAATATCAACTTGAAACTATTAAAATTCTCATAGATAGCATACGATATATTTAAATCTTATTTCTTCTTATTATTATTTCTTTGAATGGATATTTTATTTTGAAGTTCGCACATAAATAAGATTTCTTGTCCCGAAATCTAATATTTGTCACAAATATTTATTCTAAATCAAATCTCGCCGTATGTGGGAAAAAAACTTGTGAATTATTTTACAGTAGTTTTAACGCAATAATAAATGCTGGGTTTTCATGAAAGTTAGTTGTTTTTATTATCTTAGGTGTGTTCGCCATATAGGTGGTATATTTCGAGTTGTCTTTGGCTTTCAAAGTTGTCAGACCTAAGTAAACAATTCAATTTAGTGGTTGCTATATTCTCTAAGACTGCATTCTTGTAGAATACTCGATGCATATTTACCTTGTTCAGATTTTTTATATTTAACAGGAGGCGCCGAATACTTAAATGAAAGGTATGGATTTTATATCTATTTTTATATCGATAGTTTAGTTCCAATTTAATAACGTATTATAATCTGGTATTAAGTTTTTATTAATACCAATGAATTTTCTTTCGAATGCTTTTCTTTCGCCCGACTAAAAATGTTATATCATTATTTTCGATAATGCTTCTGAATTGGAACTTGGAAAATCCTCGGGAAGTAGACGGTACTTATGATTTATATATAGATTTAATGCGCACAAGTAGTATTAAAAACATATGTCAGACAGTACTAAATTGATGTTGTTTACATTCTTTGTTTTGATACGAATATTAATCATCTTCAACTGTAATTTCTAATTTTATTTGACATAATCCACAAATTAAATTTGCTTATCTGTTATTTATTTCTTATTAGTTAGGTTAAAAAGCCATTAACTTGTATAGCTTCTGGTTATAAATATCTCAAATCCGCTTAAACCAAAATTTTATAGCAAAATTATGCATTGTATCTGCTTCGGAATTCTTTTAACCTATAAATTTTTTATTGATTTGGTTTTAGTGTGAAATATTCTGTACCAATTTATTTACGATTAATTAACTGGATTTTTATTAATTAATCTTAATTTTATTTCTTCCCACACACAGCTGAGAACGTTGACCTCAAAAATAGCGATTCTTTGCGGTTAACACAGAATTGCTGAAAATAATGTGTGGTTTTTGATATTCATATTTTAATTATTGCATACCAGGAGAGATTTATATTATTCAAAATTGCATGATAATAAACTGATTTGCGATATTATATATTAAAATGTATGCATATTCTATTTTAAAACTATGGCGTGCGAAGTACCACAAAAAATAGTCAACAAAATGTGCGAATTTGAATAGGTTTACTTACAATGTTTGATATTGACAATAAGCTGAAATCTTCTATATTAATGTTTTTTCTTTTATTCCACACCTATTGTTTGATGATTGAGCCGTAGTCTCTTAAAAGTTCTAAGAGATGTGATGAAACTTCTTCTTGACAACGTCGATTTTAGAAGGCCTAAGGCTCCAACGGTTCACCTAAATAAAAGTAATTTATATATTTTTATTGTTTTTTTAATTTGATTTAGTTGAATATGATGTAGTTTTTACCGGCATGGTAAAGAAGTATTTTCACTCGAAAACACGTTGAAAATCTATATTTTCAGATGAAAACGAATATCACTAATGCTTGATATCAGAATATCAGAGGTCGTATCTTATTATTTATGCAATTTTATTCTAATAATTTAATTCATTTTATTAACATATCTAATATTTTCTCGCAGATTTTCAGTTTAATTATTATGATTTTCATCCGGCTACAATTCTATAAAAAAAAATATTTTTTGCCCAAGTAAAGGCACATAATCACCCATAGTCTAGGCATATCATAACGGTGATAAACTCCTTGGTCTCTTTATTAGAGACTTAATGTCTTTCTCCTACCTCGAAATTAGGTAGGTGCCTTCGGTGAAATGTATGGTGTATTTAGTTACTTCTAATGAGGAACAATGAAAACAATTAGAGAGAGCCCGTGATATCAAATCGGCCAGTCACGTTCCATTGATACAACGGCACGTGGTATGACTTGCGTTTATTAAAATAGGTAGCCAAACATTACTCGATATGTTTGGCTTCTTAATGCACATTATGTGTGTGAAATGAGAGAAATATGATTTACTTGAAACTGGTTATTGTTCGAGAGTAAACGTACCCATATTAGTATAAATTCAATTTGCGAGATTTCAACTACTATTATTAGGAAGTGGCTGGAACCACTCTACCTGAATCAGAGGTTCCGGGTTCCATCCTGGTGTCAAACAGTAGTGATAAGGTTTTCTCTTAAAAACAAAGATAGCAATATGTTTGCAAGTGAGAAATGACCTCATCCGGCATTGCTGCATCAATAAAATATTCGCTCTATTACAGAAATTGTAATAATAATTTATCATAGGAAGATGAGACAACTGTTTGGGTTGCCATCTGTAGAAACAACTAGTATTAAGTCAAATCAGCACAAAAGCTCATAAGACTCTTAAGTACTGATTGCTGTTCAAAATAATAATAGATTAAAGATTTAAGTTATATATAGATATAGTTTTATATTACTACAATTTATTTCTGTATTTTATGGTATACTATTTTAACTTCGATCAGAACTATGAGCAGTTGTGATGCTTTAACTTAACTATATAAGTCGATTTTTATGAAAGACAACTCAAACAGTTATCCTGTCTCTGTGTAATGAATTTAATTATTACAATTTCTGTAATAGTGATGAACATTTTGTTGATGCAACAATGCTGGGCAAATCTACAATATTTTCACTTGGAAATAGATTGCTATTTATATTTCCAAGTGAAAACCGATATCACAACTGCTTGACATCAGGCACCTCTGATTTAAATCACATAAAAAAATATATTTTCTGAAATAAATGAAGTTATTATTGGAATAATATAAACCTATTATTTTATTATTAAGCCTATAAGTGTATTTTATCTAAGAAGTTGATATGCCATTTTTTTGGCATTTTCTGTACATATATAAAGGTGTATGTATCTGTACATCTGTATGTGTATCTGTATATCTCTATGTGTTTAACTTCTACAAAGTTTTCCTACATTCGAATAGTAACAACTATCCTCATAATATAATAGTATCGTTGAACGAAAAAAAGATACAATTAACTTTTTCTCCTAACTTTCTTTCCAGTATCCGGAGATTACTAGCGACTCTCCTTAATACCATGAGCACCTTTTTCTTTTCTTGGTAACCATATTAAACGAAATAGAGCGATTGATGGAAATTACTTTAATTAAATTGTATTATGTACTTAAAATAAATTAACTGCTGTTTATAAAAAATATATATCTTTAAAATTATAGATTGATCCAATACTATTTCATACGTATTTGTATTTTTTATGTAGATATGTGTATGGAAATGAATGAGCCGATGCTTTATTCCGAAATTTGTGTTAATATTGATTTAATATTTTTTGTTAATAAATATTATCCACATATGATATTAAGCCGCTTTTAATAAGCAAGAAAGAATGTTATGATGCGATTGACCTACGATTAACCATAAATTAAATTTTATTATCAAATGCAAAGTAATGTTCCTTGGATTCCAATTTAGTTTTGCCAACATGTTTCCAAACATCAAGGAAGGCTGTTTACAGTGTAGACTTTATTTCACCAATTGTTGCAAATCTCCATTCTGGGGTTTTAGGAACATGAACAATGTGAATTGGTTTAATTGTAGGTCACATTTTAAACGTTTTGCTATGAAATATTACAAGAACCTAAGTCTACAATGCCCCCAATTTTGCCATATATCCTTGAATCTCGTTGCCATCGTGGCTGTTAAGTCAACTGATATGGAAATGACATGTGTCTGATATGTTCTCAGTGTACACATACATTACCTCTGCATACAAACTCACTCATATGACATCAGAGAGTATGGTGTGTCAGATATCAAACAAAATAACAAAAGCCCGAGATAAAACCAATAAGGTTATGCAAAACACATCAGGTGATCCGATGTGTATTTTACGAAAGAATTCGCGACGGCTTGTGCAGTTTTACACGAAAGATGCAAATATTTGAGATGCTGTATGAGAAACTGAAGGTGATTTTAAATGGAAAGACCACCCAAGGAAGTTTATGAGCGCTTAAATGCGCTTAAATAAATAATAGTTTAGGATATTTGAAACTGAGTTTGCGAACGTTAGAATTGTTATTCCTCACAATTTATAATTTAATTTGTATTTATATCAGGTAATTTCACTATTTTAGTAACTATGTTTCTATCTTACGCATAACATGTACAAAAAACAACTTGGTTTTTAGTTGGTTATTTTCAAAACTTAGTTAAGCATTTGCTACTTGGCACTTCTTGCTATTTTACTAAATAATTCAGAAGTGTTATTTCTAGATTCATTGTATACCTAGTTAAGCCTTTGCTACTTAGCATATTTTGCTATTTCACTAAATAATTCAGAAGTGCTTTTATTAGATTTATTGTATTACGATGAAATTAATTATTTACTATTACACAATCAAATATTACCTAAATATGCCTGAATCTGAACTGGTGTGTATCAAATAATTTTGTGCCAACTTGTGTCAGTATGTAATTTTAGCAATTTTAATAATATCTATGTGTAAATGCAGGTTGATATATTATAATTTTGTGTTTTAGAAGCATAAAAATCGACTATTTACACGCTTATTATTTTGTAAAAATGTAGATGCATATAGTTTTATGGTTGTTAATTTCATCCAATGATGCAAAATGTGTTCATGCTCATTATCGAATGACACATTACGACTTGAACCGGTTTATAACCACTGATCAAATATGATTTATGTTCTCTACACCAGGTTTTGTCGTGTACTGTTTAAAGATTCACCTGACTAAAGAACAGGCCTCTTTATGTATTTCTGTGTCGCGCATATCACGATATTTCTATACAAATTTACATACATATTTTTATGTTTACAAACCAATGACTTCAAAAATATTATATCCAAGTTCCATTTGTAGACATTATTAAGTGTCAATTCCCATGTTTGCCAGTAACAATTTGTACATTGAGTGAGACTTATTCGATTTTATTATAAAGTCGTGAGTATAAGGCAATTATAAAATTATCTCAGACATCTCGAGTTGGATTGTGAACTCTCTCCTTCCTAATTGTTTAATAAAATTGTGTTTTAACATGGAACTATTATCTATTCGTCATGGTCAAGCTTTCTATTTGATTGGAATCGGCGCAAAAGCCTTTACGGTTCAATCAGAAATATACCTATAAATAGTTTGATTTTAGATGATTAGGAAATTGTTTATAAAATTTATTAAGGTGATTAATGTCTTTCGTTAATCACTTATGAGAACTTTGCTTTTTCTTTGGTGAGCAAATTCAAAATAAAAATATATATTTAATATGGGCATTCGCATTATCTGAATAAAAGATATGTGTTCTGTTATATCAAAATTTTGTGCGAATTAAGATATAAGTTAATGCAAGTAAATTAAATCTAATGGGTACTTTATAGAGACATAGTATTCGGAAAAAAAGAAAATTGAAAATAATTTATAACTAAATATTTAAATTGAAATAGTTGATAATAACTAATAGATAATGTTCCACCTCTTAACACTCGCCTCGAAGATCTTACCATTAGCATATGAATCAAATTTAGTGCTTTTTTGGATCAAGCATTCATGTAAGCATTCAATCCACGCAGTATTTTTTTCTATATAGGGTTTTTTGTTGAACAGCGTCCAATATATCTGAAAACTATACACATTTATTATTCTCGTCCTTTTTTATGCCGATCCCTTCAGGCGTAAAAGCAACAACGAAACGAAAAGATTCATGCGCCTCTACGCGTAAATTCATTTGCATATATCAAAACCCTTTTAGGAGTTCGTTTGCGCAAACGATCAGAAACTATATACAAAAAAGTATTTTTGAGGAGACATTCATTGCTTTTTGAAGAAAAAAAAAGTACGAAGATAGTTATCATGCAGTAGTTCTTAATATTTGAAATGATTGCTTGGACTAGATCAGCGATTCTCAAAGTGGTGCATTTGGACCCCATGGGTCCATGGCAACTTTCAGGGTTTTCACGTAGCGAAATCAAAATTTGGGGGTCCACGAGATGCGAATAAGGGTTTATTGCAGTGCATCACAATATTTTCTTACGATATACGTAATTAAATAATATCAATTTTATGACTTACTAAATATAAGTTATAAGTTAGAATAATACTAAGGTGACCATACGTCCCGGATTTCCACCTTGTGTCCCGGGTTTTTCTTAAATCAATATTTGTCCCGGATTTCAATTTTTTGTCCTGGATGCCTCGGGTTTTCGAAAATTAATAGTTAAATTAACAAAAATTAGGAAAACTAACTAACAGATGCTAATTTTTTCAAATTAATTATGATGAAAATTGAATAGAACATATAGATAAAAAATATAAGATATATTATAATACCAGATAAAGAAGTATTCGAAGTAAGTCGAAGTATAAAGCTTTTACTAAAAGTCTGCAATTATGATAAAAAAATATTCATTTAAAAAAGCTGTTTTTTATTGTATCCATGAATAGCATTTGTTATATAAACAACTAACATCCCCCCTCCCCCAATGTCCCGGATAAGCATAACTAAAAATTAAAGTCCCGGATTTGACTTAAAAAATATGGTCTAATAATAATAACTCACGTCGATGCTCAGTAAAACCGTTGGCATTCCAGATTCAAATTATTAAAGCTGCTATTATTTCAATTTTGAAACGACACTTGTTCTCAGTTTCTCCTTTTATCATATGTAAACTTTTAGGAAAGCTCAATTCAGATTTTAGGACGAGTTTTGAGGATGTTTGTTAAAACCAGCATAGAAAATTAACCCATATTTGGTATAGAAGAGGAACTGGTTGAAATTCTTGCAAGGATACAAACAATTATATGAAATACAAAAATTAATATCAACAATTGTGGCGCACAACTCTACTAGATGTTTAATCCATTTCTTTATCAGCTATCTTACATATTGTCATTCCCAGTGAATAGGGTTTTTAGGGCTGTTATTCTAATTAAAACTTTCAAAATTTTTGTCAAATGTTGATACTTCAATACAATTTCATAAATAGTTGAGTTTCTGGTCAATGCTAATTTTCTTTTTTCTTTATCCCTTTTATCTATCATTTAGCAATTAATAATTCAGAAAAAATACTATAATATTTACAGGTAATATTCATTTATCTGTTTATATGTTGTTTACTGATTGCTCGAATCTATTACCTTCCAATTCACTGAAACCCAATAATTATAACCCTAAATCTATTTCTAGCAGCACACAATACTAATGCCTGAGAGAAAGTACTTAGCCAATATTTATTGATATAAGTAATTTTGTTCGTGACATTATCCAAGTATTTCTCGGAGCTTGTGCGTTTTAATCAATTATTGATTGTTCGACCATTGTGGATGAAATCTGATATTATCCCGATATCATGTTCACGGACGGTATATTAACTATATTGTTTTATGTGAGTCGATTCGACCGACAGGATGTAGATATAGGTATATGGTGTTATTCTTAAGAAGTAACATGATATTCTTTTTGTAAAATAAAAAAATCGAATTAGTTCTGCGGATTTGAACTGCGAAGGACGAATGAGAAGTCATATAGTATATACTTCTTAATTTATATGTACAATCATTAGCAGAATATTATATATTATTTAATTATCTACTCACTAAATATGTCTATAGTAAATATAATAAGTTAGTGTTTTTTTAATTTTTCATTTAACTGCGCGCATTTTTGTTTCGTTAGAATCTAAGGATAATGTTGTTTTTCGGGTGAAATGCCCCAATAATTTGATATCAGCTACTTATTTTATGCCGAATTAGTCTCAAAATAATCTAAATATCCTGAGATGTAGGAATATGTTTTTTTTTCAATTATTGCATTCTAATTGGGCAAGATTAGAATTAGAATTAGCACAAAATTCTGCCACTTATCTATGACAAGTGTATTTGTGAATCACTGTTAACTGGTTAAAACTAATTAATTAAAAACGTTGAAAGTGTAAGTAATTTACCTTCAATATGACAAAAAGTATATAAACTTATAGGCTATATAATATACTATATTGCAGTGCAATAACTAATATTTTATAATGTAAACCATTTATTAAATATTAAAAAAATTTGCCTACAAGATTAAATGTAGCTAAATGAAATTCATGTCATATCTAATAAATTTATGCAATTTAATAGAAAATAGTGGATATTTCAGAGATATTTTATTAGAAATTCCAGAATAGCAGCTCTGTTCTGTAATGACTCTGATAATCAGCATCAATGTAACATACATTGTTATTTTTTCATTTTTATTTTATTTATTTGTCAATATCAGAATACATCACATTCTATGAGTTATTTACTTCAATTATAATCACTCATTCACAAATTCACCCACATAAAAATATTGTGCTAAATTATTCTAATTATTAGTTATCACTCCAATGAATAAATCAACAATACAGCTCAGATTTCTAAAGATAGAGAAATAATTTAAAATTACGTTAGAAAATATTAAAATATTTCTTTTGAAATTATAAATTACTGCGTTTGTAAACAAGTTATAAATTTCGTTAATGTGCAATTAAAATGAATGCCAGAAAAGGACGCACCGTTTGTATTACAACCTTGAAAATTGAGTAAGATATTCCTCAATATATCTATTATTACAAGAAAGACTAAAATTGATGACACTTCTAAGATAATTTTGAATTATAAATAATATTATCGATAATGGCATATAGAACTCTCTTTAGAGACAAGGATATTTCCAAGAGTTTTGTAGAACAATTTTAAATATTTATATAGGACGCATCGTTTGTACTACAACTTTGAAAATTGAGTAAGATATTCTTCAATGCATCTATTATAACAACAAATACTAGAATTGTTGACTTGTTTAAGAAAATTTTGAATTATAAATAATATTATCGATAACTGCCTATAAGGCTTCCTTTGGTGGCAAGAATTTTTTGCACAATTATTTTTAAAAATTTATATAGGACGTACCGTTTGTACTACTGTCCTGAAAATTGAGTATGATATTCCTCAATATATCTATTGTTACAACAAATTACAACAAAGAAAAAAGTATTATAACTTTTAAGATGTGGTTATATTACGAAAGGTTTACTGTTTCGATACTATCCTACTACTTATATATATACTACTTCGTGGTTATATTAAGAAATATTTACTGTTTCGATACTACATGTAACAGAATGAAGACTTTGCTATTTTCAAATGGTTGGCTGATCTTTACGCCTTAATATAAAGTCCCATGACTTGACTGCGGTGCACACTTGGCTGCGTACTCACGGCGTATAAAAGTTCCATTACTAACAAAGTTTAAAATTATTGACGTGTACTATGTAAGTGTTGGAAAATGTATTCTATAGTGTAATTCATATTATATTTTACATTTTTATAATCTAATAGTTGAAAAATTATTATTATATTGGTTTAATTTATTTAATGCCAATAAAGTTCCATATACGATAAAAATAGTGCTTGTACATCAACCCCATATTCATCCCCAGGGACTTGTCCTAGCATATCGGGTTTAGGCGTTCCCTTATTTTTCCGCGAGACGTTGCGTTTGCTTGTCATCCATCTACGAGATATTTGCTCAGTCAGAGGACGAGTGCCTTAAGTCTTGTTCTATTACTCCGATCGTGCGAATAGGAGTCACATAACGGGAAAAATCTAAAGCAAACTCTGCTCTAAACCGATGTAGTACTACTATAGTTTGGTTATTTTGTTTCTGATGGGATTTACACGATAAGTTCAACAACTGTTTAAACTTATTGATCTGTTTTTAAAAATCAATGTTACAACAAATATTTGATTTTGGATATTGATAATCCGAATTTAGAAAAGCAATTCTTGACATATGCAAATTCTAGATAAGTGACTAGAGTGACAGGATCAAAATCAGAGGTTTCAGGTTCCAGGTCCCGCATGATAAACATTCATTAATATTATAGAAATTGTAATAAAATTCATCACATAGAGATGGGACATCTGTTTTGGTTGCCATCTATAAAAATCCGTAGTAGTTTGTAAGTAATTCATCACAACAGCTCATAAGAACCCT
Organism: Ctenocephalides felis; assembly: GCF_003426905.1. Classification (NCBI taxonomy): domain Eukaryota; kingdom Metazoa; phylum Arthropoda; class Insecta; order Siphonaptera; family Pulicidae; genus Ctenocephalides; species Ctenocephalides felis. The sequence goes on along the minus strand of NW_020537758.1, from coordinate 26,012,016 downwards.
TAAGTTCATTCAAAGGATGCTCAAACAAAATAAAAAAATCATGTTTATATAAGTATTATTTTATATTATTAAACTATATTTAACAAAGTCATTTTAGTATTTATTTAAATATACCATATTTGCTATTGATAATATTGAACGTTCCACCTTCCAATAATTTTTGTGATTTTTTTTTGTTTTTTTTTTTTCATTTTATTGGCCTCTGCTTTACAGCATTTTTAGCCACCTTTATTATTCATATTGTTTTCCATCATATACTATACAATTCTTACATGTATATTTCTTATATACTATCTCTTCTTATATCCTAATCTTCCATTCAATTTTTCTTTCTACTGATTTTCATTCTTCTTCATGTTTCTCAATATGTTCTTCTCATCTTCTAAACCAGTGATTCCCAACACGTTATGCCGCCCCATACAATTTTTTTTCTTCCTGAAAAAATGTGAATGATAACTTTTAAGATGGAATCGCTATTAAATTGTGATTACACATCATAAGTAAAATTTCGGAATAAGCCAACAAACGAAATTTCAAACTAATTTTATTTTCCGAAATTTATTTAATGCAATACTTAAGCTAAAATAAAGATTTTATATTAGGTTCAAACTTACTAAGCTTTTTCTTTAAGTCAATAAATTATAGCAAATTTTTGTACATATAATTGCATTTAGGCATTATGGTTTCAGTTTCTTCATAAAGCCATTTCTTAACGAATCTACTTGACATTTTCTTAACTCAGAACGAAATTATATCTTAATTTTATATATTTTTTATTAAATCTTTTTTAATTATCAAATTGGCAACTAAGTAAGTGCGCATATTTTTCTAGAAATTGATAGTTATCGTTGGCAACTAAGTAAGTGCGCATCTTTTGTTAGAAAATCAAGGACAATTTTTGCGTGGAGTTAAATAACTTTGCTTTGTATACCATTTTGATCGATGACCTTTTGTAATTTTCCAAGCTTATAAAACTTCTAGTTTTTATTAGCACAAACTGAATTAGGTACAATTTAACACCATCATGATTGTTTTTAATTCAAGGGTTTTTAACAGATCGTTTGTGGTCAGGAATATTTGGTGGATGTGGAGAAAAATTTCAACCCACCCCCAATAATTTTTAAACATAACCAAATTTTTTCTGTTAGCCGAATCGATTATTGCTTTAATTAGGTTGTCCAAAACTTTAACTGGACGATCTTAGCAGCATTAAGTGGAAAATCACTAGAATGACATTTTCAAAACATTGCTGTTTTTTTTTGCCATAAACAGCAACTATTCTTTGGGAGGATCGTTTTACCCTTTGCAGAAACAAAAATGCAAAATTTGACTAAAATGTTTGCTTTGATATTCCATCTTTCAACAAACGCTAAACGACAACTACATAACCGATCAAAAAAGTATTTTCTACTGTGGGAGTTATAACAAATATTAAATTAGAAACTCCCAACATAAAAAATATATCAAATTTATTGACTATAAAAATATTTCGATATCAAAAAATATACATGACATGTCCCATTGTTTTTTACAAATCATTGCCAGCCTGCTTGATCTCCCCACACTACTAATCTACAGCTAAATTTCTCACTATACAATAAAAAAAAGTGTTTCACATGTAGACTACCTCAATAAACCTAAAGAATCATTCGAAGCAATCTAAGAGTAAAAACTACACTTAGTCGCCAACCTTATACTATTTAATGATACAATGAAAATTAGTTTGTTTTAAATTAATTCCATATTTAGCCATAGTTACTGACAGAGAGTAAAAAAAAACATGTCATATTTTCATTAAACTCTGTTCGCATAATGCTTCGCAATTAACTTTAGTATTAAATATCACTTTTCTTGTACACATTTCAAGTCGAGTCTTGTCACAGACCTCAAAATAAAGCACTTCGCCAAGCAATCAGAAACTTGATTTTTCTAATTTTTTGGTAAATTTCATAAATTGGAATATAGAAGTTTTTAATAATTAGTGAAGGGCTATTTGAACCTAAAGAATTGCCGAAATGCCTTCATACTATAAAACATCTTTTGACACTTTTTATGCGCTCAATTAGCAGTCCATGAATTGTATAAGGTCTATGGTGTATATATGGAGACTTCTAGCAGAGACTTCTATCAGAAACTTCTAGCAGGAACGTCTAGCAGAAACTTCTAGCAGGAACTTCTAACAGAGACTTCTGGCAGAGACTTCTACCAGAAACTTCTAGCAGGAACTTCTAGCAGAGACTTCTATCAGAAACTTCTAGCAGAGACTTCTGGCAGAAACTTCTAGCAGAGACTTCTAGCAGGAACTTCTAGCAGAGGCTTCTGGCAGAGACTCCTATCAGAAACTTCTAGCAGAGACTTCTAGCAGGAACTTCTAGCAGAACCTTCTAGCAGGAACTTCTAGCAGAGACTTCTGGCAGAGACTTCTACCAGAAACTTCTAGCAGGAACTTCTAGCAGAGACTTCTAGCAGGAACTTCTGGCAGAAACTTCTAGCAGAGACTTCTATCAGAAACTTCTAGCAGAAACTTCTAGCAGGAACTTCTATCAGAAACTTCTAGCAGGAACTTCTAGCAGAGACTTCTAGCAGGAACTTCTGGCAGAAACTTCTAGCAGAGACTTCTGGCAGAAACTTCTAGCAGAGACTTCTAGCAGAGACTTCTAGCAGAGACTTCTACCAGAAACTTCTATCAGAGACTTCTATCAGAAACTTCTATCAGAAACTTCTAGCAGGAACTTCTAGCAGAAACTTCTAGCAGGAACTTCTGGCAGAGACTTCTATCAGAAACTTCTAGCAGAGGCTTCTGGCAGAGGCTTCTGGCAGAGACTTCTATCAGAAACTTCTAGCAGAGACTTCTAGCAGAAACTTCTATCAGAAACTTCTAGCAGGAACTTCTAGCAGAGACTTCTAGCAGAGACTTCTAGCAGAGGCTTCTAGCAGGAACTTCTAGCAGAGGCTTCTGGCAGAGACTTCTATCAGAAACTTCTAGCAGAGACTTCTATCAGAAACTTCTAGCAGAAACTTCTAGCAGGAACTTCTAGCAGAAACTTCTATCAGAAACTTCTAGCAGGAACTTCTATCAGAAACTTCTAGCAGAGACTTCTAGCAGAGACTTCTGGCAGAAACTTCTAGCAGAGACTTCTGGCAGAGACTTCTATCAGAAACTTCTAGCAGAGACTTCTATCAGAAACTTCTAGCAGAGACTTCTATCAGAAACTTCTGGCAGAAACTTCTAGCAGAGACTTCTGGCAGAGACTTCTAGCAGAGACTTCTGGCAGAGACTTCTATCAGAAACTTCTAGCAGAGACTTCTATCAGAAACTTCTAGCAGAGACTTCTATCAGAAACTTCTAGCAGAGACTTCTATCAGAAACTTCTAGCAGGAACTTCTAGCAGAGACTTCTATCAGAGACTTCTGGCAGAGACTTCTATCAGAAACTTCTAGCAGAAACAATGTGAATGATAACTTTTAAGATGAAATCGCTATTAAATTGTTATTAAAAATCATAAGTAAAATTTCGGAATAAGCCAACAAACGGAAATTTCAAACTAATTTTATTACTGTTTATTCGAATTTTATTTAATGCAATACTTAAGCTAAAATAAAGATTTTATATTAGGTTCTAACTTACTAAACTTTTTTTTTTCAATAAATTATAGCAAGTTTTTGTACATATGATTACATTTGGGCATTTGGTTTCAGTTTCTTCATAAAGCCTTAACGAATCTACTTAGCTAGTTGTCATTTTCTTAACTATGAACGGAATTATATCTAATTTTTTTTTGTTAAATCTTTCTAGTTATCAGATTGGCAACTAAGTAAGTGCGCATATTTTTCTAGAAATTGGTAGTTATCGTTGGCAACTAAGTAAGTGTGCGGTTTTGTTAGAAAATGTTTTGCGAGGAATTAAATAACTTTGTTCTGTATACCATTTTGATCGGTGACCTTTTGTTATTTTCCAAGAAGCATCGTTATTCCAAGTTTATAATACTTCTGGTTTTTATTATCAAAAATGGAATTTGGCACAATTTGACGCCATCATGATTTTTTTTAAATTCAAGGGTTTTAAATCAGATGGTTTGTGGTCAGGAAAATTTGGTGGATGTGGAGAAAAATTTCAACCAATCTTCAATAATTTTTAAACATAGCCAATTGTTTCTATTAGCCGAATCGATTATGGCTTTAATTACGTTGTCCAAAACTTTAACTGGACAATCAGAGCAGTATTGAGTGGAAAATCACCAGAATGACATTTTGAAAAACAATTTTAACATAACTGTTTTTTAAGGCTTTGTCACCATAAATAGCAAATATTCATTGTAAGGATCGCTTTACCCTTTGCAGAAATAAAAATGCAAAATTTGACTAAAATGTTTGTTTTGATATTCCATCTTATAACAAACGCTTTACATAACCGATCAAAAAAGTATTTTCTACTAATCGACAGCTAAATTTTTCACTATACTACCTCAACCTCAACAAACCTGAAGAATCATTTGAAGCAATCTATAAGAGTAAACGCCGCACTTAGCGTCAACCTTGTACTATACAATAAAAATTAGTTTGTTTTGAATTAATTCCATCTTTAGCCATAGTTACTGACAGTGAGTAAAAACTAACGTCATATTTCCGCATTTTTTTGTGAAATGTTTTACCGATACTATTCTACATTACATTATAATCATCAAACTTTTCAAATTCCCCCTCTGAAATTACAAATTGCCCCCCGGTGGGGCGTGCGTCCCACGTTGGGAAACACTGTTCTAAACTAAACTTCTTTTTTCCATCTTGCTTCTAATACAATTTGTTCTTGTATTCTACAAATTAACAGCTCTTAATCTAGTTTAATTTTCATATTTTAATTCTGGTATTGCTGGAGATTGGAACCGAATTCCTCCAGCGTGTGAGTCGAGAACGCTACTGAGTGAGCTATTCTTGCCACTTCCTATTGTGATACTCGCAATATTTGTCTTGTCTGTATTTATATCAATTATATTTCTCTCGGTATAAATTCTATTTCCCCAGGTAATTCAATCGATACCAACACATATTTTCTCTTATGCAAAGAATTTTAAGAGGCTTTTACTCTGTTGTGCCAGCATTGTTGGAACTACCTGTTTTTCTTCCCGTTTTGATGGAACGGTGAGATTAAGGTCAAACTTGTTAGCAAGGGTCACAGAACAAGCCAAAGCGTTTGTTTGTCAAGCAGCAGCCGGTATCAGAGCTTTTTGAACTTGTATGTACACAAGGATAAATACCATTTAGCGAAAGTAGCATAACTGCTAACATAAATTCAATTATTTTTATGCAAATGTGTAGCAATAATTTGAAGTAATTATTCGTTCCCTAGTTGAACTAATCTTGAAATAAATGTTTTATGAGCGGCGGTCTATGACTATTATAATTATCCTTGTTATAGTGACAACAGTTATACAAATAGCCCCAAGGACGTGAAATATGCAAAGGGTTGAACGGAATGCTAAAAGACATTAAACAAGTATTTAGAACGGCTGAAAACTCGGGTTAGTAAATCAACGGCTACGGCTGGTTGCTGCCCGGAGCACCTGCTGCTCGACGCGCATTGCACTGATTAGGAATGTATTAAACTTTATACACAGACCATGTCCCCTCATTGTTTATGTTTCATTTGCATGAGGTAGATTTAACTGGAAAACTTTCGTGAAAAATTAACTCTTCTTTGAGAAGTAATCGTCGTGCATTTGAGTTTTTAAGTAACGGGATGAAAGGTAGTAAAATGATTTATGTTTACAGATCATAATTAGAAAAAATTATTCATAACGCAGATTTTGTATGTAACATTGTTCTCAATATTACTTTAAATTAATAATTTATGTTGCATTAGATACATATTTTTATATAACTAAGTTACAGATTGCTGAGTAGATTAAAAATTCACGAAACGAAATACAATGGCTTATTTAGTAAGAGGATTTTAACAGCATACATTATGTCACATTTTGTCCAATAAATTCTTTAAATAAAATGCTTTCTTATAATATCCAAGGCGCCGACTTCGTGTGGGCTGGTGAAACCTTATTAATTAAAAATCACATAACATTCCTTGCGTTTGCAACAACATTCGCAATTTATAATAAAGTATAAATTTAGGGACCGATTCTGCCGTAATGTAGACCAATGTTAGGGCAAGCCTAAGTTACGTAGCGTTTCTCATATAAAATAGTACTAAAAGCTGTCGAAGTGCTATGTATGTTGTTCATCTATACTGATGAAAAAAATAGATGTCAGTTTGTTTTTTAATGCACAAGAACAAAACATAAACAAGCAATAATAATAAAACTCGATGTAGGCGACGAAACACAAGTCCAAGATATGTCGAAGGAGTATAGAAGGAGTTTTATATTTAAATTGAAATTCTTCATCTTGTACCGAGTCATGTTATTTCTAACCCTTTATTTGTATTCGTTTACATACAGAGCCTCTCATCCGGTTTACAGAGAGTTGTGGTTATAACTCGCTTATATATAGGACTCCCTAGTGTGTGCATCATATGGGTACACCTGTGTTTGCGTTCAGTTGCACGACTTACAGATCTGTTAGGAAACATAATCGTCTCTATTATACATAAAGAGGTGCGATAATTCAAATAAAGTGTGAAGAAATTGTCTAAACAGTTTTAAATATACTGCCTTGGGGATTGACGGATGGATGACATAAAAAATATATTATTTTTCATCCAATAATATCCTCAGATCATTCATGTTTTATTATTTTTTTGCATCATTTAATTTGAACCTCAATGGGTTCGCGCAAATTTCTGGTTACATTCCAAATTTTCGATATTTTATCAAATAATTCGGTTTTCTTCGTGACCATAGACCTTATAATGCATATGTATAAGTGAACCAATATTAATATTCATGACCCTTGCTAGACTTTTCAATCTAACAACATTTCTAGACAGTGCGAATATTAGAGGTTGCTGTGACTTGGAAGTAACATAATTTATTATTACCAAAAAAAATTAATTAGACATTTTTGTTTTTTATCTGCAATTATAGACTTACAATTACCGTTTCTTTGTTTCCTGATTGTATTCAGATAAAAACAAAAATTCCGGACCATGGAGGGTTAATGGAATAATCGTGTGAAGTCGCTGAATGGATACAAACACTGCACTACATACTAAGAGAACTACCAAGTCAAATGCTAGAAATTATATAAATATTTTATTGTATCGCATTTTACTGATAGTTGCCTTCTCTTGACTTCGCTCGTTTATTCTCTAAGGACATTGACACCTGAGAATCTCCATCTTGCCTCGACCTACAGGAGATCTTCGTCGCAGTGGCTTATACGCTCTTGTTGACCACATATTTACTTTTTTAAGCTCTATTTTTATTTGAATAGTGATAACATGTTAAATAAACAGTGATATCAAAAATTTTGACAATATCTGAAATCCATCATGATTTGATTTGGTATCTATAAATACACTCAACGATGAAACATTTTAGAAGTAGTCACTTTATCAATTGTCACTGAGTTTTAACATTTTTATCAGATTCCAATTCAAAATGATGATTAATTAAATCGGATATTTATTGTAATGTTACCAAAACTACTTTGTATGTTAAATACAATCCATTTACACTTGTTATTCTATTCCAGTATGGAATTTTCCTGATGTACCCTTACGACCAGTTTGTTTTGTACTATATACCCTCCAATTTGCAACCAAAACATAACTCAGCATAACAAATGAACTTTCAGCATAGTTTAGTCCCGTTATGATGTCTTAGGCGTCTTAGAGCGAAACCCAAGTGCAATTATTACATATGGTGTTGCTTAATTTAACATGATTGGTATTTATAATTTAATCTTATTAGCAAAATCTTTTTCCATCCAAATGACATTTTGGGAGACATGGAAATGTGTTTTGTGACGGTGCATTGGCATGTTATGGTGCGCTGGAGTGCTATTGATAAAATGTTCTGAAGATATTGGCTTCGTCTTATATGATGAAATGTTTGAAACGTTATATCTACTTTGCAGAAAGTTGCATTGACATGACATGCTGCAGTTTTGAAGCTATTTGTGGTGTTCAGTGTTATGCACAGAGATAATGCCAAATTAAAACACGTATACTAAAATTGTCCAGTATTTATTCCTTGTTTTCTTTATACTAAATTGGGTTGGCCACCTCTGCTTTCCTGTGCCTATGCCCTCACGTATGAAGTTCGTAATTATGTAAATGCAGAGTCTCAAAAACAAAATATAACATTTGACATGGTTTGTCGCACCTTCAAATTGTCACTTTCTTATTTCTTTGTTTTCGGGATCCTTGTACGTGGGGTATTTATTATTTATCATTGAATATATTGTGTGTTAGAACTGTTGTCACGGCGGTATAAAAAGTCATGCTCTTTTTATTAATGATTCAAAAGAATTGTAGGCTCACCCATTTTCTGTGATTATTAATTGATGAACAAATTCAATCAACTTTATCATACAAAATATTACGATGTAAACCTTATTATTTTGTTTATATAACTTACTCTTGGATGTCACAAAGAATCCCGCAATCATTTCTTTTTCCCGCAGAGCAATTCCATTCGATTTTATGTGATCGTTCTCATAGATTTGATTAAAAGTGAAAAGAATTCATACGAACTCATCCGGAATTAAATGGTTTTAGATTAAATTTCATTAAATTTTGGGACAAATGTCGCCGTGAAATTTCCTTATTTGTTCTTTTGACCCAGTGATCTGAATAAATTCGCGAGATGAATGAAAGTTATTGAATATTTTGTGCGATACTAATATATTTTCGAGCTTTTATATAGAACATCAATCTTAATGAAAGTGACATTAATTAATTAATATGAATAATTTATAATGTTTTCTTTGAATACTAATTAATTAAAGTACAACTTTTAGTTTTATATAGAATTTTACACACACACACACACTATATATATACATATATATATACATATATATATATATATATATATATATATATATATATGTGGGAGTCGTAATGATTATGACAATATATTAAATTAGAAACTCCCAACATAATAAAAAAATATAAATTTATTAACTGTAAAAAAAATATTTCGATATCAAAAATATACATGACATGTCCGATTGTTTTTTACAAATCAAAAACAGCCTGCTTGATATCGCCACACACTCCCTGCCCAGTGTTGATCACACAGTTTAAAAAAAAAAAAACAGGGAAACACGTTATAAAAATGTGGTGGGAAAGCAGATTATAGCAGACCAGTGTTGTAATACTGGTCAATTACAAATTTCCATGTTTCGTCAGCAGATCCACCGTATGTGGTGATTTGACCTGCCATCAACTCCATATTCTGCATAATGTTCTCGATCTAATGGGTATTAGTTATATCCGAATTACTTAATGTTTAGAATGCATAATTTATGGGTACAGTTTCCATTTCTGCAAGCGTTGCATTCGTATCTGATGAGTTCCGATCAGAGAAAGAAGTTGGCTCTTTATCCAAATCAGGATCATTGGTTTCTTTGACATAAGAGTCCAGAATTGTGGAATCCAATAAATTATATCAAATTTTGTTTTGACTCGTCGTTGTCACCGATAATGGGAGGTAGCATTATAAGACGATTGTTGAGTTAACAGAGAAAGAGAGGTTGAATAGCATTCCAATGAAAAGTTCAAGCTCCAAATTATTTTTTCTGTCAGCAATAAACACTGAGGTCTGGGTATACCAAATGAGTAACCTCGGAAGTCTGATCCAGATAGTAAGTGCGTTAACTATGATGGATTGGACTGGACATACCTTATAGGTCGTCACTGAAGACCAGTGATTATGGTGCTGCGTCAAAATCAATTTTTCTTAAATCTTCGAAAAATAAAACTCCTTTTTTTTTGTCTTCATCACGTCGGGGTCACCAATGTGGGAGTTGTAATGATTATGATAATATATTTAATTAGAAACTCCCAACATAATAAATTTATATTTTTTTATTATGTTGGGAGTTTCTAATTAAATATATTATCATAATCATTACAACTCCCACATATATATATATATATATATATATATATAACAATATAATTATATATACACGCATTTTTATCGTTTTATAAAAATTGAATAAAATTTAAAAAATATAAATTTTTGAATTATTTTATACCATATTAAAGTTATGTATAAATATGATTTTAATTTAAAATTTAGTCTGCTAAACAGCATTATTTCCATTCAAAGCAAAATAAAAGCGCTCGTTTTCTTTACGTTTGCCCAAAATAATGAATGAAACAGTTTGAATTATATTCGTTTTTTATGGCAGTCCGCTTTTCTTTTCGCAAATAAAGAAAACATTTCATTTCTCCCGGAATTGTTGTTTTAGAGTTTTCTTTACTCTGTTTAAGCACGACTACTTAAGGCATTATATTATTTCTTGAAGTTGAAATGAGAAGTTTCTGTTAAACTAATTTGTCTTTATTCCTTTGTTCTAGGTAAGATATCGTTGACATAAAACGCTCGCAGTCATTTTAATCGAAATGCTTTTCTGATGTGAACAAGTACCGCTCTATGACAAGATGAAACTAAACACTTCATGGATACATGGAAAATCCGGTAAAAGTCTGTAGAAGAATTTGGTAGTTTGTCAATAGTTTTTTTTATTGTAAAATTAGAGTGGAAATAAAAAATTGTAAATCATAATTTGATAACAATGAGCAGTGGCGTACCTAGGGGGGGGCGGTGGGGGCGGTCTTATTTTGGGGCGGCATTTTTTAGTTTATTTATACATAGTTGTAAAAAGCAACTTATTCATTTTATATTTATTAACTTCCGTAGGGTAAGTTATAGTAATGGACCGACAATCGAAAATGAAATTTTTTACATTTCTTCACGTTTTGAAGGTTTCTGAACATTTTGGCATACCTCAGAAAAAATGAAAGTGTGTGTGTTTTGTGTGTCCGCATTTTTTCGTTCACGTTTTCGGGCGCCCCGATCAACCGATTTGATGGTACAGAAAATAGAAATCGAGTTTTTGAAAGAATGAAACATCCGATTTGATTGATGCAAAAAACTTCAATTTGTAATGATGAGGAGAAGTGGTGATTAATTTTTCGCAAAGGCAGAGATACCAAGCAAAATGTGCAAAAAATATCTGTTTTTGAGAGAACTAAGCATCCGATTTGAATGATTCATAAAACTTTCTACGTGGATTTTATTTTGAATTCTACCTAAAGTTCAAATGCTCACTTATATACTTGAAATAAATAATTTTAACTTTGTAATTTAGTTTATATATTTCTTATAAATATTAGACAATGTCCTTTATTTCAAATTTGATTGAATGAGTTTTGTTTATTTACTTTTCTGTAAACATATATAAGTTACAGTATTTATAATTATATATTTGAAAACATTTGATTTCCTCGAATATATCATTACAGTACGGGAAGTTCCAGCAATTTGCCTTAACTTACAATGCCATACACGAGTAGTTAACTTCCCCAAGGAGAAGTTTATGATTTCATCAAAAAAACCGAATTGCTAATTTTATGTTTTCTCGACGTTTCAAGCCATTCTGAATCGAATAAGCCCAAATTTGGAAAAAATTATGTGTGTGTATGTGAACAGATTTTTTGTCGTAAATTGTCGTTTTTTCAAAAACGGCTAGACCGATTTCAAAAATTTAAAAGCTACTCGATGTATCTCGATGAGAACTATTATTTGTCAGTTTTGTGCGACGATCGGCCAAGCTGTTTCTTTATAAATCGCAGAAAAGTGAAAAATTTTTCGTCTATGTTTTAGCCCGCAATTCTGAATTGATTTTGAAACTTCAAAAACCGTTCGAAAGATATTAGTTGGGAATCGTGCTGATTAGTTTTTGGTAGAGATCGGCCTGGCCGTTTTCTTAATAAAGTTTTTTTGAAAAAAATCGACGATTTTTATGATTATTTTTTGACGGTAGATACCATAGTCTTCTAGATCATACTAAAATATTACGGTCCTACGACAACTGGTTTAGCTTTAAAAATTCGTCAAAGTTTGCAAAAATTAGTATGGTCTTTTTGGCATTTGTCAAAATTAGACCTTTGATCGACGTTTTCTCAAAAACGCCTGAACCGATTTCAGAAATTAAAAAACCATTCGATGTATCTCGATAAGGCATATCGTTTCTCAGTTTTGTGCGACGATCGTCCGAGCCGTTTCTTTGTAATTTGGAAAGAAGTGTTAAACTTTTCGTCCACATTTAAGCTCATACTACCGAACCGATTTTAAAAAATTAAAAACTATTCGAAAGATATTAGTTGGGATTGATACTGATCAGTTTTAGGTGAAAATCTACCGAGCCGTTTTCTTGTAATTAACTGTTGAAAAAAAATTTAAGCCGATTTTTATGAAACTTTCTTTGGCGATGTAAATCATTGCCTTATAAAACTTACTGAATTATTACGGCCTTACGACAAGTAGTTTAATTTTAAAAATTTATCAAAGTTAGAGAAAATGTTTTTTTGACCTTTGTTAAAAATAAAATTAGATGATTTAGTTGATATAACGATAGTGTACTTGGTCTTGAACATAGTAAACCATTAAAGTCCTACGGAAACTGGTTCAATTATAATTATTGATTAATAATTATAATTTTATTATTGATTTTTGAAAATTTGCTTTTAGAAAATACTCCGAGTTAACGTGTTTGTTCGTTCGTTTGCAATGATGTGTAATAAATCCACTCGGAATACTTTTAATCACTCATAAATTAATTTATTTTTTATTGATTAAGTCGATTATTTACACATTTCGGGAAGTTCATGTAACTTGCCTCAAGGCAAAATACCAGTACCAACTAGTTTTCTTTCTTGAATTATAAATGATCATTATGATTTATATTATTGTCAATATTTGATTTATATAAATTATGATTAACCATATGATTTAGAATTTTATTCCTCGGTGTATATAAATGTATATTTGTGTAAATTTTGAATTCTAATTTAAGAACAGGTTAATAATTTTATTTTATTGTATTCATTAAAATTCGTCGAATTCGTATAAGCATCTTTACGATTTTGTTCAGCGATTTTTCCTATTTTTTATATCAGCTTTTAAATGTCATTTCTTTTGAAAAGTTTAAATATTTTTTTAAATCATCAATTTTTCTTTTGAAAATCATGGCTGGCGGAAGGCGGGGTCTGCTAGGTCTGCAAAGCCTTAGGGCATTATATAAATATGTTGACGAGTGCATATAAATATGTCTGAAAAAAATTACTCTGGTATAAATTAATATTGATTAAATAACTTAATAATTTTTTACCTTTCGTAGGGTAAGTTATATATACTAATCGCAAAAATGTCGAAAGTGAAAATTGTTATATATTTTTACGTTTCAGAGGTTACTGAATTTTGGCATATCTTAGAAAAAATGGATGTGTGTGTGTGTGTTTAGATACAAACTTTTGTCGATGATTGTAGGATCACGCATCAACCTATTTGAACAAAACATTCGATTCGTACTGATAAAACGTGCTAATTAGTTTTTGGCAAAACGGGTCCAGCCATTCCAAAGATACGGGGCAAAAAAGCCAATAATTGTAATTCAGTTCTTGAGAGAACGAAGCGTCCATTTTAAGTGATAAAAAAAACATTTTATTTGTATTGACTAAACAAAGAACTGTTTTTGGGATGACAGGTCTAGAGGTCTAGCGATTACGGAGAATCAATAAGAAAAAGTAAAAAAATGACATATTTGGCGGTCCAAAATGATCATTAGATATATCCACGTCAAATTATCTGATATTTTCTAGAGATTTTAATAATAATAACAAATTCAATTTACATTTCTATGGGTTCCATATCAATGCCTAGCCGTTCCGCTTCGATATTTCGTCTCCAAAACAGCTGCGCAGCGCGATTGATTTGAAAAAAAATTACAAATTTTCAAAAAATTTCAAAATATAAAAAAAAATTCAAAAAAAGCCATTTTTTTCAAAATTTTCGAAATTCTCAAAAATATATCTTTTTCAGATTTCAAAAAATTTTTAATCTTTTTTAAAAATTTTATGTTTTGGTACGAGAAGTGCCAGCAATTTGCCTTAAGGCACGATGCCACGCACCACTAGTTTATTTGTATTAATTTATGAAAACTACTATTTGACTGACTTATAATTGAAAGGGCGGCAATCTGGAGACCGCCCCGGGCGGCGAAAGTTCTAGGTACGCCACTGACAATGAGAATACAGCAAATATTTTTATATCATCTATGTCTGTGATTTGTACTCTATCTGTTGAAATTAAAAGTAATAAAAAAAAGATTTATATCAGAACTTTTTTTTAATTATTTATATTATTAATTTTGTACCTGAGATTTAATAATTTATATTTAATAGGTATAAGAAATTACTTTCTGGAACGCTTGAATATTGTCTTAGGTAAATGTACTTTTGAACTTAAATTTTCTTCAGCTACTAAATATTTCAATCAATTTTAAAAAATAAGAAATTATTTTTTATCATTTTAATTTACTTTTATAACTTCAACAGCGATAAAAATTTTGTAAACAAATAAAAACATTTGCTGATGAATATGCATGCCAATTTATATGTAGATGTAATTAATAAAATATTAGCTTACTTTATATTGATTACTTTTTAAATGTGTTCAGTAAATTAGAATAGAATTGTAATTAAACTATTCCAATATGCATATTTTGATTGCAGTTTCACAATTAGATCTAATTTGATTTCATCACGTATGCCTATTTCAATGTGAATAACCTTTTGAATTTCTAATATCCTGTTTAAATCATTTAAATGCATTATCCTTCACATCAGCTTTGTGTCTAGAATATTTGCATAAGCTTGGCACTATATGCAAAGGTTTCCCAAATGATAATTGGCTGTGTTGTTTCCGCGGAACTTTATATTATCTGTGCAGGGTGGCGGATATAGACAGGCATACACAATTTGATGGAACATCTTGGGGATGAATTTTCAAGATATGTATTTTCGACGCCCCTCTGCATATATTGCTTATTATATGGGGAAAAGTCACGGGTGAAACGTATTGTTATATATAAATGCATTCTCACACACACGCACGTACATATATTTTTATATGTATATATAGGGTGAAGCGATGCCTAAAGGTGCGCGAGTAAAAAGGTCCACCACCATTATTTCAAAAACAAGTAAAATATAAACATTTTTAACGATACCTTTTTGATTTTAATCACCTTAATTCTTACGATGTAGCTATCAGGAGATGAACGTCATGTATTAATATTCATAACAAATGTATTTTTTTCGTTAGTAGTTTTTTTGTCTTTGAGCTGTTAGTTAGTTTACAATACCTGAGAATATTTTTTAACTATACGTTATTTAATTATTTCATAAGAGATATTGATGTTTTTATGTCAGATTCAATAGTTTTTTTTATATAACGTCTATACAAGCTATGTGTTAGGGGTAAAAATATCAATTAAACCTTTACCAAGGTGTAAATAATGAGAAAATACTCAACAAAAAAGTGAACTAATTGTAAGTTAGAAAAGCAATTTTACAAGAGATAAATTATTTTCATAGTTATTCCAACTCTGCTGAATGAATATATGTGAATTGTATTTTGCATTGTTTGAATAATGTATATGTAGCTATTATTTCATAAAAATCTTTTAAAATCAAAGAAAGATATTGGATCTGTTTGCCCTCTGGCTGTCCTTTTATACCCCTGATATGGCGTAAAAAGAGACAGATGACAGATTTTAGAAATATAGAGGAAAACCATGTTTCCAGAATTAGGAGTTAACTGGGAATTTTACTGAACATAGTTCGATACTTGGTTATGATGAAGTTTATTTGGTTTTTTAGATAGTACTTATAATTTCTGATATTAACCCTTCTTTGCACGCCGATGGAAATTTCAATCATAATATTTAGTCAACAAAAAAAAAGTACTAAAAACCTTTGTACTGTAAATTTGTTGTTGCTGGCAGCATTTTAAGCGACTAGTTCGTACAACAAAATGCAATTTTTAAAAAAAATAGCAAACGTCACTGTTAATTACCAGAACTAGAACTTGTCATTTCGCTGTTTGTTGTGACTGAAAAAAAAGAGCGAGTTCTTAGTTTGTTATAAGGAAGTAAAAGAAGATATAAAATACAGTTAAAGTGAAAATGAGTGAGTAAAGGGTTTGTTTTCATGTTTTTGTTGTTTTATGTACAATTTATATCAAAACACTGGGAATAAAGTTCTCAAAACTATGTGACGGAAATTTACATCACTATGCAGTAGTTCCACTTGTAATGTATGGCAAAGATTTTTTTGTAAATATTTTTTGTGGTGTTTTTTTTGAAGAAACAGATTATGATTTGTATAAGTTTTTTGGTATTCTATTCTACATGTCAGTAATCAAAATTCCTAGCACAAGATCATACTCGTCGCCAAAGTTCGAACAATAAATATATGGGAGATGTAGATCTCATGGATAGCTTTTTGGGCAGAAATCATATAGCAAAGAGGTCTAAAAAGTGGTATTTGCTTATTTTTTGTTTATAAGAATGTTTATAAAAAATGCTCAAAGAAGAGGTGAACGTAAAAAGAGTATGCTTACAATGGACCAATTCAGTAAATGTGGTATCAATTTGTGTCAAATAAAAATAATGATTTTTTTAAATTATTATAAAGAGTTTTTTTTGATTTCAATAATTATTACAACTGCTAAATTATTAACATCAAGTAATATTGATAAATTATAAAGAGTGAAGAAGATTTAGTAAACAATATATTTTATATAGTTCTGAGCGCGGCAATGCATGATGATGTAAATTTCCATCATATTGTTTTTTACATAATACATACTTCTATTTACATTAGGATTTTTTTAAAATATTTTTCCTTTAATCTGGGGCATTAATTACATCACCCTGATTTATTTTATTAAAATAGAAAAAATCATGCAAAGAAGGGTTGAAATAGGATCTTTGTGATACCCCTTCCCCCATTCAATAGTAAGTTCTAGCTAACTATTCAGTTAGTTCTAACACAATCTTTAAAGTTATTGAACGTTACCTTCACTATGCGAAAAAAATGTCTTATACTTGTAATTTTTCAAGATTCTATTTCTATAATTTACCGTATTATACTAGGCCAATATTTCTCCTAATCTTAGGTCTTGATAAATAGCAGACGTCATATGCCCATTATTTCCCGGGTAGCTTGTACATACATTTACTACGTCAGGGGTAGACCACATTTCTGGCCTGTCTTGTTCGAGTGGTGCTTCGCATTCGTATTGTTAATAGTGTTTGCCGTTGAAGAGTGTCCAGTTAAGCTGACCGTGCATCCATTGTTTTGTTTGGTTTACCTCTCACTAGTAGTTTACCGCGGTCAAGTGCCTTCGTTTACAGATGTTGTTGACACAATCCGGTGCGAATTAGGCAAAGTACGTGTGACGTATTAGTAATTAATAACGAGAGCTGATTTAGGTAGATAGATTACTAGCATTCAATAAATAGAGGTGATAAACTAGTTGGTTTGGTATTTAGCCTTGAGGCAAGTTGCATGAACTTCCCGATATGTGTAATTAATAGACTTAATCAATAAAAAATAATTTAATTTATGAGTAATTAGAAGTATTCCGAGTGGATTTATTACATATGATTGTAAACGAACGAACACTTTGACTCGAAGTATTTTCTAAGAGCAAATTTTCAAAAATCGCCAGTTTTTATAATTGAACCAGTTTCCATAGGACTTTAATGGTTTACTATGCTCATTAAAACCAAGTACTCTATCGTTATACCAAGTAAATCGTCTAATTTTAATTTTAACAAACGTCATAAAAACTACTCATTTTCTTAATCTTTGATTAATTTTTAAAATTAAACTACTTGTCGTAAGGCCGTGATATTTCAGTAAGTTCTATAAGACCATCATATATATCGCCAAAAAAAGTTCCATGAAAACCGACTTAAATTTTTTATTCAACAGTTAATTACAAGAAAACGGCTCGGTAGATTTTCACCTAAAACTAATCAGTATCATTCCTAACTAATATCTTTCAAACAGTTTTTTTAAAATCGATTCGGTAGTTTGAGCTTAAATGTGGTCGAAAAGTTTAACACTTTTTTTTTCAAATTACAAAGAAACGCCTCGGCAGATCGTCTCACAAAACTGACAGATTATAGTCCTCAAGAGATACATCAAATAGCTTTTAAATTTATGAAATCGGTTCAGGCGTTTTTGAGAAAATGTCGATCAAAGGTTTAATTTTGTCAAATGTCAAAGAAACGATACTAATTTTTGCAAACTTTGACGATATTTCAAAATTAAACGACTGGTCGTAGGGCCGTAATATTTTAGTATGATCTACAAGACTATGATATCTACCGTCAAAAAAAAATCATAAATATCGTCGAATTTTTTTTAAGAAACTTTATTACAAGAAAAGGGCCCGGCCGATCTTTACCAAAAACTAATCAGCACGATTCCCAACCAATATCTTTCGAATGGTTTTTTGAATTTTCAAAATCGATTCAGAATTGCGAGCTAAAACGTGGACGAATTTTTTTTTACTTTTCTGCGATTAACAAAGAAACGGCTCGGCCGATCGTCGCACAAGGCTGAGAAACGCTAGTCCTCATCCAGATACATCGAATGGCTTTTAAATTTTTGAAATTGATCCAACCGTTTTTGAGAAAACGTCGATTTACGGCAAAAAATCTGTTCACACACACACACATACATACACACACACACATACTTTTTCCAAATTTGGTCTCATTCGATTCAGAATGGCTTGAAACGTCGGGAAAACATAAAATTAGCAATTCGGATTTTTTGATGAAAACATAAACTTCTCCTTCGGGAAGTTAATAATAAGTAGATATAAACAGTTGTTGTGATTGAATTTGATGGATAAGTTTATTGTGGTATTTCATATATCAAAGAAAGTTGTACTCCAATACAATTAATTCTTCTTGATCGTCCCCTCAATTTATATAGATCAATAAACCCTTATCAGAATCTTCCGAAAGCTACCGATAAAATAGCCGTCTATCACTGACACCATTTTGAGCTATGCGGGCACAAATTCTATCTATTTCTTAACGGTTCACTCAGCTCATCATCATCAAGATACCCGGAGACGACGAAAATTGCTTTAGATGACCCGAATCCTAATAAATTAGCAAAAGCTCGCGCCCCAACAAAGTCTTCGCTCTATCTGATGACAATATATAGAGCGGGCCAAGTTTACGAGCGGTAGGGGACGCGCGCTGAATATTAGCAAGGAAACCCGAATAAAAGAAAATATATATTGAATTGAATTTAATTTTGTTAAAGTAAAAGAACAGGAAATGAATCTGGGGTAATGTAACAATGGATCGGCTGATCCAATGGAGATATTGGATATTTTGCGCACTGACATATTATAACCAAATTCAGTGAATTTCTTTGATATTTAGGTATTTAATTCACATTTTTCAAAACACGAAAGATGATTATCATGTAAATAAAGATGAATTTGTCAAAAAATTATTATGTACAGTTAAAATCAAATGTATTCTGATTTTTATCTCAGACTAACTAGCTGACCCGGCAAACGTTGTTTTGCTAAGTAAGATATGTTCTAAACAATTTCTAGAGAATCAAAAAAAAATAATACTTTAATTGTATAAGAATGTGTTGTTTGAATGCTATATACAATGAGGTATTATAAAAACAAAAAATCTCATTGGTTTGTCTATATTTTATCAATACAATCAAACTGGAAGTTTTATACACTTTCTATAGAAAACATGGTATAATCCAATCCAAGTCTTTCTTGGTATTTCGACTTATTGATTAAGTTTCAAGTTTTTCATATTCTTTTTGGATTTTGGATTTTGTGTATAATTGTAAACGATACTACTGAGTTTATACAAAATTTTCAAATTTCTGCAAGGAGAGATAGAAAATGAATTAAGTATTTCTTCTTTGGACTGCTTTTTGATATCTTTAAAAAATTTGTTATCTAGACCTTTTTACCCCATAGAAGGGTAACTTGGAACGGCCAGGTGGCAACATTTATCTTATTTTAATTTTAAAGGTGTTTTACAAAATAATTACACTTTTAACTAATGCTAAAAAGCTACCAACGGAAGAAAATACTTTTATTATGGATTTTCAAAAATTACAGTTTATCTCCAGATAGCAAAGTCATAAGAATCTACTTTTAAATTCCTTTTTTTTGACACATTGCTAGTGGATCTTTTTAACCTCGGACCTTCATATATTACTATCTATTCTTCGATAAATTCTGCGAAATTATAACTGGTAAAATGTTATTCGGCAAAATGTCCCTTTGATCGATACCAAATTTAGGTTTTGAATTTTGAAAATGTTTTACAAATACCAATGAGTATATAATTATACAAATAAGATCTATCAGAGCATCGTGTTTGAGAAAAATATGCCAAAAAGTGCATTTTCATATTAACATTTCAAAAAAGTTGATATTTTGAGTCTCTAGTAACACTTGCGGCCCGTTTACTAACGTTTTAGTGAATAAATAAAACTACAAACAAAACTACTTACTACAATTTAATCATAATTAAATAATATTCACGTAAAATATCCTATTAAACTTAATTGAACATCATCTGTCAAAATCGTTTGACATTTCACGTATTAGCTACCGTCCTTTGTTTTATTCAAATTACGCTTCTACAAAAATTATCAAATTAAAAATGAAAAGTTTCTAGGCGATTTTGAAATATTATCTCATCTCTGGATTGGCACGAATTTTTCAAGACTAAACCTGGCCAAATCGGTTTAGCAGTTTTCGAGTTTTACCGAATCATTTGATCGAGAGCTCCATTTTTACATATAAGAATATACATGCTAATTTAATAATTTATCCCTAGCCATTACAGAAAATGATAAACGCTATTAAATAACATTATTTCCACTCAAATATGAAATATTCATGTGAATTTAATTACAAGTATCGTATTGGCCTCATCACATTTTTCTGTAAAATTTCTACATTTTGATGATATTAATGAAAAATAATCTTTCAAGACGCTGAAAAATCTTTTATTCAATGATATCATATTTTGAAAAGTACATTCGATTTGAGCAAATTCCCATCTTCCCAGAGATCTTTCAAAGTCATAAACATATCAAAGCACTTTGTTATATCACATTGGTCCCCATGTCCCAAGCCGATATAGAAAATCTTAAATGAGGCGTCATCTCTCAATTCCGGCATCAGAGAGGTACGCCAATTTAACCTCAGGAGGTAGATATATATATATATATATATATATATATATATATAAATATTTTTTTCCTCATTTTACTCAGTATCCGGCACGGACCAAGAACTACCCTCTTCTGTTGTTTCTCATCAGATGCGAATGCGCCTGCCAATTGCCGGATTATGCAAATACATGGATGAATTTCGGCACGCTGGTAGGTCGTGCGACAAACTCAAACCGTGCGTGGCACGCAAAATCAACATTTTTTTATTTGGGGTTGATTTTCTGGCCCGTCTGTTATTTGTACTCATATAATAATTTGTCTTTCAATATTGACAGTACAATTAATATGAAAGTCAATATTTATTTTATTTTATTTGGATCAACATTTAATCAACAAACTAATGGCAACATTTTTTTTACACAATTAGATTTACTTTTTTGGTAATTACAAAGCCATTTTTTGTGACTTAAGCGGTTTTCTCGCAAATCTAATCACGGCTGCTTCTTATCGAAATTACTTTTAAATTTATGAAAATGATATACCCAGCCCGATTTTCAAATTGACTCTGAATTTATTACTGAAACGTGGACGAAAATTTG
Source organism: Ctenocephalides felis (assembly GCF_003426905.1). Classification (NCBI taxonomy): domain Eukaryota; kingdom Metazoa; phylum Arthropoda; class Insecta; order Siphonaptera; family Pulicidae; genus Ctenocephalides; species Ctenocephalides felis. Next base: position 25,990,188 of record NW_020537758.1, on the reverse strand, counting down.
TTTACTTTTCTGCTAATTACAAAGAAACGCCTCGGCCAATCGTCGCACAAAACGATATTCCTTATCTTGTTACATCGAATTGTTCTTAAATTTTTGAAGTCGATTCAGCAGTTTTTGAGAAAACGTCAATTAAAGGTTTAATTTTAACAAACTTTAATGAATTTATAAAATTAAAAGTCTTTTCGTACGGTCGTGATACTTTAATATAATATCAGTCGCCAAAATTGTTCTATAAAAATCGTCAAAAAAAGATTCCAATAGTTAATTACAGGAAAACTTCAAGAATGGCTTGAAATATCGAGAAAACATAAAATTAAGGAAATAGGATTTTTGGGCAAAATTGAAGTTTCACGTGAAGTTAATAATACCTACACGACATTAGGTGCGACCTTATGAAACTAATATTTTTAAAAAAATTATAATAATCGTGAATATAATATATTTACGTGAATATAATACATATATTATATATTATATAAATATTGATCTAATAACAAACGATTTAGTAGATAAATTTTGTTAAATAATAATATTTTTTTATGCGTGAAAATCAACTGTTCTATCTATTCTGATTTTTGGCTTCTGATATTTATTTGCCCAGATATACATGTTAACTCTTAAATTCTCTATTCTAACAATATTCTGCATCCGAAAGCAGTCGCTTGAATACGACAATTCGCAAGTTTTCATTGTTGTTTTCTCAATTCTGGCCTTATTTATAGGTCGACACCGAGTCTGGCGCGCTTTTAAGTTATATTGTCTAAGTCGTGGTTTTAAAATGTTCGCTACTGTTATAAATATTTTTGCGGTTTCGACTGTTTGCATCCCCCAATGAAATGGTGTTTTAATTCTGAGTTATATGTTCGCAATCCGGCGGCAAGCTTTAGTTTTTTTTAAATTTAATTCGTACTTACTGCAGTAGCTAAAGGTTTTTAATCATAAAGAAGAATCATATTTTTATTGCTAATTAAATATGTATATGGTTTTAAGCTTTATAAAATTGCACTACCAACATTAATGAAACTTTAATAACGAATCTATATTTGTATTTGAGATAACATAACTAATTTTTCCTCATGTAGTCTACAATATAGTACATTATAAAATTGTATATCTGCGCAGTATTGTTTACTTTTCAAGTGTTTTGCAATAAAGTAGATGAGTTTCAATCTGCTTAGTATCATTCATGAATAAAAGATTCCGCATAATGTGCCTGTGATTAGATTTCCTCGAGATCTGGTTATCTTAATTACTTACATTTTCCAAATTAAAAGTATTTTGAATTCAAGTGGGCTAGTAATTTGGAGTGATAACTTTTGCAACAGATGTTTTTGATGATCATGACTGTAAACCCTCTTTTAGATTGTCTATATCAGATTTTAATGAATTTTACTTTTATTATTGTGCGAGGGTAAGTAAAATTAAATGGGTATAAAACTGCGAGTTATTAGTAAATTACTAACTAAGCGATATTATTGTTGGAATAAATTATTTTATTAAAGTTTAGTTTTTTTTTAATAAGGTTAATTTTCAATTTGATTAAAGTTAATTTATTAATGATACTGGATAAGGAGCATATGATAATGATATTTAGACAACTTTGTATCTTTATCTCTCATGAAACGAGATGTTAAATTAATTATCCGTCCAGTCACATTCTCAAACATAAATCTGCTTTATCATTTAAAAGGTACGTCCATGTACAACATTAATTTTCTCGTATTTTTCATTCTTTTCTCAGGAATTTTATTTTGTTTTAGAATTCATATCTCATTTTAATTTTTTTTTTACTCTCTTCCAACTTCCAACGCCATACACAGTGCGAACACTGGATGCGCAGACAATTAATTAACAAAAGGGTTCTTTAAATGTTGGTCGGGATGGTTGTCGACGCTATATAATACAATGGTGTGCTAGTACGCTTTTTTACTGCCTCGTTTTGTCCATTTGCGTACATTTAGACAATGGAGTTGGTGCAAAAAGAAAGTGCGAAAAGCAGTTTTTCGACCCATGACTGAATTCCTTTCACGGAAATGCTACGGTCTTTTAATTTAAAATCATACTAATTAAGCTTAGAATCAGTAGCCCTGATTCATTGCTCGAAAAGTAACGACTTGAACTGGAAAAAGCAGCACGTGGAGCATAAAACACATATAAAATGTATTTATATAATAATTCTTACATCAAAAATATTTAGATTGACACGAACATTCGACTTTGCACCATCAGGTAGTCATAAATTAACCATTTTCATACTCTCTTTGTTTACTTCCAATATTATGTCTTCGATGCACGCACTTCCACATTATGTCTATTTCGCATGTACTCCAATATACTTTATGATATTTCTATGCATGCTATCGTTCAGTACCCATTCGGTTTATAGGTATCATTACTATTGGTTTTCTGCCCCAAGGCAACAAAGGGTGTGAGAGCGCCACATTTTACTCATTTCTCTATATCCCTTGTTTATATATATATCAGTTTTTACTACTCAAACTTCTGCTTCATGTCCTGTGCTTCGGCTTTCAATCGCCTATATTTCTTCTCTCCTCCCTCTTTTCACTTCCTCCAAGTCACTTTTCCTCCAAGTTTTTTTTGGACAATTAAATCCATTATTTATTCATTTGTTACATCAGTTTATATTATCTCTTCCAGTCCCAGCACCGCATTACAAAAATTCTGAGGTAGTTTTTAGCCTATTATAGATTCCATGTCTCTGATCCGTACAGAGCCATGAACTGATGATTCATATATAATTATACTTTCTCAAAATTTCCAAGTATTGTCATGACATACCCAGAATTAAAAACACTGAATTAAGTTCTTACTTTATATTAATTTTATTGGTTCTAATTAGTGCATTCCGAATTGAATCTACAAAAACAGTTATTACTTTTAAATTGGCTGAAATAAATATAAATGCCTTTCATTGTAATTAAGTTCGCGAAATTCTCACATGTTGTTGATCGGTCTTCATATGATAATAATTATTTGATAACGTAAGATTACAACCATTAATGGTTTTACTGCGAAGAGAAACAGGTTGGCGAATGCGGAGGAACGGCATGTTCATTTTCGTTCATAACATGCATAATACAAAACCCTAATAGGTACATTTAGCTGTTAATGAATGAAACTAAAATTACTTTGTGTATAATGTTTTTGCTTCAGTGCCTGTTTGTGATTTGTTATTAGCTGACGCTAAAATTATTGTTATTTATTTTTATTGGTTTCATGAGTTTGATACATTGTGTGTGATAATGGGCGATTAATACAAGCAGTGTCTGGCATGCCTTTTAAGTTTATAGTTCAAAATTAATTCTAAAAATTAAATAAGTCTTACTATTTTCATAATTGTAAAATCCTTTTTCGATGATAATGTAATGTATACATGCTTGGATTTAAATAAGTTGTAATCAGGGATGAAAATTAAAAATATCCTCTAAAATACTGCAACTTCTATAAATTTGATCCATATGAATTTTAGGGCACAATGACCCCTTGAATTGTAATTCAAGCTTAAATTGCACAATGCTTATATTGATAATAATTGAAGTTAGTCTTTCTTATTAATGGTAAATTATAAAATTTATTTCCTATATACCGTAAGTCAATGTCAATAGTTAACGAAGATGTTGTAAAGAATGGAAACTTATTCGTCAATAAAGATTTCAAAATAACATGCCGACAATATAGAAAATATTGTCATTCATTGTATTATAATATTGCTACTTATCACGCATTCGGAGTATTTCATTAAATTATAAGAATGACCTACATAGAAACATAAAACAAGGCCTTTCGAAAATTTAATAGAACATTGAAATGAAAAGATAAAATGAGGAAAGCAGGAACTGTATAAAATGAAAATTTTCTAATTATATATATATATATATATATATATATATATATATATATATATATACTATAGAACTTGTCAACATACTTTAGTACATTTTTTAAAGGAGGGCCTTTTAAAGTCGGTCGATTTGGAAAATTTTAAAGTTACAGGTTAATTCCAGAAAACTTGCGGCAATTGTCCTTATTTTTTGCTGTGATTTCAGAAATGTTATTCACGGTTACTGTTCCATAGTTTAATTATAAATGTTAAAGGATAAAATTTAGCTCAATTTTGATACAAATTCATAGTACATTTTTTTAAAGTCTCTGTTATTCAGGCTCGATTGAATCATATCATAAATATATCTTCAAAGATTCGAAAATGTGATTTCACATACCGATAATATAGAAAATATTGTCATTGGTTATACGAAAAATAGCTACGCAACACGCATTTGCGTTCTGAAATCGAATTATACGATCGACCTGGCTCTAGTATGACCTGAATGCCAACTATTGTATTTGATAGCAGAAATTAAATTAGAATGGGAATTTCTCTTATAATAATTAAAATATAATAATTTTTAAATTCCTGACCAAAAATCATAAATATAATCTGTAAAACATAAACAAAAAGCTTGGTAAAACACATTTTTATGACTTTCTGCGGTAATTTGTATCTTTAGATATAATATAAAGAAATAAGTATCAAATATACAGAGAAATTACAAAGTGATTTGTGTTAAAATATTGGCAGTACAAATCATGAACCATGTGTACATAATGGAAACAAAGACAAAAAACCTTTTTCCAGAGTGTTTAACTCCACTTTTGTTCTCAACTATTCGAAATACAATAATGTAACTTCATAATTGCCCGAAAATGCGATTTCCTAACCCGATAATATAGAAAATATTGTCATTGTTATTCTCAGTACTGGCACGCGTCACGCATTTGCGTTATAGCATTAAATTATACGTGCCATCGCCATCTGATTAGGCACGAAGCTTCTGCCAGGGCTTTATATATCATCCCTATTCCAGTAATTCCAAGGGAAGTTTTTCTTCATTGACCCAGTTCTGGGTTGGATAGCATGTGCACATGACTAGTGGATTGTGGACTGTGGATTGTCAGTATTCTTCTGCGTTTGTTTTTAATTTCCAGGTGGGTGCGCCTAATGGTTCAGCCTAAGAACACGTACTATAATATTTTGTTTTTCCATAACCACGTAACCACATTAGATCTCCTACGTTAAGTATACGGCTATTGGTATAATATAAATCAGTTTTTTGTATCCTTATTTTTTTGCTCAACTGGAGAGTATCTACTTTCTCTGAAAGTCGTTTGCTAATATAATCTAACTAGCTAGTCAGAGTTTCATATCATCAAAAAAATTGTAAATAAACTGAGTTTTGATTTACTTGCTCACCGTAAATTGCATTTGTGGAAATACGTATGTATATATATATGTATATATATATATTAAATCAAAATTTAATATATAAAATTAATATACAAAATAAATTAATATGTTTCAAATTCAAAATATGCCGCATATCATATTAATTTATAAATTATCAAAAACCATTTAGTTTTGACATTTTATAATTCCAGAGCATATTATATATGTATAAGAGTATACATAAATTAAAATTGATGCAGCTAAGCAATAAATTTTATTGATCATAGGAGAAATGTTATGTATGAAAAATTTGCATTAGAGGCAAATCTTTTATCAATCAGTTCTAAGTTATTGGCCTAAATTCTAAGTTATTGACATTGATACTTTTACTTTCTTATTCGAAACTTTGGCTTCTATATGTGTGCAAATTTAATATTTTGTTTATGGTAATTTAATTAACCTATCTTACAGTCAGTCTAATTTGTCGTCATGCCAAATGTAATAATACTACACAAGCGTACTTATAAGGGTCGTTTTGAGGGACGTAAAGATAAATGACGGGGGATGATGTATTTTGTTTGTGACAAGGGGGAAATGTCTTAATTAGCAACGTTTAACAATCGGTTCTTATCGGCGGAACTCATAAAACAAAATGACGAAACTCTGTCATTTCTCCTTTATTGCTTCAGCAATCTGCGGCAATAGGACTTTGTCGAATAGCCGCGGGTTTTTGAAACAAAGACGCACAATTAATTGTTAGACCTTGTAGTTATTAGCTTTAAGTTCGAAATTGCCAAAAATTTGGCGACAAGATATAATTTATTCAAATAAAAATGTACATCTTACAACCTTGTGTCTTTTACAACTATCAACTATTGTTTCTTAATTGTTTTTATATAAACACATTAATTGTCATAAGAAATTTAACTATCAATTACAATTGCGTGTTTAATTATTACAGAGTATTCGAACCGCTATATAAACTGATGCAAATCATTAAAGTGAATTATTATAATAATTAATCTGCATGTATACCAGTTTATTGATCGCATGTTTACGACCTCAGTTTTTTTACAACTGTTACCAATATGTATTCATTAGCTCTTTAGTAAAAGTTTTACATACTGCTTAGGATGATAGTAATAATTTAATTAATTACTTGATCGACATTTTTAATAACTTGTGTAATCAACATTAGTTTTGTTTTTATTGAGGTTTTAAAAAAATAGAACTGTGCTCGACAAATTAAACATTGTTGTGGTCTGCAGTTCAACCGTCTGCAAAAAGACAGCAACTTTACATACAAATCATGAATATGGCCTGTTTAAAGTAATCCGAAAGCAATTGCATATAAAATATTGAATTTATTACGAATAAATAAAATATAGAGATCAGAAGCAGTTGGTAAAGGTTATGAATTATTGATGCAAGTTTTACTTAAGTAGAACTTAATCGTATATTTCTTCTTGCATGCATAAATTATATTTCATTAAATAGTCTACATATATCGATCAATAATAATTTGTATTTTTATGAATTGAAATGATTAATTATCATAACAAGGCTTATATTCGTAGAATTAACACTTTGGGGACGGCTGTCCACCTCAGTGGACAAACATACTCTGTGAGGCACAGGCTATTTTATAAACAATGACATAGTTTGCATCGAAAAGTTGAATAAATTACTTATAGCAGTGATAAACAGTGTTGTATTTTGAAAATAATTTTAATTTATTTTAGTAGTATTTTTAGCCTTTTTTGCTATATGATCTTTTTAATATTTAAAACGACCGAGGGCTTTTAAATATGGCAAAACGACTGGTAAATTTTGTGAATTAAGCAGTAGTGAAGATGAGTTTCAAATAGGTATTCATACAGACAATTTTTACGAAATTACTATTCGCACCGAAAATAGTGATGAATTTGATGATGATATTATCCAATTAACAAAAAGAAGAACAAGAAGAATTTCGACAAATTAAATGAAGAGCGGAAAGGCATTAGCGAATGCGCCTATTCTCCTTCAATAATCGAGTTTGACATATATCAACAAACACCCCGACTACAAATACCAAGTAATATAAGACATCACATAGATTATTTTACTTTATATTTTACAAATGAATTATTAGACAATATAATAGAAAAAACAAACCATTATGGCTGCAAAAAATGAACAAATATACTGACTAATCAGTAAAAGTAATTGTATTGTCTGTTCTGACAATAGCAGACAGAAAAGCAAAGCACAGGCGGCGAACAACATTTTATTGTAAAACATGTCAAAATCAACCAGCTATGCATTTGGGAAATTGTTTTGAACGTAACCATTCTTTATAAAATTATCAAAAATAAATTAATATTATAAATGTATGTCCTTCAATGACCACAAGTTTTTATCAAACAAATTGCATAACATACACAATAAAATCAAGTTTACAGCCGGTACATTACATTGTTGTGAAATCAGTGCCGTCCCGTAAGTTTTAAAATTTTTTTTATTAACTGGTAATTTTTCATTGGGATTATACATAGATGTTTTGATACGGGAAATATTAATTGAAACAAAAAACAAAATGCTTTCATAATGTAATGTACAGTTTTCAGTTTTACATCAACCACGCATCTTATCTATCGATGCAGTTTAAAACGAAATGATCAAAATCGCATTAGATGTATAAAATACTGTCGTTTATAAAGTCCAAAAACGTGACTAAACCTACAAATTATTACTCTGGCATAGCACACAACACAATCACATTATACTAACAGATTAGCATTATAAATACGGAACCATTATATCGATGGGGGAACATTTGACTTTGCATTATGAGTCGATCACCTTCGTGAATGTTTATCGCGCAGCGTAGGTGGGCCAGATGTGTGATGTTAGCGAGAGCGCGGAGGTTGTTTGTTGGCCGACGGCTCGAGCTCGAGGCCCGATCAGCCATATGGCGCGCGGTCGAGCCCTGCGCGAGAGGCCGACAAGCCTCGCTACGTAAGCTACGGCCCGGACGTAACTTTGTAATCGGTTGACACTAATAGACGATGGGGGAGCCGGTCAATTTTTCACGAGTGTTTGGATTAAATATATCTATCTATTTTTGTGAGTTATTATCAAATATAATTTAATGACAACTAGTAGATTCTAGCGTGGATACTAGGATTTATACAAAAACCGACATTTTAGAAAACCGGTTTTCGAATAGTATTTTTCCAGAAACTGATTTTGGTCGGTTTCGAGCTTTTCATGGAAAAACTATTTGCTCGAACTATTCGAACAAAAATATTTAACCCTCCCTCGGTCGGATATTTATTCACCTTTGAACGGTCGGAGTAGTCTGGCTGGACCACTATTCATTTTACATGCATTTATATGGGGTAAATGAGTTTTTGGTATCATATATTAACGATTATTAGTAGTAAATTTTTATAGTTTTGATTTTTTCTTTTTCTTACCGTCATGTATAGTCTTGCTTATAATAAAAAAATTATATATTATATCATATTATATAAAAAAAATCAAGGAATATAAAACAAATCGTTGCTTTTTTGTAAATTTTGCTGTTTTATATCAATGAAAAATAATATTTATTCTTTTTCGACTCTTTCGAAATGAATTTGAAATTCGAATGAAAACAAAATGAGATGCGTCGCCTTTCAAATGAGCTGTAAAAATCAAGTTGAAAATATAATTTCACTACAGGTTTGTCATAAAAAATTTCGAACGCAGTACGGGTAGAAAAATTGTTTTTAATGTGCGCATTACTCATCCGATTTTCAATGTTTGCGATGACCAATAAGTTTAGTAGGTTTTCAAGGAACTCTCGTCGTGAAAATACTAACATTCATGTTACAACACATAGTAAAGAATATATAGAAAGCAGTTTGAATAGAAAATACCAGAAAAAAGACAAAATACTGGTTTGCATATTTCAAAAAGCATATATTTCATACAAAATGTATGTAAAGTATAAAAAAGTTAATATCCTTATAATTATGCTTCTATACATTTTTTTGTCCAGATTTTTTCATTGATCAACAGCTAATGAAATTTTACGAAAAGTCAAGAAATTTCAGGTCGATAGGATTACTAGAAGTGTTTTTTTTTAAATTGAAGTCGAAAAAAGTCTGGCCAGACCACTCCGACCGACGGAGGGTTAAGCAGTAAATTTGGAGTGATTAACTAAATTTGTTTTTATTATATATTATTGATAATTATCTTTTTTAGCTATTGAGTAGAACAAAAAAAATAAAATTTAATTTAAATTATATTAAATAATTAAAAATTAAGTAATTCTTTTGTTGAAGAGTTGAAAGGAGCAGCTTATATGGAGCCGCACTTAGTCATCTAACAATCATCTTAAAACAACTCTCAAACTAGCTCAATATTGAAGATTTACGATCCCAATATCTTGGAGAATTTTCAATAATGTACGTGACTTTAGACGTGTATTAAGTAAACCCTTGAGGTATAATAATACTCTAAATTTTTAATTGTAGTATAAACGGCTTTATACCATTTTTTTAGGCATTCTAGAAAATATTTTCAATAGTCCAAAACTCCAAATCCCTTTCCAGTTTTCATATTGTTGTTTTAACTCAATGACAAACTTACACAATGAGTCTGGATTGATATAATGCGGACGACGTAGCGGATTTAAAGTTCACCTGCACGACTTACTGAACTCTGCCAAATTAATTAACAAACTGAAAAGCACAATATACCGTGCTCGAAATTCTAAAGCCTATGTTGTTGAAGACTTTTCACATCTATATTTTATAGATACTCTACTCCCTCGATATTTTTGCGTTGCAAAATATTCTCTAAGGGGCAAATAGCTATGCTATTAGATATCATTTTGGTATATCTGATTTTTATATATGTCATATTTTTGCTATAGATCTTCAAATTGCTGATGAATTCATGTATGAAAAATTGAATGATGGATATATAGTATGGAGAAAGAAAGTTCATTATTTTTTGTGTAGAGTATTTTTTAAACAACAAAATGTATAAGCATATAATGTATTGTTGTTTTAATCATGATTTTTTTTAAGACGATGCAAATATAAGTATAAAAAATATCTCCTTATGTATGTTATTATTGTGAATCAATTTCTATCATTAACTTTTACTTCACATTTTATATGAGCTTGATGTATATATGTAATACATATTCAAAGAACATTCTAATCTAATGCATTAAATATTGCATTTACATCCAACTGCATTACAAAACATGCTATGATGATTCACATCAGTAAATCTATTTAAGACAAGTGTTAGACGCCTACCGCAACCGGCTCATTAAGTCGAAAGTTTCATTCATCTATTCAACATCTTTGCATACTAGAAATCATACATTATATTGACTCTATGTATCTTGTAAACGTTTAATCATCGATAACACCTTTGAGATATTGCTGATATGTATTTGGTCTATGATTGATTTATAGAATCTCAAATCAAATCAATCTGGAATAGATATTTTTAGACGAAGACGTTTTAGATCTAAGTTTAAGAGTGAAATATAAAAACGATTTTGCATGCAAAATATCTGATACACTACAATCTGCAACTTACTAACATTAATTGGTTTAAACTATACGTTGATCAAGTCTAATTTTATGAATTATGGTAATTCTTTCTAAATTAGGAGATTTATACCTAATTATTATTGAACAAATCATAATGTTATATAAATGAAAATTTGATTACACACGAAATAAAATTTATATCTCGTTAAATATAAAATTTGTACCTACGCATGCATTACAGCATCTCTTGATAATGTGGCGAATCCTTATATGCCAATATAATGTATGCGATTATAAGTAATAACGTTAAATCACAATTACATTTTTATAAAACATGTAGAAAGTCATTCGTATATATACATATATATATATATATATATATATATATATATATATATAGAAAAATTATATTTTTATTGATTGTTTATAATTATGCTATTACTTCCTTGTCGAAGTAAGTTTGGCAGAAACATATGTATGTGGAAGTCGCACTATAACTTGAGTAATTTAAATTTTACTACTTAAGTAATCAGGTAAAATATATAAATCTTTTCATACCAATCGTGTTTTCTGAACAAACTAACTTGCAGCATAATCAATGACAAAAAGGTGATAAAAAGTTACTCAAATATTAAATGCTAAATATGTTTAGATATAGTTCAAATTCGTTATAATCAGTAGTTACATTACAACAACTAAGGTACATTACTTATTCTTAAATCTTGAATTAAATCCGACCGTTTGATTTGTCAATAACCAATTTGTCAGAAATCAATCACAACTTATATCAATACTATTATCAATTCAATTTGAATTTTCGAAAGTGTACTAATATTGCGTCTGAATAGCAAGACCATATGTTAAATGCCAATGCCATATTTTTAATCATTAGTTAAAGCGAATTAAATTTGTCAGTAACGCGAAACTGCTCTACAAAAACTCTTTGTTGATATATTATAATTCAGACACAACAAGAACAGATGTTCGCCGAAAACAATAAACAATAAAATATAAAACCGCGTGTCGGCGGTAGCAGGTTGCATTTCTGTTGAATGAATTTATATATGAATGAGATTAGCGAGTTTAGCAAGTGGCATGCGTGGGACATTGTTTTATAGAAGAGCCTTGAGATTCTTTGCCCACTCGTAGTAGCAGACATTCATAACGTCTTGGCCCATTCAACATTCCTAGAAAGCCTCAGATTCATGTCTCCGTTAGTATAACTCAAATAAAATAAACTTGACTAGATCTGCATATATTACTGACGTAGGGTATCGGCTGTCACCGGACTACGTCACTATTTACTATCACTATCGGTAACTGACTGATCAATACGAAATGAATTATTGATTGATAATTAACTTATATTTAATTAAGGTGACCATACGTCCCGGATTGGCCGGGACAGTCCCGATTATTTGTCCCGGTTTTAGGTGCTTTGTCCCGGATTGTCGCGGATTTTTAAAAATGTTTGATTGCCAATATATTTTTAAACATATTTTGACTAGAAAATTTGAACCGAAAAAATGTGCTTATAAGTTTTTAGCTCACCAACACCCCGCTCTCACACACATTCTAATCCGTCCCGGATTTTATGCAAAAAAATATGGTCACCTTAATTTAATGCACTGAATATGCAACAGAGTTTAAATATCAGAGCCCATTTTTTTAAATTTTCGTCTATCGTAATTACTTCGTTGGATATTATAGATTGATAAAATGTCATGGTAATGGAAATACACTAAAGTTAGAATATTTACAATCATGTATCCTCGCAATTGGGCTGAGTTAAACTTTAACTCGAATCTAATTCGAATTAGAATATTATTTAACATGTCGGAGAGTAACAATGAGAAAGCTCATATGCCGAAGAAAGATGTATCTTCTCAACGAAGCGGGTGCACATGCATTTGCAGAATGAACTTGACATCATTTTTATTTTACCTTGACACCAAAAGATGCATTGAACGAAAATCCTCGCCTTAAATTGAACAAACAAGCAATTTATCGTTAGGTTTTTACCCTCCAAGAATTATTCATTCTGCGCTATAAATTAGGTTGGCTTTCTTGAATGCAAGTAATGTAATTGTTGTCTACGACTCCAAAACCATTTACAGTATTTATTTTCAAACGGTGACATATGCGCACTGGCTGCTTAGTTGCGACATTACTTTCTGTCGGCCGCAACGAAGGCTTTCGACGCGAATAAGGTATCGCCCACTAAATAAATTCCAAATTGGTGTCTGATGTTCCAATACTTGGACACATGGTGTGATTCTAGGTTTGTTACGATTCACACGAATCCGTTTGGAATACCAAGGTATAAAAAGATTTAACGAGACAACTGCTGGTGGAAATTGTAAGAGAAAATTCAGAAAGTTTTATTTTGAAAGTATTGGGTAAGGTTTTAGATATGTTTGGGAGCAGGCTTGAAATCTTGCTTTCCAAATTGTATTGATATTTCAAATTTAATGAATGCGGGACAATTGGAGATGAAGCATGCTAATATCTCATGTGCATACAACTATACTTATATTTCAGATATAGAAGCAGAAAATCTAGATATCATAAGTCAATTTTTAACCCTTTTCACTCAGATGCCGAACATTTTATTAGCACATTTGGTATTATTAGAAACCAAGAGGTATTATTTGGTATTAAAGATAACCAGTTAACTTTATTGACTAAAATACACGTCATGGACAAGTGGCCGAATTTGTAAATTGTTGAGATTGCTACTGTTGAAAACAAAAGAATAAAATATTTTATATGTTATTTATCTTCAACTTTCAATAGTAATGTCAAGAATTTTAATTGATAATGCAAACATAATATTAACAATTCTGTGGGTTATCTCTAATCTCTCAATTATCTCTAATTCTCTCATCCAATTTCTCAATTCTCAAACAATATTTGACTTTTTATGTATTTTTCGTTTTCGATAATAGCTTTTTGAAAAGTTGCATGTTGTCGGATATTTGTTATTCGGAATATGCAGATATGTTGCAAATTTTTTGTCATCATTCGCGGCAGCTTTTCCGCCGTTTTATGATCTTTCCTCGCCGCTTCTTGCAGAATTTCTGCTTCTTGCTGAATAAGAATATAAGTTTTGAGTGTTTTATTATGTCGGATAAATGCGAAGTGCTAACGTTATCTCGTATCAGGACACGTTACTATGTTTTAAAACTGCAAGTGCGGCTATAAAATGATATAAATTTTATTCCAACATATTTGCAACGCTGTGTGTGCACTGTTTTTATTTCTTTTCGATAAAGGATGCTTTTATTTTATGAGAATTTATGTCTCTGGCGGGTGTTTTTCATATTATCAACCTTGTTGCAGTGCCATTTAGTAAAAACTACGCTTGTACTGTTCTGATTTATGAGGTGTTGCAAATAAGAATTTTTTATTTGTAATATTTCACTTTTGCAAACTTACACTATTTGTATATGACTTCTATTATTAGAACCAACTGAATATTTTTTATGTTCAGAAGGTTACATTCAGCAATTATCGCAAATCTGATGTATATTTACTTGAACATTAACTTGACCTTCTGCATTTACATTTTAAATTTTATATCAATTCACGCTTTAGTTCCATAAATTGTAAATATGATTTCGAAAGTGTTTTGGTATACCTCTAGTTGAATTGTGGTTTTGCGCAACGGATTCAAATGAGCAGTAAAAACAATTCTGCTTACTTTTATTATTACTTTAGGATTAAAATGATCAAAGTCTATATAAAAGAACTAGATATATTTAAATAATATTTTTCACTATTTATATATTTACAAATTGCATCATTTATCACCAAGTGAAAAATATGAAAACACAATATTGTTTGGAGCTTAGGTTCAAATTATGCCTTTGGGCACTTTTACACAAGTCAAGAAGAAATATTGATTAATGATTCTACATGCAACAAATACATTCTACAGATTTTATTAATTACTAAAAGTAATTAGCCAGCAATCCATTTTTTATTATAACGGTTATTAAATTGCTCAATGCGTTTACACCTTCGATACATTATTGTATTATGTTTTTTCATGAATATTTGATTAATGACTAAATATTGCAAAAATATCATTTAAGTAGTACAATTAAAATACTTGTTGAAAATATTTTAAAAAGAAACTGTTTGAAAATATTTTTATCATCAACGTATTGTATACATTTGAAAGCGAAAAGGTGGGATATCGGCCGAAATGTATGGATTGTCTATAAACATTTTTGAAGCCCGAATAAACAATATACTTTTTGAGTATATATATACATTATATATATATATATATATATGTATATATATGTATATATACAAGAAACAAGGGAGACACGTTCCTTTCAAGCTCTTTTATTATTCGCAAAGCCACTTGTTCTTTATGAATCCCTTTAGCGAGCTGCAAGAGAGCCACGGAATGAAGACCGATTAGAGCCTGGAAGAACTGGTTCTCTGCTGAGGCTTTTGCGTTTTGCGTCTTCATAACCGCAAGAACGGATTTGGAAGAACGGGTAGAGGATTAAGATAAACAATATATATGTACCCACTACATGATAGCTGTTATCCATAGCATAGGAATGAGAAATATTTGAGAAAAAAAGAAATTCGATAATATTTGCCCACAGGCATAATTTGAAGAAAGAGAATAAAATTGAAATAATTGATATAGATTCAAAAATAGCATTTATGATGCAATCACTTCATTATTCTCTTGGTAAAATTATCAATTCGTATAAATTTTTGTTAACAAAAGGTTACAAACTTCGTCTGTAATATTATTTGATTACAAACTTCTTATTTTTAATTCTGTTTTTGACAGAAAATTAAATTTGCTAATTTTATGTTTTCTTCAAGGCGTTTCAAGAAATCATTCTAAAACTAAAATTGAAAAAATAATGTGTAGGTGTTTGTATATGATCCTAAGTTTGCCAGTTTTCAATGGTGGTGAACCCGAAACCTAGCGGTTTTAAGTTGCAAAGCTTGTGCAAGCTAAAAAAGATGCGCCACAAATACACCCCATTGTTAATATTATTAACTTCTCGTAGGGTAAGTTATTGTAATGGGCCGAAAATTGGAATTGAAAATTTTTACAATTCTCGACGTTTTGAAGGTTTCTGAACATTTTGGCATACTTCAGGAAAAATGGATGTGTGTGTGTGTGTATGTATGTATGGATACAAATTTTCGCCCACGTTTTCGGGCGTACGGATCAACCCATTTGAATGGTTTAAAAAACATTCGATTCCTATTGATAAGGAGATGTTCTGATTAGTTTTTGGCAAAGGCAGATCCAGCAGTTACGGAGATAAGGAGCAAAGAGTGCAGAAAATAGAAATCGAGTTTTTGAGAAAACGGAGCATCCGATTTGAATGATCTAAAAAACATTCAATTAGTAATGATTGGGAGAAGGGGTTATTAGTTTTTTGCAAAGGCAGGTCCAGCCATTTCGGAGATAGAGAGCTAAATGTACAAAAAATGGCAGTTTTTGAGAGAAATAAGCGTCCGATTCAATTGATTCAAAGAACTTTCTGCTTGTCTTAACAAAATAATTGATTTTTGGAAAAAAAAAATTTTGTTCCAATTTTTTTTTTGTTTTTTTTAAATTTTTTGTATATCGAAAATAATTCAGATTTTATTTTTTAATTCTAACTATAGTTCTAATATACTTTAAACAAATAATTTCAACTCTGCAATTCAGTTTATTTAATTCTTATAAATATTAAACAATGTTACAATATTTATAATAATCTATTTGAAAACATTCAATATTCCTCGAACATTTCGTTACGGTACGGGAAGTTCCAGCAATTTGCCTTAAGGCACGCTGCCACCCACCCGACTACTTTGTAACCTTTCCTATCGATTTTATTCCTAAATCGAACGAATAAGTTCACATCTCTACTTATATGTTATTATTGTAAAAATGCAAATCGCAAAATACTCGTTATTATAGAGTTGTCTCTTATTTGCATAAACTGGGTGTTCATTGAAAAAGGTTTATCTCAAGAACAGTGTGTTAGACGTTTTATGCATATATTATTCGAGATGCATATTTTTATTAAATATGATTTTCCTTTCGACTAAGAATAAGAATGGCTTGAAATCTGAAAGGATAATAATACCGGTATTATTTCTTTGTTTGATGTGGGATTAGTTGAATATTCAAAACTGAGTATAGGGCAATTGTTTTCATTTCAATTAATATGTTAAATAGAGGCTGAATTGATAATGCAGTATTTTATCAGCTATTATTTTTTTATTTGATTCTTGATGTTATAAAGTGGTGCACCTTACAAAAATTATTTATAATTTTTTGATAGTGATATGATTTAAAGTTTATATATGCTTATATTTGTGTTACAACTTGTCTAGGCGATCTCTATTCAGTATGTCATGTCTGGGCAGTGCCTCATTCAAACCCACGGAAACAATGTGTGGAAATCTCATTGTTTTATAAACAGTACCTATTTCTAACATGACTAATCCATCGGGCCTTCTCCAGAGTCCTCATTTCAAATCGTTGTCAACACACACGTGTGCAAAAACAATAAAATATTAATATTTATGTGAGGGCGAACGGACCATATTGGCACATGGCATTTGCACGGTGCAAATAATGCAATTAAAGATTTCTTAATTGTATTGTGTTTTATATAATGCGAGCTCTGGAGACTTTGTGTCGTATGAACTTTCATCAGTTTTAATTGAATTCAGAGCTGCGTGAAATGACAAGTTTTGATTACAGCACGTTATATTTTATACACTGTCTTATAGACATAAAAGTAAGGTACTAGTAAAACAATTAGTTGTGAAACCGCTTGATTTAATTTTTAGCTACATCTGCAAGGCTATCATCTATTCATTCATTTCAACAAATTATTTTTATTATTCCATTTTAACCACTTTGTGCTACATTGTATTTTTTTAGTATTTGTAACATAAATGTTGTTTTCATGCTTTAAATAAAAACTTTAAATCCATCCTTCTTCCGCTTTTAACACTCCAGAATGAGAAATAGCCACATCATTCCATGAATACATAACGAAGTAAGAAAATTCATCTAATTCCATAAGCAGTGACATTTACTTCAGGAAATAGAAGCTCTGTACGCGCTCGTGTGATGTATATGAAAATTTTCAGATATGCACGTACACATATGTTACAGAAAATAAATTTCACCATATCTTACGTAAGTATGGCATACATGTCGTGAGGTGCAATCCATGTGATTTTTACAAAATGGAGATATAATCATATAATAACACAAATTGATGTGCCGATTTAATCAACAAACGATTCTTACACTTATTGTTCTAATATAGTAAAATATGTCTACTTCAGTTCCTAAAATTAATCGTTCATAATCACAATTCAATGATACTCGGCTTAAATTGAATTATTGAAGAGTTACTGGGCTTTACTGAACGAGGGATTATCTATATAAATGTTTTACAATATCGTTTTTGTTTTAGGATTTGCTCTGAAATTCATTTTCCATGCATTTCATTCGCGGTAATTAATTAAAAGTCACACAAACAACAGAAGTTGTTAATTAAATGTCACGACAAACTTTATATTCTCTTTTATAACTATGTTTGATCATCAAACGACCGCAAAAGCTTTGGTGCAAATATAATTTATTATCAAAACAATTAATTAAATTAGTTTTGTAAAATATCATATTATGTTTGTTGATAATATACATACTGGTAATGAGTTAAAAAAAATTGTGAGTTGACAAAAATGTTAATGCATCGTGAAAATTCCTCGTTGCTCATCTGATAATACTATCCCTAGCGGTAAATTCTGAGTTATTCATTTGATTCGATTCAACTTATCTAGATTTTCGCAAACAAGGAATGGTGTGTAATTATTAAGAATCGTTCGATGAGGACAAGCCCATCGACGCCCAATGATAGGCACAATCGTGCGTTACGATATCTATACGAAAACATTTCTGCAAGCGAAAAACATTATGAAGAAGTGCCTGAGGGCATCAGCCCATCTGGCGCCTTCTGGTAACATTTCGCCCACGAAATATATACTGTGTCTGAAAGTTTTATATACTTTTTGTCGGCTCGTTAAAGGACAATGATATTTTTTATAAGTAGGTATAAGTAGTAGTCTGTATTCCACATTTACAGTTACGCTTGTCTACATATTTTTAGTATATACCTAGCATACCTAGTCGATCTTAATCTCAGCCTGCTTGATACCAAGCATAATGATTTTGAATGTCCACTTGGGATTATAGATCTCAAATCAAATTTTCAGTGAAAAGACTCCTCGTGGGCTTCAATATGTCCATCGTTACTAGATAAAACATATTCAACATAGTTTACACAAAAATAGAGAAAACTACTAGGTTCAGATGTACAACAGGAACAGCACACGTTTATGTTTAAAGGTCGACTTGTTTATTTTTGGTTCTGTGCTTAGATATTTATAAAATTCCATTCTTATTCTGGATATGTTTCTGGATTTGTTTGGATGTTTAAAACCGTTTATTAAAAAAATTATGTCTAATTTATTCCATCTAACTTTACGAAAAAATACTTGATGTAGATGTTTCCTCGAGGTGTAAGATGTTCCATCATAGAAATTTTATATTATCTTTATTTGAAAATATGTTTCCCAAAATCGTTATACCGCTGAATTTTATTCTGAGTGGTTATTTTCATGCCTTCTATAAAATTAATTTTAATCATATTTAAATCAAGTTTTCTCCATTGTTAGGATTAAATACATCAACATATTGACGGCAAAGAGAAATGTCGTGGTTCGATTTGCAAACCGCTTCGACCGCAAAAGCCGTTTTGAAGCATGTCCACGCGTGTGCAATCAGTATAGTGTATTATCGTTTGCGGTGTCTTGCTACAATATTCGCTCTCTGGGTATCGCATTTGTTTTTTATTATTCTCGTATATTTCTTATTTGATTGCCTGGTATTTATTTTTTCACGACTGGTGTATCCACTATCCAGAATCTTTTGGTTTTGTTTGACGATCGTATCTTTTGGGAGAAATGTTACCTTTCCTTCGACGCTCCACGCATTGGACTTGTAATGCAATTATGCAAATTTTTGGGTATCCGTGGATTAAAATTTTCTTAGATATTATCTTTAAGTTTTATGTTGGATCGATTGTGTTGAATAAGTATTCACAACCCATTCGTATCATATTGATACTCAAATTAAACGAATCAGAGATATATTTTATGAAACATAATTGAACAAACTTGAGTTTAGACTATTTGCGGTTGAACAACTATTAATAAATTAATCACAGGATAAGAATTTACTTATATGTTCTGTCCAACACTTTTGGAACCTACCTCAGGAAATATAATATCACAGTCATTCCAGCCTAATGATCAAATAATTAATACTGAAATATCTTAATTGACGGAACAAATTCGGTGTAGCCTCATTCAGTAAATTATCTTAACGTTCTGCGTCTGTCATTAGTTGCAAGTCCTGTCATTATTAAAATTCTTTTTGGTAACAAAACACGCTTCAATTTGCATATATTCCGAGTTTGCAATTTCAGTATATGTAGCGTGAGGAAAATCTGGCGCATTTCACCGAATGTTGTAGTGAACCGGATTTAAGAAGAGATTTACATTTTGTCAATTCAGAACACTTATTTTAATAAAACAACTGCGTAGAAATAGATTTATAATTTCAAAAAAATACCAAATGCGATTTACATATAGCTCAGTTACAAGTGAAGCATTTTAAAAATTTGGTTTGGTTATTCGAGTTAATACCGACCGGGTAATCTATGCAGCGTATTGTATTCTGTTTCCAGAGCTTTTAGTAATGTGAGCTGAATGTTCAAGCAGTATAAAAATAATATTATAGAAATAAAAGAAATTCGCATAAATTGTTTTATTAACATTTACCACTGTAATACGAAAAATATGTAAAATCTAAATTTGTTGTTGAAAGAAATGCAAAATATCATTATCTAGGTACTTGTATATTTGCTATTATTGAACGGCATACTGATAAAGGCATATCTAAATTCTTGAGCGAATAGTCCTCCTTGCTTTATTATTGCAAAGTAAAAGTCGAAACAGAATTCATTTTGATTTATTGAGGTTTCATAAAACATATCGTAAACGTTTGTGTGCACAAAGGTAATATATCAAAATGCAAATCATTATTTTTTCTTTCGATTGCCATCAGATATATTTCGATGTATTTATTCGGGCGTGGTCGTTGGTAATGACACATACTTATTATTTGTGTTATTGTTATCATAATTGGCGAATAAAACATATATAGTTATGCCAAATTGCAGTCATTGCTAAATTATGAATAATAAAACAAAAATTAAATTCTTTGTTACATCTCTATTTTAGTCATTGTCATATTTGTGTCACCCAATAATATTTTTAATTTTGTCATGCCTTGAATAATATTGTCATGTTATTTATGTGTGATCATAACAACTAAATAGTCATGTTGTTAACCACTAAATTCTCAACAATGTTTATATGTTTTGTCATATAATTTTTTCTTTGGTTTCATGATAATTGCCAAATGTATTCATTGTTTGAATATTTAAGAGAAACGAAGTCCATTGATATTAATATGGAGCCTGCATACTCAATAAAGTGGTATGTTAATAACATTTCATATTTTTCTTGTTATTATATTTATTTTTGTTATTTAGTTTATTTCCATTACATATTGCAGTATCAGAAACTGTATAGTAATTAATTACTATCAACAGTTATGAAAAGGCACTTATCATCGATAAACCATAAATGGTCTTGTATGATAACAGATTGATATCCGCAGAATAACGTTGCACTCTGATTAACAATATTTTTGTAGATAACATCAATTAAAGGAATCTATCTGTTCGAAAGATTAAAACTTGAATGTTATTTTACACATTTCAAAGCGACACGTGATTTAAATCGAAAATGGAATCGAACATTTCATAATATGGCTATATTTGTAAAAAAGTAAGTGCATCGAATATTTGAAAAGTCTAATAAAATTTACTTCAAAGTTAACTATTAACACTACACTAATCAAATTGTATACATATTGCTATAATATTATATTTCGAGATTTAAATAGTTTTTTTAATTAGCGTTTTTAATTTGCAAATGAGAATTGGTGAGATTTTTATACAAGGAAATATGAAACTTAAACATTCTTTGCTAAGATAATCATTCGCCTACATAAGAATGTAGGTGGGCTCTTATTGGCAATTATAAATGTTAAATTAAAACTATTTCGTAATTAATAAAACCACTTTAAAATCATTTGCTACACACACATATTCAATATGTTAATGATACTAGTCTATTATTTTATGTATCATGCGCTGTTTTTTAGGATGTGTATAGTTTTAGTAGCACGTTGGACTTAAATATTTTCTAACATTGTTAGGCAATAAATGTGTTATAGCTGTTCTTTAAACTATTGACTATAGTTTCTGACATCGTAATTAAAGTCCAGCAAATTCCACTGAATCTAAAGTAATAAACTCAGTTCGTTAACTCTTTACTTAGCTTTTCTAAATGTGAAGAAATCAATAAACTGCAATTACTTCATGAAAATTTATTGAGTGCGTGTACCTAGTGTTCTCGAATTTATCGTTTATTCAGTATCATTTACTAAAAGCAGCGTGAATCGTTCGTAGCACTTCTCGGAAACTGGTTTAGAAAATGTCAATTGAACGAGAGCTGTGTTCCCACAATTCTCTCGGGTAATTGCTGATCGTCCATGTAAAAAAAGTATTATTAACTTCCCGTAGGGTAAGTTATTGTAATGGGCCGAAAATCGGAATTGAAAATTTTTACATTTCTCGACGTTTTGAAGGTTTCTGAACGTTTTGGCATACCTCAGAAAAAATGGATGTGTGTGTGTGTGTGTGTGTGTGTGTGTGTGTGTATGTATGTATGGATACAAATTTCCAGTCACATTTTAGGGCGCACGGATCAACCGATTTGAATGGTTCAAAAAACATTCGATTCCTATTGATTGGGAAAAGAGCTGATTAGTTTTTGGCAAAGGCAGGTCCAGCCGTTTCGGAGATACGGAGCAAAGAGTGCAGAAAATAGAAATCGAATTTTTGAGCGAACGGAGTATCCGATTTGAATGATCTAAAAAACATTCAATTAGTAATGATTGGGAGAAGTGTTTGTTAGTTTTTGGCAAAGGCAGGCCCAGCCATTTCGAAGATACGGAGCTAAATATGTAAAAAATGGCAGTTTTTGAGAGAACTAAGCGTCCGATTTAAATGATTCAAAGAACTTTCTGCTTGTCTTAACAAAATAATTGATTTTGAAAAAAAAATTTTGTTCCAATTTTTTTTTTTTTTTTTTTTTTTTTTTTTTTTTTTTTTTTTTTTTTTTTTTTAGTATTTGTATATCGAAAATATTTCAGATTTTATTTTTAATTCTGACTATAGTTCTAATATACTTTAGAAATAATTTCAACTCTGCAATTCGGTTTATATAATTCTTATAAATAATACACAATGTTACAATATTTATAATAATCTATTTGAAAACATTCAGTATTCCTCGAACATTTCGTTACGGTGCGGGAAGTTCCAGCAATTTGCCTTAAGGCACGATGCCATAATTGCCTCAAGACAGAATTCCACTTACAGCTAGTTAAATATTGTTATCACCAACTTGAGTGCAGGGCTTTTAACAACAAGTATGGCAAGAAAAATCGTCGTTACTTATTGATACCATTTTAAAAGGGTATTTTGGTCCCTAGAGGCATGAATTTTACGCTATTTTTGAAAGGCCGTAAAAAAGGCAAACAATATTTTTTGTACATTGTTTTTCACTAGCTGTTAATAAACGTTTTGTGAATATAAAGCAAATGAAAATAAAAAATAATCCAATTCTAGAAGCTGTTGAAAAGGGGGTTCTCAAAAATGGCACATAAAATATTGGCGCATAGTGATTATAACCCTCCAAACAATTTGAAGAACAAAAATATTAATCTAGAATAATTTTGCAATCGTATGAACTATGGACAAGTTGAAATATTTTTATTTGGAAAAATAGCCACTGTCTGTCAGGTCAAATTTGACTTTAAGTAATTATACTGTCTAAATGAACTACATCACAACACATACATATCAAATAGCTATCGAACTATCTTCAGTAAATTTGCCAGTTAATTCCTAACTACAGAAATATTTTTTTTACTATTTTTCCAAAAAATTTCATCTGTTACTTTTTACCCTATAGGCGGTACAGTCAGGTGGGCTTTCTTAACAGTTTCAATATCTTAAAAATTCCTAACTCAACGCTTTTGAGGTGTCGGTGATGGACTTTTTACTCCCGGGTCTTTAAGCCTCGATCTACCCTACTGAGATTTTTTAAAAATAGTAAAAATCGGAATTTAGAGATGAGCGTAATTTATACTGAAGAGAAGTCCATAGAGAAGACTATGTTGAAAATTCAAGAAAATCGGTTCAGTAGATGTTGAGAAATCATGGGTATCGCATCGAAAAGGTAAGCTTCGAGAATAAAGAGAAAGGAAAGGAGGATCATCGTGCTCCAACAGAGTATATCTTCGAAAATAATTTAAATTTTGAAAAATCTTTTTCTTTAATTTTAGACCAGAATATCCCGTTTAGGGGAGCATTTTCTAGTAGAGGAAGTCTACGACCATTCATAGTCGAAATTAATTTTATTTTATCCCAAAATAGAATTATAACTCATCCAAAATTTAATTTGTTTATACTGTAACAGGCTTTATTCCTATACTTGAATGTTTGTTTGAATTTCTTTTGTGTTCATAAAAACAATATTAACCACTTTATTATTAAAAATCAAGATTTACCTCGCCGAATCGTTTAGAATTATCTTAGCGTGATAAGCGGCTTTAACCTTTATTATTTCAGCCCGTGGCCGTTCTGCTTGTAATAAAAACGGAAAACGCAGCTATAGACGAATAATAAAAACATTACGACGCATAAACGAAAATGCGGGAAGTCTGAAGAAGGTATAAATTTTTTAACGCTTTTGTGCTTTTCTTCATGCCGAACGCTTTTCCTTAAGCCAATTTCGAATAAAGGAAGGATTAAGTATCATTAGCAAGCACATTGTACCATTGTGAAAAAAAGTGATTTCTGTTTCCAAATGTCTTCATGTAAAATATATTCTATATTAAAAGTATAAATTTAATATAAAATGTATAAAATACCTATTGGTTAGCTAGCAAGCTATGAATTTTTAAAATTTCATGAAAAAAACTAGATAATCATTAGAAAAATGCAAGATCTTGAAGAATAAATACTTAGATAACAATAATCTATCATCCTATAGAGTTTTGGACAAAAAGAGAGAGAGAGAAAAAAATGATCTCATGCAGTTAAAAAATTATGACCCTTTTAAGTACAATCCAAGCCTTTGATCAAACTGTGACTATTTTTCGTTTATTGTGTTTAATTTTTATTAATTTTGTTCATATAAACTTTGGAACCGTAATCGCGAATAACATTTCTAGGACTACAATAAACTATAATGACATAATTTCAATATTAAAAGCTTTTTGCTAAACTAAGAATTTAAAATTTTCAACAATGGTTGACTCTGAAAAGCTCTCTATTTAAAAAAGTTGGTTGTTGGCAAGTTCTCTAACAAGTTTGCGCATTTAATCAGGATTGCATTATGGTAAAATACTTGATTACTTTATAATTTAAAAAATCGAGTAAACAGATCTGGATGGCCTTTCAAAGTCAACCAATTTTGGAAATTTTAAATTTATAGTTTGAAAATATAAATGGAGGCAATTATTTTTGATTGTGGTGCTAGAAATATTATTGATAGTTACGGTTCAAAATTATAATAAGCATATATAATAAAGGTTACAATACACGAAAAATGATCCAGTGGCGGATCCAGCTTTGGCGCCAGGGGGGTCACATAATTAAATTAAGTTTAGAACATATATTCGCAATACGATTAAAAAATCCTTAAATTTTCGGAGCCTTCGACTCCGCCGTTCGTCTATAATAAGTTACTTATTGAAGTTATAAAAGGTGTTTGGTAATAAAACACATAAATAAAGTTATTATAAAGTAATTTCATTGCTGAATTAGTATTCTATCTAAGTCTTAAGACAAGCTCAGGGGTGGGTCATAACCCCCGTGACCCACCCCTTGGATCCGCAACTGAAACGATTACAATTTGATCAAATCTCTGGGTTTCACTTAAAAGATCATAATTTTAAAACTACGTGAGATATTTATTCATAATAATTACGTTCAACGCTATCACTCCGTTCTATCTTGACATTGATTTCTAGGACACCCTGGGTATATATAACTTTACCAACAATGAACACAAAATCATATTTTGTATCCTCAGAATACCTCAGAAAACCAGAACTTCAAGTGTGTTTTTGAACTTGAGTGCTTTTGAAGTACAGAGTAAAAATTATAATATATATTAAGTTTGTTATAAAAAGGTAAATCCCACATTTTGTACAGGTCTTTGAAAATATAATATTTAGTACTTTCCCCGTGAAGCATATGGTCGGTCGTCAAGTTGCATTAGCAAAATAACGATGAAGCTCTAAGCGCGGTGGTGTTTATAGCTCAATATAACAACTTTTATGAGAAAGGACAGGGATATACTGTGATATACATCAAATATTTATGGACATAACAGTAATACATATAATAAATCCCAAAAGCGGATCATACAGGACTAGCTCATCAGGTCAAGAACTGAACTGAATTTATTTTTGGGTATTTGATACGATTTTATGTGGACAAATTTTTTAGCACTTACTGTAATTGCCATTATAAAAGTGAAGTAAACAAAAAATATCGATGTTCTATGTACTACCATCCATAATGTTACCTGCTCTATATTTGATCTAAATTTACATAGAAGTTAAGTAACATCATTAAAGTCAGCAAAAGTTCTCGTCATAGTTGGTTTTGGTTTTTGCCATCAATATTTTATAACATAAATAAATTGAAAACACCGTCTTTATAATTATATAATTAAATTATGATAATAAAGTATCAAATGCTGATTTATAGAGCAGGTAATGATCATAATCATAAGAAGGAATATAGAAAATATCACAAACCTTTTCTAAGAAATCTCTGCGTAATAACTGTCATGTATGAGTCCCCGGAAAACTGAATAAGTGGTCCAATCTAGTCCTTGAAGATACACTATAATTTAAAAAATATATTTTGTAGAAACTATTTTTTGCAAGCTTTTACAAAAATAACAATGACAAAGTTTGTTGTACAAAATGCATATATATCGCAAAGAGCAAAACATGCTCTTCAATATTTTATATAGTATCAAGTCTTATAAGAATCCTGAAGCGCGACTTAATTGTGCAATACCAAGTTGACAGCACACGAAAGTTTTTATACTCAAGGGTATAAAATTATTTATAAAAACTATTAACTTAAGCCGGTCCAGGAAAACTGCCAAGGCAAATGATAGAACATTTTTAGAAAATGAATATAAATAATGCCGAAACATTACAATAATACACTAAATTGCACGTCAAGCAAATAATAGAAAGATATGTAATGTAGAAAACACAAGCGGACGCCATTTTAAATGCAATATTTTAATTACGATTTAGGTATAACATGCCATATTAGATATAACTCATATTTACTTACGTTAAACTGATAAATATTCACCACTAAATAATAACTATAATTAACATGTTATATATTAATTATATTTTCATTTCACATTATAAAAAAGCACTTTAACAACATGATCTTTATCGATCTGAGAAACCACAACACTAATCTAAGAATGACGGATGAAAGGGACAAAGATATCGTTAATAGAATACATAGATAAGAGCGCATTAACAAATTTAATTATTGTGAAGTTGGCAACGCGAAAGGAAATGGGGTTGGCTATCCCGCTCATGTTGAGTTTATGGCTTTTCCAGGAAATTTTTTTGACAGTTGTCCTTTATATTCATATCACTTGTGCAGAATAAATGAATTTAATCTTTAATTGTATATGAATTAGTTAATTATAATTCTCTATTTCATAATGTTTAGTGTATTGTTTGTTTTATAATAATAATAGTTGTGAGTATAATTATCTATATAATATTATGTAGTTTAAATTTATGACTTTTGAAGAATCTTATAAGATTCTTAATTGCACTCGAAATGATTGATTTAATGACTTTTATGTAAGAAGTATTTATATATTACCTAGCATGTTTAGTAGTTTATATTTCTAGCAATTATATAACTATTTCAATTCAGTGTAAATATATATATATATATATATATATATATATATATATATATATATATATATATATATTAAATCTGTTTTACTGTATCCATAATATTTTTTCTTTTTCTTTTCAGGTAAGTTTACATTCAAACAAGTCTTACAGTAAGTGATCTTTAGGGATTTGCATACGAATTACGAGCTACGTGTTGCTGTTGTAAATAGATGGGCTACATTTTCCAAGTACTGTGCATATATAGTTAAAAATATTTAGTTTTAGATAATGAATATGAATATATAATGCTATAGAACATACTAGTCACTTAGACTAAAACATGAAAAAATAATTAATAAAGTATTCAGTCTCTGTTTGTCACAGTGCTGATTTAATTAATTGATATCAAGCTTCATATTTTATATTCATTACTAATTTCACAACATTCTGATGCAAATTATATATATATATATCTATATATATATATATATATATATATATATATATATATATATATATAAATCATATCATTATTTAAAAACAAATATCTACACAATATTTGTATTTGAAGTGTGCTTCTTGCATTCTTTCTTGGATAGATAGATCAATGTATATATAATATGTTACCCTTCCCCGTCCTAATAGAAATATTAATTATATTTTTAATTTCATCAAGCAGTAAAATATTTAATACGAAAAAGTGTTAGATTACATAGCCCACTTTACACAGCCAGGTCGTAAAAAATTATCCTATTAAATCTCGGGATATAATAAAAAGCAGTCAGGCCGTTTATTTTATAACCAGAGAAATAAAATGGTGCAAAAACTCATTGAAATGAATGTCGGATTTTTGTCATATCTACCTGCGGCATTGTTTTAAAAAAAATTGGAACGGTCTTTGTAATTAAGCGTTCATTTCGTATAACTGTGGATGTTAAATGTAGGTAGGGCAGTTAATATAAAAAGGGCGCGTGAATTTGTTTTTTTTTACGGCACAATAATAACGTTATTTTATTTCAATATTGTATGTAAATATTGTTAATAATGCTTTGAATTTTAAGGGGTATTTGTAAATTGATCTCTCTATTATACTGAAACAATAAGTGGTAATTTTTCTACTGAAATAATTGAAACTCTTATCTACTCCGTAATTCTGACGCATTTATTATCATTTTCTTGATAAACAATTTCAAATGATTTGCTTTATAAATAAATCAACCGATAGTTAAGTAAATGTAGAAGTTTGTTGTGTTAAATATTTTGTAAAATATTTATTATTAAGGGCTCGCCCGTAGGTAAGCGGTTAAGAGTGATGGGACTTGTTTCAGAGGTCCCGGGTTCGATACCCACTTCGAGCAGCCTGTTGTCAGGCAGCAGTGACAACGATTTTCACTTGGAAATACAGATAGCAATACGTTTTCAAGTGAAAATAGCCCTTGCTCGGCATTGCTGCACCAATAAAAAGTCAGCCCTATTAGATTAATTCTAATAACAAAAATCATCAAATATGGATGGATTAACCATTGGGTTACCATGTAAAAATACGAAGTAAGGAGAAGTTTCAGCCCAACAGCTCATAGGACGTAAGGTTCTGATTGCTGTTAAAAATATAATAAAAAAAAATTATTTGATATTGCTGGGTCTGTTGCAATTGGGCTCTATAACTGTCTATAGTTATATGTCATAGGCAGCAGTTAATTATTAACTTTTGTTTTTTATTTCATAGAAGCCAGTAATTTGGCTCAGCAATTTATTCATTTCCATTGAAGCATCGAAACTTGAAATAAGTTTGTATATATAATCCACTGGTTTACAAAATTATTAACCTGCAAACTTTTAATTGAAATAAATAATTAAATAACGATTTGTTTTTAATATCACAAAATTCTTCTTGTGTAAGTCCCTTTAATCATCTTACGTCGTACTTAATGCCTCGTTCTCCAAGTTTGTACTTGAGTTTCCGCAAGTCGTACCGCAAAGTGTCCACAAAGCGTTTCGTGAAGATGATTCTTCTTGGCTTTATGATGCGCGAATATCATTATGATTTCATAACACACAACGTATATTTTGCAGTATATATTTGCCGACGATATAACCCAACTCATTCTACTTCTACCGTACACGCTTTTCGGCTCCCGTTTCGTCATCTTTCCATATCAGGGCTCGCAAACAAGAGGGAAATTTATAGAGTTAATCGTGTAAGATAATGTAAAAAT
This sequence comes from Ctenocephalides felis, assembly GCF_003426905.1. NCBI lineage: Eukaryota > Metazoa > Arthropoda > Insecta > Siphonaptera > Pulicidae > Ctenocephalides > Ctenocephalides felis. The sequence continues at coordinate 25,959,954 of NW_020537758.1, read as the reverse complement.
TATATATTAATTTGTCAAAGTAGTGCCAATAAATGGTACTGATATATATATGAGGAGATGTATCTTCAAGTAATATTGAATACAGCAAATAAATTTCAGTTTCTTATATTACAAATTAACAGACTATCAAAACAGGTACCCTCGACACTTTTTCCTGAGCATTGTGAGTGTATGTATTTCAGAAATTTGAGTTTCCCTACTTTTTTGTTCTGATGATATGTCAATTTTTCATTTTTATTTCAATTTTCTACAATTATCACTTTCTTCATATTTTTATGCTTTAAAACAGCAAACACTCGTGTTATCTTCCTGTTTTTATTTTTTACTCTAATTGTTAAATATGAAACTATCAACAAGTTTCCCATTTTACAATTCTGACCAAATCCATGAACTTCTGATGGAACTTGTCAACACACTAAAGTACATTTTTAAGGCGGGCTTTTGATAGTTGATCAATTTTGAAAATTTTAATTTCATAATTTACCCTTGAAAACTTGGTGCAATTATGTCATTATTTTTTGTTGTTGTCCTAGAAATGTTATTTACGGTTAAGGAACCAAAGTTCAAATGAACAAAATTAATATAAACTAATCACAGTAACCGTAAAATGGTCACAGTTTCCCCAAAAGCTCTAGATTGCACTCAAAAGCTCGTAATTTTCAAACTACACGGAATAAATTGCTTTTTCTCATTTTTTTCATGATAGTTACGATCAGTACTATCACCTCATGTTGTCTTGAGCTCCAGGATATCCTGCATAATAATCATCGGGGTTACTTAAAGCTTTACAATGGCTTCCAAGTCTCAATTGTTTACGGTCTCTAAATGAAAATAAATTTTGCATTATTCTTGTTTCACGACTGCTATGAACCTGCAAGCGGTGAATAAATCTGTACTAAAATAAACCCAATCGAGGTGTTTGGCTGTTAGTAGACCTCAGTTGGTTGATATAAAAAGGGTTTCCTTTGCCTGTCCTATATGTTTGCACAAGCAGTTGAACAAAGTAGAGAGCAAACGGGATGAGAAATGAACGCTGTGCTTTCGGTTATTTACACTACGGAACAGGCGGGCTGTTCGCATAGCATTCGGCTGTTATATGGATGGATGTATATAAATATATCGGGTGCTTTGTTTGAATGAGCTCAGCAAAATTGTCGAGGAAAATCACGATTATGAGGCATTTCTTATTATGTATGACGAGAAACGATTTTACTTTCATGGCTTAGTGGAAGATTAAAGCCTGAATTATATTAGTATGAAACTTTCAAAATCAGTTTTTAACCCATTCTCTTACAATATTATATCATTATTATATACCGTAAGTCGATACGTTTGCAGTATAATTGTCTTATATCGAACTGTAAATTAATTATTACGCCTTCCTTGTAAAAACATTTATACGGTCCATATGGACGTGACGAACAATTGTGCATGACAACATTAATTACGACATACCACTTAACTGATTAATGTCAGTACGGCTTTAAGGAACAGCACTCTACGTTACATCCACTGACACAACTAATAGAAAACACTGTACTCAACTTCAATAGACGAAACCATACCGGATTGGTGTTGCTCGATTTCGAGAAGGCTTTTGACACCATCTGGATGGACGGACTGATACACAAATTCATAACCCTTAACTTTCCACCATACATCACAAAACTACTCCATTCTTACCTTGCAGATCGCAATTTTACAGTACAAGTAGACAACACACCCTCGACGATTAAACAAGTGACGGCGGGAGTGCCGCAGGGCTCGATCCTGGGACCGTCCTTGTTTAACGTCTACATCCACGACATGCCCACTGACGCCGACACAACACTGCTGACATTTGCTGACGACACTGCCATCTACAGATCATCACGTTCACCAACGCTACTGACTACAAAAATACAGAGACATATAGACGCCCTGACTGATTACACGGAAAAATGGCAAATTAAAATTAATCCTTCTAAAACAGAAGCAATTTTCTTTACAAAAAGCCGTTGGTCCATTACACTTACTGACTTGACGAAACTAAAGGTAATGGGCCATGAAGCTGAGTGGTCCAAGGAAGTCAAATACCTTGGCGTAACCTTGGACTATAGACTCAGCTTCACAAAACATACGAATACAAAAATTGGACAGGCTTACGGGATGATGAATCTACTGAGACCTCTTTTGAACCACAACAGCCCGCTAAGCGTGAAGAACAAGCGGACACTTTACTTGACACTCATAAGACCATTACTGACATACGCCGCTCCGGCATGGAACGCGACAACCAAGACCAACAGACGGAGACTACAAATAGCACAGAACAAAGCACTGAGACTAGTACTCGACAAATCAAGAGACCCACTGACGAGACACTACTACCCAACGAAATATTTACACGAACAGACGGACATACCGACTATACTGGAACACATAAAGAAGCTTACTGAAAATTTTTACCGGAAGTGTAGGGATCACGATAACAGTACCATCCGCGCGTTAGGCCAGTACACACCAGAAATGATCTGGTACGGGAATTATGCCATGCCTAACTACCTGATCGAGCCCGCAGTGAATACATAAGTCATAAAACAATGAATGAAGGATTTTTTTTAGGTGACAAAAATCGTCTCCTTTTTTTGTCCTTGCGAAATAATGAATAAAATATTGTACAAATACAAATATATAGACAATATTGTAAAACCATAAACTTTTGGGTAAAATACCCCCAGGGTAGACAAACCCACATATAATTCACTGTATTTTACACTGTATATATTGAATAAATTTTTATTTCTGTCTGTCTGTCTGACTGATTAATGTGAGTTCAAGTCTAATTTTAAAATGAAAATAAACTCAAAGCGTTTTGTGAGCTCTCGTCGTCCAATAATTGAGAATAGTACTAGTACCATTCAGTGCAGCAAAGCGTTTACTGTTTCTTTATAATTTTTACAATTTTTTATTGTTATAATACATGTTGTATTAAATTATATTTGCATGTTTGAATTAACCATATTCGTTATTTATGAATCCAAACAAGAAATAATTTTATCATAAAATGAAGCTCAAATAGTATTAGATTTTTTCCATTCGCTTTTCCCGGGTTGTAATTCATTGTAAACCAAGTATAACGCCCTTGTTGAAACTGGGAAAGTAAATTGTTACAACCATGAAACATATACTTCAATTACTCAAAAGCATTTTTAGCATATACCGCGGCTCGTTAATCAAATTGTTTGCCGTCTCCTTTCGCATAAAACAAAAGCCAGTACGTAAAGTTGCACGCAACACCGGTGCTTGCGTCCCCTTTAACATCCAGGCATTCGGCGTTTGCCGTAAAAACTTATGGGAGGGCCGAGATGAAAATTCCCGGAAGAAATTTTTTGGATTATGTTGTAAAGTGATGTCTTCAGATGCTGAAGTAATGCATTCAAAATGCGAAATACAAAATGTCATTATTTGATTTTTTTTTTAACTCGTTTTATTTAGCAATCAGAAATACATAAAGATTCCTATGAACTAAAATGACAATGTAAAAGCGATGCCTAAGAAGAGCTCCAATGAGATCTTCTCAGTTTAACAATTACTATAATAATATTATATTAGACCTAATCTAAGACTAAGTCTAATGGTCATTGTCGTTTCACTCTCCTTGTACCATAAGGTTTAGTAATTTCAACTATAGATGGGTTCGAATGTGAGTCCAGTTTGCGTTTGTATTTTTCCTTGAATTCTTGGAAAGTTAAATGCACCGTTTTCATCTTGAGGTCGCTGTGAATGGTTTTATTTGTTACATACCACAGAGAATTAAGAATTGTACGTAAAATTTTTGACTGAGTTCTCTGCATTATAGCTATATTAGATTTATACATCTCCAGAGCTCAATTCCGTAGGTCCAGATTGGTTTGATAATTGATTTATATAGCAGCAACTTATTTTCAACAGTGAGCTTAGACTTTTTACGCAAAGGCCAATCAAATTCTTTCATTTTGATCATTATTTGTTGACGGTAAAATATTTCTAATGTTTTTAATATTTTTGTTGAAAAAAATTTCTAGTGTACGCAAAAATCTTTATTCTGGAAAATTTGGTTTGACTGTGAAACTATTTTCTTTTTCGATTAGAGTGAGAATGTTACATACAATGTTGTAAAGCAAATCTTTCACCTCTATCCAAGCAAATTAAACACCAAATTTTAAAAATATCGATCAAAGAGTAGATTATTACTTTAACTTTTGCGCTTATCCAAATGATTTCTGGAAAATGCGACCACATCTGTTTTTTCTCCTCGGCGTTCGTAAATGCAACAAAACTGGCAAACGCATCTATTTTCGTCCCCGCGAGACGGAAAGTCTTGTGTCACGGATTTCACACCTGCTACTCGAACGCGCGTGCCGACATAACATCTTGAATCGCTAATGATCATTGCATAAATTGTAAAGGAATTGCACTTTTCTTGACAACTTCAGAAAATGATTGAGAGGAAGATGAGGTACTCATCGAAAGTCTTAGAAATATTACTTCGTTTGGCAACAGGACTTGTAATCCGAATGATAGTTCATAGAAAATTTCAAACGGTATACAAGTGCGTTACAGTTACATTTTTGAACGAGTTATTCTTTATTTTAAATACAAATACAAAGTCATTGAATATTATTTCTAAAAGATGAATAATAATTAAAAAAAGTGGCCGGTCCAAGTTTTTTTTTAATAGGTTGAACCCTTTTCTTTTGAATTATTTTTTTTAGCTTAATATAATGTTAAAATTTGTAAGTCAAATACACTATGACTTCTGCTAAACTTGGGAGTAAAGTTCAAAAATACATGTTTAAATTTTGTTTATCCTAGTCATATTTCACTATTTGATTTGATAACTCTATAAGTTATATTGGTCACTTTATATATTTATCAAAAATTATGGGAAATGACTTATAGTAATCATTCATTATGAGCTGATTTAGAAAACGCAATATATTTTGCAATTGCCTCTGAGTAATTACTCAGAGTAGGTTGAACAAAATATTGTCATCTTCTCAAATTAAACTGTTAGTATTACCTATCTTCAAAAATATATCCTATATGCTATATATCAAACAGATGTTTAATATTATTTCTTTACGAATATGTTTAATAGTATTTCTCATTTATTATCATTTTTAATTGCTATTCCCAGAAAAACCGCCTCAACTTCAATATTTTACTATACGCTTTCTATATTGTTGAAATTAATTGTTTGCATCGAATGATTTATTTTCTTTCATTTCAGTGATTGCAATTTAGCAATAATTAGATATAAATTAAAATTTTGCAATGCCTTTCTGTAAACAGCTTTAAGAATGTTGGTTCAAAGTTAATTATTTGAATTCCCTTAATGTTGTGAGAGCTTCAAAAATTTATGCTTGTAGAACATGGCCCTAAAGATATACAATATCAAGTGCCACCAACATGGTTATTTTAATTCTCACTATAAAAATGCTAATTTTTCCTGCGATTATGTTTATAACTGTTGTCAAAATCTACATCGCGATATTGATGAATCGCTTTGGACATTTTTGGGCACGCATAAAAATATTTTAAAATGCTTCTTGTGTTTGTTCTGACAAGATCGACTTGCAGAACGATAAGTATCTGCAATCATTAATCATTTGGAACATTTCTTTGATAGTTTGTGATGATTACGAGTGATTTATTTGCTTTTAGCGACAAGTGAATTACAGTCATTAATTAAAGAAGCCAGTTTTTAATATTATATCATCTTATCGGAGAATAATCGTTTCCAAGATTATTTAAAAATATTTCTACGTAATTTGCAATATCGTAAAATTGACTCATGTTTTGATTATATGTATTCTCTTTCAATATCCCCACGTTCTGTAAACGTTGGTTATGACTTCAATAAAAAATAAAGGTAAATGATAAAAGTTGCACATGCCCCATAAGTCCATACTGTGGTTCAAATGCTATGATGAAAAATATGAAAATATAGAATGACTGAAACCTGGCTTGGGCTCAGCCAACGTCTAGTCGTTATAAAATTACTTTGAAATAGAATATGCAGCTTTGTTAGTTATAGAGTACTAGAGCAGTTCTTTTCTAGTGGTCTTTTTGTACGTTTTTGCACGTTGCATAAGACTTCTTTATAGTCCTGTTTCTGGAAGCCTTCCAAAGTTTTCTTCCATGGTGCGTTTCTGCTTTTTGCACTATTTTCTTTAGCGTTCGAAGTATAGTGTCAGTTTCTTGTGCGGAATCTCAGCGAGGACAGTGTTTCCAACATTGTATTACGAATAATTTATATAACAGGATTATTTACACTCGAGTCGGTTTTTGAAGCTAAAGTTAATGTAGTGGTGAATATTTATTTAATCTTAGAGAAAAATATAATATAAAAGAAGATTTATCTGCTTGATGTAAGTATTTTTACTAAGATATTATTCTTTCAAAAGAAAACGAACAATATGAACATTCGAGCTACATTTCATAGCACAGTGGCCATTTACTTTGAATCGTTATTGCTGTTTAAAATTGTTTCGAACAAACTATTTCTTAATATATGACATATCACTACAAACACATGCTAACAACTGCTTATTTGAATTTTAAATTGTGAAGAGATTTGGATCACAGTATATTATTAATATAATATATCATTTTATTCAGTGCTTAATTTGATCTTAATTTGAGTTTTGAAACATAAAACATCAAAGTAAGCGAGATTTCGATATATATATATATATATATATACGAGTATATATATATATATATATATATATATATATATAATCATACATATATATTATTAATTCTTTAATATCGTTAGTAAAAACTCCTTAGTCACCGTTGCACATTTATCCGCAATCTGTAACAAATCTGAATCAAATGGGTTTTCCTTAGGTCGAGTAAAATTTCTAATTTCCTCGCGATAGTCTGCCCTGATATAAACAGAATTAATAAAGTACACGTCATCGTGGTATCATCGATCAATTATATTTGTTATTAGAAATAGGGGGTACTAATGACCTCGTGCTAATGGCCCAGTTCCCTTATTCTCTTGTGAGTACAATTTTTCTATTCTAAATTATTTCAAGGGCAGTAAGTACTGACACAAAGTTTGCTTTTGGGCGTTGCCATAATAGAGAATTGTGGATAGTGGGATGTAGTATATAATATAAAAATATTGCTTTTACAGACAATATCTTATCTCGAAATTGAATTTGAGCCAAAATCTTTTTGGAATATATTTGATACATAATTCCCTAAAACTCTAAAACTGTTCTAGTTGTAATCCACGAACATAATGTAAAAAAATATTAGTTATTAGCATAAAATAACTAAAATCTAGCAACATCTACTTCATTTTTTACAAAACGAAAATTATCCATAAAGTCGCGTCCTGCTGACGCATGATGTAGAGAAGAGTTACTATCATGGTGTACGTGAGCTGGGTGTGTCTGTGCATAAACTCTAATTTGAACTTCATCATATGCTACAACTCATATGTCTGCAACCTAAACGTAAATGAACGCGTTTCATAGCATATATAACCAGAGATGGAAATGATTGTCAAACATTGTAGAAACACGGATTATATCTTTCGTTCAAAATATAGAGCGAATACGTAAGAAGTTGATACCTAGTGTGGGAACTTTCTCAACCCTTGAATATATTTCATACTTAAACATTTTACATTTCAAACTACGTGTTGCATGCTACCATGTCCTATGCTTCATGCTTCAATTTTCTTCTTGCCTAAATCGTCCAACACCTACATTTTTCTTTGTCCAAGCTTTTTTAGTAATTCATCTTCATGTAGAAATCAAAGTGAAAAATTAGAATATTAATTTTTTTTTAAATATGTGTTGATGCAATAGTCATATCAATTTTTATTAAAAAAATAGATGAAAAATGTGTTTCTAATTGGAAAAAGTCCATTTCGGGCACTACGATATGATATGGCAATGGGCAATCTCTCACACTATTCTTCCTTGATTTGAATTGGAGTTTAACTCAGCACACAGATCTACCCTAGGGCATGGGCACAGCATTCTTTAATTACTATTCTATCGTTTAAGGGGCACAACTAGTGTAACCGCCTAAAAAAAGGTGATTTTTGGGAATTTATATAAAAAAAACTACTTTATCAATTATTTCAAAATTTTAGGAATATATTTATACATGTCTTAAGAATATGTAGTAAAATTTTTGAAGGAAAAAATAGTTTTTAAGTTATCGTCGATCTCCAACGGTGCGACAAAGTGATTCGACGTGGATGAAATCAAAAAAAAAATTCTCGTTAAACTAGATAATATTGTGTGTAAAATGAACTACGATAAAAAAATAAATAAAAAATTGACAAAATGGCGGCGTTTTTTTTAAAAAAAAGTCGAATTTTACCCAAAATTTTGGTCGTTTTTCGACTGCCAAAATTCGATTTTTGATTCGATCAAAAAATCGATAGTTCATTTTACGGAGAACTATATAAAGAGCATGTAAAAAAAATTTGATAGTGATCGGATTATTCGTTTTTGAGTAACCACTGCAGCAAATTCGAAAAATGCTGTTTCGAGAAAAAAGCGTTTAAAGATAAAATGATCGTTGTACTATATACTATATATATACTTTTTAAATGGCTGTAACTCAAAAACTATTTGAGATATCGATTCGAAATTTTAATATGTTATTTTTAAAGGTGTAATCTACCGAAATCGATTTTTTCAAAATTTCACACTACTTGTGTCCCTTAAATGATAAGAACACTTAGTAAGTTAAGTTAAACATATCTATGCTAGTACGACTTGCATTCCATATTAGATTTTTGAGCTTCATAAGCTTAGGTGTTACGATGTCGCAAGAGTAGTAGAGACTTTATATGTAAATCATATAGTTTTAAAAGCTAGAAATTTTTAGAAATATACTAATTTATTTGATATGCTCGTGCTGGAGCTTTCTCTTAGCCAAACATCGCACTCATTTCGTCGGGGCGTGCGTTATGGCAGTTGGCGTTATCTTTTTACCCGATCGAGCGACCCCGACAACGGCGTTATCAGGCAACAAAGTCAGCAGACCCTATAACGATATTATACGCCACTAGACAAGAGTGCGCCAATCTCTTTTTACGTTCTCGTATTATATATATTCACAGATTATTTAAGCTTTAATAAAGTACATAACATAATGCACGTAAATATCGTTAATCATTCGCTTGTGCAGCAAATTTATAGTATTATCAGTTCTTTTCAAACCTGCTTTATAGAAGAGGTTGTGAAATTTCATGATCATAATGCAGGCAGTCTAATTATAGTCATGATGTGGGTTTGTTGGGTGTACGTAGTGAGAATTATTTTTAATGGGTTTTCATGTAAACATATGTTTGCCTTAATAGCGCCTATTTTGCAGTCTGCTTGTACAGTATATTTTCATACGGGGACAAATTTGATATACATAGTTAGAATAATTTGTGAAACGGAAACAGCACGCTAAACGTGTAGAGTGTTTTAATAATGTTAAATGGTCGTTGATTGAAATTGGAATTGGTAGGAGGATATACTTTATACTAATATTTTGTTAGTTTTGGTTTTTATTTTTTCTTCATTTTTTTATTTTGAAACTATCAAGTATTTTTCTGTTATAATTCTACAATTCAATTCGAACAATTTTGAAAATTTAAAATTTGTTCACTGTTTGACGAAAAAGCTTGAAAGCTTATAATTTTCGAAGAGAGATAATTTTTGTTGATTTTTTTATGTTGTGAGTATTACGATCAATGCTATCAGCTTGCAAATGTGTTCTGGGTTACTCTTAGTGGTTACTCTAAGTGGATACTTCACAGTCTTCGCCTCTGCAGTGTTTGAAAATGATTCTTATTCTTACAAATCACGGCAAGAGCATATAACATATTGTTCTTAATTGTATGTTACAGTAGCGCATGAATTTTCTCGTTCAAATTTTAACGATTATTTGTTTTTAAACATATTCTTTTTTGCCAAACAAAAGCAGCTGAAAGATTTCGGGGGGTTATTAGAAGCGCGCTTTGCATGGCCCATCAGGCACGCATCTGCGCCCATTACTGCGAGTCCACGCGCCATGGTACGTTCGAAGAAACACCTGCAATCCTTTTATCAAAAAATATTCTTATGCATACACTATAATTTCACTTTAGACCATCAGTGATTTACTACATTTGTATCATGTAGTTTTTATGCAAATTACATATATTGAAATTTCGTGAAATTGTTTACCTACTTGCTTGCCAAATTTCACTGAATGGCATGTGTTGAGAGAGATCACAGTAATTGGGGCATATGGTCAAGAAACGAAATGTTTGCAAGAGCGGCATGTGGTGAATGCTGCTGCATTGCCATACGATTTTAGTGGGTTTATTAATCGTTTTGAAGAAAAGTTTATTTAACACGTTGAGAATATTACTGAACCGCATAGGTTTTCAAATCGTTTAAAATGTTCAAATATCCGCGCTGTGGTACATGTTAACTAGTTAAACTTTATTTAGTAATCAATATTTTTTATAAACAATATAAGCAACAATTTACAATTTTTGCCGACAAACCCAATTATGATGTATATACATTCGGTATTCATTTATCTTTACCTTAATGAAATTTTGGAACTGCAAAGTTTCCTGCAAAACGAGGTCATTCGTAAATCAATATTGCGATATCATTAGCAAATAAGTGTAAATCAATTTGATTACGTATTGTTTGCTCAATATTTGCAAATATATACCCACCCAGAAATATATTGTCGCAGTAGAATATATTAAATATTAAATAATATATATTTGAAGTAAAATTCACATTCTGGAAAATTGACAATTTCAAATTGTAGTTTTTTTTCCAAAATACTAATTAATCAAGCGTAAGAAACTCTTAAATTGAACATAATTTGAGTTAACTGAAAGTGTTTTTGTCGAATGATATATCGTTCTATTAAACGCCGCAATCAAAATTAAAAATATCTAAGAAATTATGATTATATTATCTTTTAATGAAATTATGATTATGTTATCTGAAACAATGCAGAGGTAATGTAATTTCTAATGAGAAGGAACAATAGATCCGTATTCATAAAAGAATAATAAATTATATATATGACATCAATTAGTTTTGATTTTTCAAAAAGTTCAAATGATATTAAGAAAGTGGAATTCGTGTTGTTTTGTCTATTATAATTATGTATTTATAGTATTTTCTAATGCTTTCAGCATGTGTTTTCGATTGTATTGTAGGACAATCCACATTTTGTGGATTGGGCCAACAGTATACAAAGTATTTACAAGTATTTTATTCATTTGGCAATGGAGAAAAAAGCTCATCCAGTATTTTCTTTATTGGACGACATCTCGATGTCTAATATATGACATTAAAAATATATGAAAAAAAATAACACATTTGCAACAAATGATCACTATAGTTCAGTTACATAAAGTTATAATGCATTCATTGGCACTCACAAGATCTGATACAGGACATCTTCTTAATCTGCTGTTTGGTTCTAATGAATTTGGCAATGTTCAATGACCAAATCACCTGAATTTGACAATCTTCCGAGACAAACAATATACTTAACAATCGCCAATGGTGTATAAAATCGGATAACATACCGATTCAATAAACCTTATATTATGCATATGATATACTGCCAGGTCAGTGCACACCTGTGATTATACACCGACGTGCCTTCACACAACTAATGGAACCGCGTGGGCAGTTTTGGATTTATACTTGCGTATATGTATATTTTACACTCATGAAACCGAATTCATAAATTTCAGGATTACTAAGAGATAAAAATATTGGTGTAAAATAAAAAGCTTTAATTCGTGCCTCTCAGGATCAGGATATTTGGCTTAAACAGTTTTAAAATTGATCCATAGGCTGCACTTAGATTTTTTTTATTTTGTGGTGAAGGATAATTCATAAGAGGTTCTTTATAATTTATTTTTTGATTTTGCATTCTGAGATTTTTTACTTTTTTATGCTGAGCATTTTATCAATCTATACTCAATGCTAGAATATTTTTGAAGAACTGAAGAATAATCGAATTGACCTTACTATAACCTTATTATATTCTATTCTATCGGAATTTTTATTCATTACTTAATTAAGTATTATGCATTTTAATTTTGGAAATAAAAATGATAGTAACCAGTTTATATGAATTTTAAGTTAAACATATATTAATTTGAACTTTAAATATATTACTTCTTTTAAATTTTAGAAGTTACAATACATTATTTTTACACTATATTCTTCTTGATTTGATTTAATTTAATGAATCACTAATATCATACAATTTTTTTTTAATTATTATTTTAATATGGTATTTTATCACTATCATTTAGTAACATCTTCGATTTATTTGTTTAACTTTTAATACATGGTTGTAAATTTATATTAATTAAAATATTTTCTTCAAAGTCTTTAAATAAATACTAAGAATACGATTTATTGTTTTCTTAGAATTAATCAGATTCTATATTATCTTTGTTCAGAGAAAAATAGTTATGACAGACAGCACAACAATAATAAATGGAGGTATTAAATAAATAAATATATAAGAGTGATTGGATAGATATATGATTGTGAAGTTCCAGTATGTATTTAATGTGGTTGTAGTTTTATTTATTTCTCACATTTTAGTACCCTGAAGACACTTAATTTGACACATTTGATCATAGACTTGTTATACATTCAACACTGAAATTTAGTAATATGCATTATTATATTATATAATACAAAGATTAACGATATCACATAGATGAAGTCAATCTAACAATGAGAGAGAATATTAATTTATTGAATATAATTCAAATTCGAATAGTGATGAAATATTTTCGAATAATTGAAATAATTTATAAAACCTTCACTCAATTAACTGACTCGTAAAAATGGCACTATTAATTTATTATATTGTGGGTTAGGTCAGTCAGTAGCATGGCCGACGTAGCGATCCTCGGATCGGATCCTGGTATAGCCGTAGAATTTAAATAGTTGAGTTGATAATAAAATAGAACTTGATTTGTCGATTACAATTAAATATAATTAGAATAGAAGATTTATGAGAAGATTTAGAACAAGAAATCTCTAAAAAAAGTATTGTGTGGAATAGCACCAATTATAGTTGTGAAGGAAAATTTGGATATAATAGGATGTAAGATAGTATATGATTATAAAAAGGAATGCGGTAGGTGGTTAAATGCTCTAAGTAAGCGTGCCAAATGACAAAAAAATTATATAAAATGGTTATGAGGGTGAGATTAACTACTCATAAATCACTAAATATAAAATCTACGCTGAATAGATTTATTTTACATGAAAATGTTCATTGACATTGATTGGAAGAAAACAAATGCGAATGCGTATGCAGTAGACTTGCCAGACAAGCGGATAATACATTTAATTAAATCGTAATTAGCAAAATTTTCACTTAAATGAATATAAGAATAACTTTTATCAAATGCAATAACTTCAATATTACCCTTTATAAATTATAAGTGTTGGTAATATGTGTTGATAATAGACGACGAGCGTAGGCCTACCCCGGTGTATGTGTATCTGACAGCAAAATGTACGACCGTACGCCTTCGTTCGAATCAGGCGAGGCGGTTAGTGTTCGGCAAGCAGTCGACCGCACTGCACATCGGTGTTATACTTAATTTTACACAAATTGTTCTTAGTGTTTTTAAAGTGCTGTCACTAGTGTTTTTATCGTGAAAAGTTAGTGATTTTATTTTATTTATGAGCATATATTGTGCAATAATCATAATTATTGTTTTTAACAAATCATGTGCTATTGATAATTATGATAGAAATAAGATTAATTCAAGTGCTATAGGTAATTTTTATTTAAATATGAGTATAAAGAGTATTGGATAGATAATATAATATATAATTTATCAATAATAGATTAAATGGGTAGATTAATTTTATTGATTGGAATATTATTGTAGGTATAATATTCCAACCCGGGTAACCATTATCCCTTTTATTTCATTAAGTAGTTAATTACTACTTACTATAAGCAATTTTAGTAGTTTTTTTTTTAATTTTTAACTTCGTTCAATAATAAATTATATTTTGCAATAATAAATTACATTCAATAATTAATTATATTCTATATCTCAACTTTTTAATGTTTTTTATTTATTACAATTGATATCTCTACCTTGAAAAATAGAGTAACAAAAGTAATCCCCCATTGCATCTATGTGTATCCCTAATGTAAATTGTGATCCTTCAAAAAATAGCTACATATCCTTTAATCTTTAAAAGAGGTTTCTATATCAAACTTTTCATACCGTCAAATTTTATTGTGAAATCCAAGTATTAATAATTATTTTTATACATCCTGAGTCCGATTACGAAATTTTTTACTCTCTATGTTTCATATTCATAAATTTCTTGACTAATCATTTTATGTTGAAATAAGAGTATATAATATATCGCCTACTTGCATAAATCATATTATAATTATAAGAAAATCTGATCATTATTTTATTTAGATTAGTTGTCATTTTTATGTTGTAGTAATTCTTATAAAAGAATTTTTATTATTATTACCTATTACCAATGAACGATAATTTCAACCATTTTCAAATTTCTCTAAAATTTACCAATATAATTTGACATACTTTTTTCATACAAATTTGATTTTTGGCAAAAAGTTTTCAAGATAAGATTAAATTAAATTAATTAGTCTACTCTAATAAAATTGAACAATTAGTAGTTACAAATATTGATTCTATTTGTGGTGATATAAATAAAAAATAGGTTAATAATTTTTCCAGTAATTTTTATGATTATTTTGTTTACTTCTTATTATTATCCTTCACTAATTGTACATATATTGTAATTAATTTAATAAACTTATGCCTATATTTAGCAATGTAGACAAGTGGAAAACTTAATAACTTTTTATCAAAGTATTAAACAGTGTTTCTATGTAAAATACATAAGTTTATTATATCAATTACTATATATTCATTATTAATGAAGGATAATAATAAAGAACAAACAAAAATATTAAAAATGAATGCATTTCTAATATAACTTATTTAGGTTATATTCCTAAATTGTATGTGTATATCATGCAATTGCTTTTTTTACATTTTACTTGCATCTTCGTGATTTGATTTCTCGCGCACTAATTTCTTCATAATTGCAGTTTTTTATGATAGATATCAAATTTTTTATAAAACAATATTCCTTAGTAATTTATATTTAATGGATCACGAGTCCAGTACACGCATCTCGAGATAGGTTTTAGATAAAAACAACACATCATAAAACTTTTATTGCATTTGGTACATCGAGTGCACGTACATGCTCGAATGTGTGTAATGTGAGCTTTCAACCTATATACTTCTATAAGTTTTTTTACTTGTTGAGAAAAATAAACACGCTGATGGCAAACATCGGATAAAAGTAACATTTTTATATATTATTATGTTTGGAGAGCATTCGTTTACCTTATAATCTTATATCGTTGTATTTTGGAGATAACGCGGACTTTGGATGATGTTTTTGGGAGAAATAGAAAAGAGTTGCTAAGTGTGTCAGATGATTAAATTTAACTGATAAATAATAATAGTAATAGAAATTATTTTATCACAATTTTGGATCGTAAACTACTTCACATAATTATTGTGGCTAACATGTTGATGAAAACATATTTCAATTTGATGATTGTAACATAACATTGGAAATTCACACACACACGCACACACATATATATACACACATATATATATATATTTTTATATATATATATATCTGATTTATTAAAGTACCATTTCTAAATGAGGTCGAACAAAGATCCAATTTCCTAAAGGGTTTGAAAATTGGCAGAAGTGATTGAAGAGGTACCTCAATCAAAATCGTGTACGGGACCCGCATTTTCTATTAACTCTACTTCGATTCATATTTATTATTAACATTATTTATATAATTATTTCCTGTCATCGTAGTTATGCAGATTTTCACATTCCTCTACACTCACGCAGCGCCGGTCCAGATCGTGTAATAAACTTGGCTCAGAGCTCGTTTTCAACTTAGTACTGAGATTTTATCTATTAGGGAAAGTATATTGCAAAGATATATTACGACATTTGTTTATTTATAATGATATAGTGTAAAAAACAAAAACTGTAATACAAACCTTCTGTCTTGAAATGCAACTTGAATAGAAACTTTATTAATTGATATGATGATATTTTTCTATATTTGGCGCAAAGAAAATATTATGATTTTTATTTTTGATAATTTTTTAGATCCTATTCAATGTTATTTTTTTTGTAATATTTGTTTCATTTGCTTAGTAAATTACTTATTAGACATTTGATTACTATTATTACTAGTATACTTATATGAAGTCCTTATTTTGCGCGACCTTCAGTATTTTATCATTTCTGAATTGAAGTTACTCTTTTTTCGGATTTTTTCTAATGCATGATAAAACCTACATTTGCTTCTTCATTATTGCATATATCTATGAGATTTTCTACAGTTTTTTCTTTATTTATATATGAGTTACACATATGAACTGACTTTCAACATATTAATTGCTATTATTATTTTTCTAGATTTTTATTGAAAAAGTAATATTGAATATAAATTACTTTAATAAAAATGTACTAATTTATTATTTTGCTAGAGTGTAATGTGAATAAAATATATTTACAATGCATTTATCGAAATCTATTTTTCATATTTATTAAATATTTAAAAAAAATTGAGATAATCTTTATCTGTAAAATTACCAGAAATATCTTTATTACATAAGTTTGATAAGGGTGTGATAATATTTAACTACCAACCTGTAGCATACTTGTTTTGAAATTCGATTCGGACTTTGTCTAAATTGTTAAATAATTCCTAAAGGTTGTCTGTTTTCACCACTATAATAATTTACCAGAGTGTGCTAAAATCGATTCAATTACGATTTCATTAAATGAATTTTATAACCTATTAACCAAAGGATACTAAAATTGTGTAATTAAACTCGACTTCTATCGGGTTCGTATTAGACGGCGCGACACTTATAAACTTTGTTTCCATAGGCTTCATATATTCGATGATGTTGTCTGAATTATTTTGAATAATTTGTGTAAACAATGTATTATTTAAAACACGAATAGTTAACATGTTGATGAATATGTAAAGAGCTTAAAAATTGACGTTTCTATGTGTTTTGCAAATTAACCGGTTTGGACATTTGATTTTGCAATATGTTTAAAATAACAGCGCTGTAATTAGATTTTAACTCGTTGGTAATGAACTTATGACTACATTGCAAGTAATATTTATGTATGTATAAAAGTTTTTTTCATTTCAAACTTACCTACTCGTGAAGTAAAATCTAATGATATTAGTGATTAATTAGGTACCTACCTTCATTTACAAAAAATAATTTTAATTATTTTTAATTTCTAGTAAACTTAAAAATTGTTTAAAATTTAATTTAAAATATGTAAATAAGCGAAAAAGCAATAATATTAAGGTCAGAAAACCCATGCCATTTTTATATTTCTTGGGAAAACCATTTACTAAGCTTATTTTATTCTTATTAATTAAATTAATACGTACCAGGAAGTTCATGCAATTTGCCTTAAGGCTACTTACAACTAGTTTGTATTATTAATTTAGAAGTTTACTATAACTATTTTTATCGAGTAGTTTTAACTTCAAAAGTGCCTAGTATGATCAAAATTCAAACATATATTATGAAATTTATTTTTGTAATACTACTCTTACGATTTCCAACCATGGGTATATTATTACTTCTAGGAATATGTATAAAAGTCTTGACAAAAATCTTCGAGCATTTTCACGATTGATTAATAATTGATTTAAATCGATTCTATGATATTTCTGTATCAGATATTCTCGATAAAATATTATCGAAGTCACTTTTCTTGGCATCGTCTCATCTTCTCTGGACTTCTTTGAATTAACTTTTGAGTCAATGGCCGCGCTATATAAACACACACATAGCTCATCTCGTTCGTACGAGGAGGATTAAATAAACAGGAATAATTTTAAAAGCATTTATGTTGAGATATATTTATCTCGTGATAGAATTTTATTACTAAATTTGTCGAACACGAGAGTTTTTTTGTATTGAGAGTAGTTTTTTTAACCACATTCGTTACGGATAATTCATATCACTTTAAAGTAGTTTTATCATTAGACGAGTGCTTGCTTTAGAACTTAATTTTGACATTTTACACTAGCATCATCTTCGATTTTTAAAGATTTTTGATCTCTTCCTCTCCCACTCAAAATAACGTCTATTTAAGTGCCTAGAAAAATGTTGAATATTTGCAAAATTTTTGAAATTTTTAAAAAAATTTCAAATTCTTTATTCTCCTAGACCCGCCTATCCCCCTCGTGATATTTCGTGATTTTTATAACTCTAAACCGATAATAACCTATTTAGCCAGTTTATTAAATGCTTACACTTAAACATTTAGAATCATACCAAATAATTACTAAAATGCTAAAAAATAATTAAGTATTGTTAAAACATTATTTTTAATTAACACTCGAATCTTTTGGTAAATATTTTCGCAAAACATACATTTGGTACTTCATTATATATTATTATATAATCTTAATTAAATATAATCAAGGTACTAATTATGTTTTGCAAAAACATTTGGCTTAAAATTTTAAGAAAATATAAGTTTTGTATAACATACTTCCTGTAAATATTTTTTAATTTTTTAAAATTTTTAATTATAATTACATTTGATTAAAACTTCGTCAATATCTTCAGCATAATTCAAAATAACAACGTCAGCTGATAATTTACAAATAAGTTTACGTCAGTTTCACCGTGTCAAGGCCTTTGACTTCTATTGTATGAATAATCTTAAATACTATTGAATCATTGTATAAAAATATCAATACTAGTGTTGTTTTTATGATGCACCTTTCGTATTTATAAAAATTACTAATTTAGTTTAAATCAATGGCTTGAATATGTGTGTATATATTTACTTTTCGTAACGTAATTACCTTTTTCCAATCCATTTTTTAAATTTTGGTTATTTCTTAAATAAATAACTTTAACTTTTTTTATTTAAAATTAAAATTATTAAAAATGCACAATAATAATAGCAATATATATAATCAAGATTCATGTTGCTGATATGCGTTATAATTCTTTTTATTTTGAGTATCTAAATAGTTAATATTGCACCTATCACATTCTTTAAAAAAACAATCATATTTTTTCATTATTAAAAAGAATAATAATCCCGAGCAATCGGAAATTGCTGCAGCCCCGTTTCCGAGGCTTCGCCCGTTTTGCGGTCATTTCGCGTGTCTACCGTCCAGGCCGATGTTATTTCCCTGAATGCCATGCGAATGCCCTCGGAAAATATAGCACCGAATGGAAAATCCATGCTATTTTTCTTGTATACTGAAAATAACACGTGCAACTTCATTCGACGAATTGCATGATTTCTATCAGTTCGTTACAAAATTCATGTTTTCGTTCTACTTACTGAGTAATGGATTACATGGAAGTCATTTGTTTAATGGAGGCAAGATGTAATAGAATTTTTTAATTCATTAGAGAAAATGAGTAAAATTGACATTATTTTAAAGTATCATAAAAATACTATAATATAGAAAATTAAATTAAGCATATTTATTGTGTGTGTGTGTACAAAATAAATAGTTTAGTCTAATGCACTTCAAACTTTTTTATTTATTTGATTACTGATTTAGTATTTCACCAATCTTGGTTTTTGATGGTAAAAATAACTTTTTATGAATCCTAACAACATAGTTTTGCTAGACCTAATAATATACCTCTCTTTTGAAAATGTAATTTTTGCTTATTAAAATATAAAGTGTCTTCTATATATAACTTTTTGGTTAATGACCTATCGCCTGAGAGTATTTTTTTTACTTTCACTTTAATGAAAATGTACTTCTATCTTCAACACTTTTTTCATATATTAGGGAATGCTTTTACGTGCCTAGGGACTGTTGATACTATCAAGGCAAGTCTGGTGATTCGCAGAAGCATACATTAATTTCAAAATTACACACTTCGTGACAAAAGACACATTTGGTTATTACTGTATTTATATTCACAAGAAGCAACATGTGTATAAATATTTTATAATGGTTCTCAGTATTTCTATCATAAACTTGATTAATAACTTTTCATTTAACCAACCAATTTTTTAAACAATTTTTAGTATTATCATATTTTTCATAATATAAGCAGTCGACACTTAATCAGTCTATATTATTCTTTATGGTGATGTCAATATATAGCAGTAAATATCAAGTACTCTATTGTATATGATGATGAAACAGCAGAACCTATATATTCATAATACAGGGCAAAGTTATTACTAGATTTCGCATTAAATTTTTTTAGATCCATAACTCTATATTAATTTTTTAAGAACTTCTTAATAAATATTAAATCGTTTTTTAAGTCCATTTTATTACACATGAGGTTGAAACAGCACATAAATCTTCATATTACAAACGCGAAGAAAAAAGCTAAAAGAGCTGCTGGCTTGCAGCCAACAGAGAATAACAGTTTTTCATTTCATTCTTTTTAACAGCCTTAAGCAGAACACTTTTACTTCGCTCTCTCAAAATTAATACAAATGTTCTGCTATTATTCCTGAGTTTTGTTGGTATGTTTTTACGTTTGTAACAACTCGAAGGTGTCTATTTATCTGCTATTGTGCACCATAAAAAACTTGTTTTACCATAATATACACATGCTACACTTAATATATATATATACATGTATATATATATATATTAGGGTGGTCCTTAAAATGTTCATTTTCGAATTTCCTTGCTCCCAGGGGCCCAAATGGTTCCAAATAGATAAAAAACAATTCTCTGAAAGTTTTAGCTCTTAATATTAACGTTTAGATAGAGCGCAATTCAATCAAACTTTGTATGGAAAGAGCATGGAATAAAATTTGAAAATTTAAAAAAAATGTTTTAGGTATAACTTAGCGACAAATGAATGAGTTTTATTCATTCATTTTTTCGCTAAATTACATCTAAAAAACATTTTAAAAATTTTTGAAATTTTTTTCTTGCTATTTCCATACAAAACTTTGATTGAAATGCGCTCTATCTAAACGTTAATATTAAGAGCTAAAACTTTCAGAGAATTGTTTTTTATCTATTTGGAACCATTTGAGCCCCTGGGAGCAAGAAAATTCGAAAATGACCATTTTAAGGACCACCCTATATATATATATATATATATATATATATATATATACACGTCACGTGCGTAAAGCTCTCAGAAAAATGTGCTTCATTTTCGTCTTTTCAAATGATATTTTACCTATTCAAATTTTTTCTTAAGATTCTTAGTATGAATACAAATAGAGACGGACAACCTTGCCGATCTGATACACATGTTCTTACTTTACTTATATTTTATGTATTCAACAGCAAACTACACGATCTTGAAAAAAGTATTAAATGTGTTTTTAAGATTTATATCAAACGTCTTTGTGGTTAAAATTTCGATTTGAACAAGTTAGTAAATACGATAGTAATTTATAAGATTTGCAGTCACACTGTTTTTTTTATTAAAATTATATTATCTAATCGATAGCTGCTATTTTTAAATGACATTAGGATACAACTTATATGTGTATTGTATTACAATTTCCTTCGGTAACAGGATATCTTAAAATATAATGTTTATTTTAAACCGTACAATCCAAACAAGGATTTTGTGTAAAGGGTAGATTAGAATAAAATCAGTCTATATGTTTCCCTCGTATTATATGTGTGATATTTATAGAGTCCCATGAAACATTTTATTTATTTACTTTTAAAACTGTTATTCACAAATAATTACATTCTTATTATTCACAATAACATATAATGACATGTGGCTGTAAAAATATGTATTGTTTGAATATTTTTTGGCAATGCTTATAAGATAATTATAACAAAATACATTATGTGTAGTAATAACTAATACGTTTATCTGATGGAATAATTTTATTCTGACATTGTTTAAGTATGAATCAAAATTTAGTACTCGTTACTTCAAGAATATAGGCTGTTTTACTGTTATTTTAAGTTATGATAGGTTTCCGTCCTTATATCCAAAATAAACTAGATAGTACATTTTTGACTTGAAACATCATAGAATGATTTTTTAATTAATAATAAATATATCTTAATCATTACTTTGAACTGTATTAACATGACCCAATTAATATATTACCCATGTACTTTATTTATAGTAGAGCAACTTTGATCATTAACGACTTATTTATATATTTATTTATTACATCTCTTGTAACTTTTAAACCATTCGTTTAACATGGAAATATGACTATGTGACTAGTTTCATATATGATATATTAAATATCTTATATACGAGGTGTGTTCAAAAAGTTTAAAATTTTTAAATTTCGCGGGTCTGGAGTGTCTGATTGTCAAAATTTTTTTTTATTGTGTTGGTATACATGCCCCTAAAGTATGATGAAATTTTCAGCTATATTCACTGTTTACTTTGTCTGTGGTAGTCGCTAAGGTTCGACGTGTTTTTCTGAGCTCGGCGATTTTTACAATGGAAGAATTGAAAAGTCAAAGAATTTGTATTAAATTTTGCGTAAAAAATGAAATAAAGTGTAGCAAAGTGTGTGAAATGTTACAAAAAGCCTATGGTGAGTCTGCTATGAAAAAAACAAGTGTTTACGAGTGGTATAAGCGTTTCCAAGATGGCCGCGAAGACGTTGAAGATGACGAACGCTCCGGTCGACCCAGCACGTCAACAAACGATGAAAATGTGAAAGAAGTGGAAAAAATGGTTATGAATGATCGCCGAATCACAATTAGAGAAGTTGCTGATGAAGTTGGCATATCAATTGGCTCATGTCATAACATTTTTTCAAATGTTTTGGGCATGAAACGAGTGGCAGCAAAATTCATTCCAAAACTGCTAAATTTTGACCAAAAAAGCAATCGCATGAACATCGCTCAAGAGCTGTTAAATGACGCTAACAACGATCCAAGTTTGCTTGAAAGGGTCATAACTGGTGATGAAACATGGGTGTACGGTTATGATGTCGAAACCAAAGCCCAATCGTCCCAATGGAAGAGCCCAGGTGAGCCAAGACCGAAAAAAGCACGTCAAGTTCGATCGAATGTCAAGGTTTTGCTTACTGTTTTCTTTGATTATAACGGCATAGTGCATCAAGAGTTCTTACCACAAGGTCGTACGGTTAATAAGGAGTATTACCTTGAAGTGATGCGACGTTTGCGTGAAGCAATCCGAAAAAAACGCTCCGATTTATGGAAAAACAATTCATGGCTGTTGCACCACGATAACGCACCTGCTCACTCGTCGTTGCTTGTTCGTAATTTTTTGGCCAAAAACAATACCGTAGTCATGCCCCAACCTCCATATTCACCAGATATGGCTCCGTGTGACTTTTTCCTATTCCCAAAGTTGAAGAGACCCATGAAAGGACGGCGGTTTTCCTCGATTGAAGAAATAAAGGCCGAATCGCTGAGAGTGCTCAAGGACATATCAAAAAGTGAATATCAAGGGTGCTTCGAAAATTGGAAAAAACGCTGGCATAAGTGTATTATATCTGGGGGGGACTACTTTGAAGGGGACCACATTAATGTAGACGAATAAATAAATATTTTTTTGAAAAAACGAAAATTCCGGGTACTTTTTGAACAGACCTCGTATACAATTTACGTTAATATGATTAGCCATATGATAATTGCAAATGAAAAAACCTTTTAGTAAAAGGTTGATAACAAACTTCTTGATCTAGCTAGAATTAATACAAACATGTTTATTCAATCAATTTTAAAATAAATAATAATTTATGTCATACACCGTAAATTCCACTTACAATTAGTCCCAAAAGGCCACAGGAGAACAAACGTTAATTGATTTCAAAAGGATTATATTTTACGTAATAAATTTAAGCCGTAAGAACATTATCTGTGGCTACACGATATATAAGATTCTTTCATATTTTATTATCGCTATAAACCACGTTTAATGTCTTTCCATTGACTTATAGTGGTAATACGAAATATTTAAAAAGTTATATAAAAACGTGCTCGTTGCCGTATTTCATCCTTTGCGGGTTTCGTATATCGAATGAACACCATATGGGCTTTAGCAATGAATCAATTGGGCTGTTTATTTACAGATGTTTTCAAAATAAATGTAATTAAAATATCAATCATTGCTTCTTCAATAATTAAAATATTTTTTATGTATACATGTCATTTAATAATTAATAACATTTATTCCACCACACAATTTGCGATTTGATATTTCTCATATGTAAGTGACTTGTAACAGATTTATGTATCTATGTTTATAATGAGAACTTGCTCAAGTCTTTATCTAAATATTATAATTCGAATTCGAAATTTAAAATCCTATATCTGCAAAAACCTAATTGTCCATTCATTTAACTCATTTGCAAGTGTGTATGATCTCGACGTTTCGAGAGGTGCTTCAACTTCTTCAGCAACATCTGTTGTCTCGTTTGATGGGTGATCTATAAGGCCAGGCGATCGACCTTCATTCGATTGGGTTCAACAATATATTAATGTTTTGCTATAGACCAGACATGTCGTTTTGCAAGTTGTTGTGCGTAGTGACTTCTTTTATTATGTAGTTTTGTAAAAATTCTGTCCAGAACAAATCTCAATTATATTCGGATTATGGTGCAGACGAGGTGAAGTTTTACATTAAAACGCATAGCGTGACTGTCTTTAGGAAATTTTTAACATTTGATACTAAATAAATACGAAATAAATCTCATACTTCATAGAAATATAGAATCCAAATTTTGTATAATTTGTTGATAAAAATATGAAAAAAATTATTTGTATTTGTATAAAAACTATTTAACTAAAACGCTTTTCCCAAAAATAATGCTCTTTAGGTCTTCCCAAAAATAATGCTTTCTTGGCCCTATGCCCTTAGGCCTCTTTTGACCGTGTGAAAATTACACAAAAAACTGATTTTTTCTAATTTGTTCTAAAGTCCATAAAACCAAATTTCGTTGAACACTGTTATTGACCAATAATAAATCAAATGTAGATTTTGAAATACTACTTTTATTTTTTTAACTGAAAAATGAAATCTTAATTATTTTATTTTTCTCACTACTGTTTTATTTCCTAGTTTTAATTAAATAATTTTCTTATTGCTTGAAGATGCAGTGAAGAATGATTAAAACACTTCAAAATTTAATGCTTTCTTTCATATTAATATTTTATTAGAGATGCAATTAGAAAGTTATTTCATACAGACAGTAACAACTATGAAACATAGCAGCGAAAAAACTTTATTAATTTATTTCATCGTCGTTCAGATAATTAAAATTGAAATAGATAACTTACAAATGCAATGAAATAATAGTATGCTTTATATTAGTGCCTCGAAATTACTTCAATTTAACTGTATAATTTCTAAGTTCCACAGTAGTTAAACATTTAAAGTTTATGACGATTCATAAATAGAACTGCTTTTATTTAACATATCATCATTTCGAGAAGATTAGTGACCGAAAGAAACACATAACGTGCATTAGTATAAGGGAATTTCGAAACAGGAAGATCGTTAAGACATGATTTAAATTTTGATAGAAGATGTGATATTTTCATTAAAATTGTATGAGATGTATATTTAACTTTTTATTGGTTTCAATTAAAAATTCAAGAAGTGGTCTCAAAGCTGTTTCTACGAGTTTTAATATAAATGTCTTTATATTTAGATAGATGAGCTAATACTTCTTTAATGCTTACTTATGAGAATTGGTATCATAAAAAAAAGTACTAATTTGTATAATTTTTCTAGTAGTATTCTAAAATCTAGGTAAAGTGTTTTTGATGATTTGAAAATATTAATTAACTGGAGCATCTCTTGATTATTGGTTAACTTTTTTAACTGCAGAAGTTTGAAACATGCTTTTTAACAATAGATAGATAGATTGTTGGATTGCCTTTTAGAATGCGTCATTATCAGGAAAAAGTCACATCTTATTATATTGTTGAGTTATGATCGTTGTTCAGCAAATAAGATTGGAAATATATAATTGGTAGGCAAGTGATAATAATAGTCACTTATTAAGTTTTACGAAAGTAGGTATGTTTCTTAGCACATTCTATTATTGAAAAATCAATACGAAGGTACTGTTATCCAAAAACGTGATCAATAGAATTGAACTGTGCAATGAGTTGGCGAGTTCCTAAATACTGTAAACAAAGGTCTCGCTTTCCGCGGTTGTTTTGACGTTCGTTAAGCTCATAACATCGGTCTCCGTTATAATAATATTTAACTACCCGGTTGCACAAACATCAATTAATCTCAAAACGTTGCTAGAAGCCCGTTTGTTTTTCTTATTTGCCTATGGAAGTCCGTTCACCTTCTTTCGCGCCGAGATTACCGCTCGATCATCGATGCAGGCACGACATTATGTCTAAGATTTGACTGTTAATTACAATTAGTCCCAATTAGACAAATCAAAATAAACGGATAAATTTTTCCATGGCATTAATTATAAAAATGTCATCACTGGTTTAATATTTGGACAACTAATTGTAATATTGCCTTATGATTGGTATACGTGCTTCAAGATATCTTCAAGGCCATTTAATCAAAAACTAGCACAATATTTGTATCGGAGATATTCGTAATAGTGATGTATTTTATCAATCATAATTATTGGGCCAATTGTCTGGTAAAATAGACCATAACATATATCGTTATTAGCGTAACGCTATGTTATGCTTCTTAATTGGTGCTAAGAACTGAGAAAATTTGTCATGATGATTTGTTAGTTACTTTGCAAAAAATAATTTTGCTTAATACCTGACAAAACTTTTAACAATTGTATTATTATTGAAGCAAGTTATATCAATACCTAAAGATACAAATGAGTAAATGATTCAGTGAGTAAATTAATGATCAATAAATGAGTTAAGGATAATAAGCTTATAAGGTTTGAATGATTCCTCAATAATGAAGCCAAATGAATTAATTTTCGTACAGTGTTTATATATTTCAACATATTAACAAATTGTTTATCTTCAGTAAACTTCGATAATTTGTCTATTTTAAATAAATCTGTTACAAAGGTGTATCGGTTAACTGATCAACATAAAAAAATCTTGCTGCCGCATCCATCTTGTTAGAAACCATTTCAGAATCAATGTTTTGCGTCAGCTTGCCGCATTTAAGTTGATGGAAAGCCATAAGCTTATATCTGATGTTGGACTATTATTTCTTATGTCTTGTGGCTAGATGCTATAAAAATTGCCATAATATTCTTGGGTTTCCGCAATGCTAAGCAATGTCTTCTCATCTGCGCTCCAATGGTCTCGGCTGAATTGATTTTAATTTGACTCAATTGTCTTAGACAGCTCGCTTGTAATTGATGGAAATTAAGACAATACAATTCTTCTTGTTTATATTTTGTATATATTTCGATTAAATGTTTTTGCTGTCAGAAATATGCGTTCTTATATAAATATATACGAGTACATACACATTTTTGTATTAGATGCTATACTAAGTTGACAGAAATAATGACTTCTTTTAAAAAAGACACCCTTATTAGTTCCATATAGTTTGTTTTATTTTTTTCTCATTTTTGGATGTTGTTTGGAAATAATTTTGCTTCTCCATTAATTGTTGGATTCCTTCTAACATATGTTCATCACAACATAATATCGAGTTTTGTAGAAATGAAACCTCAATATATCAAAGTCAAATTGTAAAAATGTAAATTTATGTAACCCAGTTCATTATTATGCACACTGACTCTACTATCTATCCAGAAATAAATTTGTTATATATTTGGAATTCAATAGACCATATTATGGATGTTGAGCATAAACATTAATGTATTCTATGTTTCGTCTTCCTGATTTCTGACTTCATTTGCCAACATAAAATTCAATTTCCACTTTCCATTTTTAGTTTCCGGCATGTGCTATGTAATTAAACTATCAATTATATCCTTTAATTACTAAATCTAAATTTGGACATCTCTTTATAGTAGAACGCCGTGAAATAATTACTTTCTACTGCGGGGGCTTCCCATATAGGCGTGTTTGTAAACTTGCATTATACTATATAATATTACCGAAGTCTGCAATTTATAGATTTATAATCCCACACGTTATAGTATTTCCTGCTATAAATTTATTACGATAATGTTCATACTTATTCTCAGTAATTGCATGTATAATTTTAGACGAATGGTCAACTATATGTACTGTCGACATGGATTTTGTTAATATTATTTTCTAAGCGTTAAGAAGAAAAGTACATGTTCATAAATATTTTATGTTTATTTACAATTCCAGTATTTTTTGGAATATTGGATATATTCACTGAAAAATCATCTAAAAAATTTAATCATAAGGTTTTACTAAAATTGTGCGTTGGTACTATTAGTTATACACTATCATCATTACATTATATACCATAAGCGTTTTGATGTTACAGCTGGTATTGTATCGACAAAGAATATCTAACAATTTTTCAAACTTTTTGGGGAATGCAAAGAAACTGTTATTGAAATTGTGGTATAGTTTTACAAAGTATAGCATTTAAAAACTAAGATGAATAGAAATGTAGCAATATATTACACGCAATTTCAATATAATGTCCAGTAATGAAAAACTGTTAACATATTAGCACTATGTGATGTAGTTTTTATCGAGCAGTATGCGTGCTGGAACATACTTAAAATGTTTTATTACTGGAAACATTTTATGGTGGCAGCGAAAGAAAGATAAAAATGGCAAACAACGTATAATATGTTAGCACAAGTAATTAATTTTCAATTCATTCTGAGGTGTATATTATTCCTTAGACAGGATAGAAATCAGCAAATATTTTATCACGCCAAGTACATGTATTAATTATAAAAAGTATCAGATACTACTTGATTCATACGTCGTTATTCACAATTAAAACTGTTGTATAAAATGAGTTATCCTGAACGCCTAAGCTTTTGCGAGAAAATTAAGTTCTTATTTATTGGCACTATTTACTCTATCGATAACACTGTAAAGAAAGTATAGTATGTACGAGCTGTATGAACGATAAATAATATTTGATGGAAGTAATTCGGTAATAAATATGTAAGTAAACTGTGAAAGTAATATTTGCACAAAGTAGTAAATCATATGTATAAACATAGAACATGCTATTATGGTTAAATAAGCTTTAAAGCATTACAAAGCTATAGAAACGCTGACAGCCAAGAATTATAAATCACTCGAAACATTCATTAGTCACAGTTTAAACGTATGTCAAATTCAGTATGAGTTGGGTTCAAAATAGTTTAGGTTCAATATATTGATAATTTGGTATTTTTAATTTGTAAATTATATCACTTAGGCAGTTTAAGCCTATTGATTAAAATTAATAATAATATATATTTTGTAAAGAAAGAAAAGAAAAAGAAAAACAATAGAAATCAATATAATCAGAAGCTTTGACTTTTTAGTTCTATTTTGTTTTTGATTGCGTTATGCAGCACTTTTACATTCGATTCAGGTTTTTTATTTTTTCCATAATAATAATACACTATGTTAATTATAAATGATGTGCTAAAATATTCCAAGTTTCTGAAATGTTACATCTATTTTCTTATACGTATTTTGTAAATATTTATTTGTGTAAATGTAATGCCAAAACAATAATGCTTGCTGTATTCTAAATTAATATCAATTTGTCTTTAACATAGAAATCATACATTATAAGTTTATGTTTATTTATTTATGTAAATTGCTTGAAATTATTTACTTTTTTGAATTTGGAGTAAACATATTTATGCTACAGCCTATAGAAGTATGCTACATTACGCATTATTAAAATATCGTAAACAGACTTTCATTAACATGTTGTTCCTATATTGACATTTAACAATGCCAAATCTTATTGCTTACTAATTATCAATTAGTAAATTTAAGTGCAAAAAGTTATAGTATTCGCATCCAATACTCTTTTACTTATATGTTTATTATTTGAGAAATATTTAATAAAGTTGATTTTCACAATACAGCTTGAATATAAAAAAACGCTAAGTGAATGATTTATCATAAATACGTAAGATTGCAAGCAAGCAAACGCAAAGGAATATAAAATTTCCGTATATGTGACTCCGAAAGTATATCTTTTTCAATATAAAAACAATATCAAACGATTCGAATCAAACGACTCGAGAACAAACGATATAAAATATAATGTGCTTGGAAACTTTGTCGTTTCCATATATAACAAGTTTCCCCATATACATTTAAAGCAACTTTAGTGTTTTGAACTATTTTAAATATATCCAAGCGTGTAGCATACCAGTTACTTCTGCAACAATAAGATTTATTTCTTGAGGATGTAGAAAAATAAACACACCTTAAGTAGATCAGAAAATAAATATACATGACGTCGGATCGAAGCTGATTCTTAGAAGTCGTGTTAGGAGCGTGATATCGTGTTAAAATGATAGCCAGCGCTTGCTTCGGACCGCCGCCTTTGCCTCCCAACAAACGGGCGATCATGCCTCATTCGGCGCCGAAACTCTCGTCGACGTACATGAGCTTTCGGGACCCAGCGGACGAGCTTTCGAAGCCTGAAGTCCTCCAAACTTTTCAATCAATTCCAACAACTGCCGATCAATCTTGCTGTCACAGAAGAGGAGATGTGAAATCTGCGAGTTTTCGCGCAAGGAGAACGCAAAATACGGAGTTGGTTCCTATAAGAACGGCAGGCGAGGTTTGCTGTAAGCATAGTGCACGTGTGAGGCGTCAAAATGTTGTAGAAACGGATGTGAGTACGCATTTTTCGCCGCAAGTGAATCATTCTAATGTCGGTTTTGCTGTATTGAGAGATCCACAGACAAAACAGTATAACGCAAGAACTAATTCTTTACGAAGGAGTTTAAGACAAGAACCGCCTAAATTATCGTTCATTTCGCGGTGGAGATCGGAAGGAAATTTGGCGCAATTGGATGACAGTGTGGATAGTAACTCTAGTCTGCCGGTTGGGGGAAGACTTGAAAAATGCATGAAGGCACTAAGTGGTAGCTTGAAAAATCTTCTCCAGTGTGAGTATAATAATATTAAACTAACGAAAATAGTTCATTTGTCTAATATATCTATGTTACTGAAATCTATTTAACCCGTTCACTGGAAAATTCACTTATTTACATACATACACTATTGTCTTTTGTAAAATCTATGAACATAAATGAATAGTCTAGTATTTGAGTAAAGTAAAAATATTTTTGAATATATTATTTATTTACTCGTTACTCTGTTGCAAAAAGTATCCACGTGGAAACATTATGTTTGAACAGAAAATAAGTGGTTATAAAATATAATGTTTCCAATGAAAAGCTTAATATTACGAAAGGTCAGAAATATTATACATTAAGTTATTTTCTTTTGTGGCGGTATAAAATGTTCCATTTTACGCAATAAAGTTAATGCCTCTAATGTCTGATTTTATCTCACAGATCTTTTCTTGTACAAGCGAATATTTTTACGGAGATTCTTAAAGCGTTCCGTATATATTTACTGCCTTTGTGGAGAAAATAAAAATGAAAAAGCTCAAAGAATATAAAATATGAAAATATTTTTAAAGTATGGTTATTCCGCGATAAAAATTGTACCTTGTTATGAGTAAATTTATAATAATATAATTTTAATTGCGAAGATTGTATAATTGAACTATCAAATGTAAAAGTGCTAATAAAATTAATTCGAATCTTCCTGTGCCCACTCACTTAAAGTGCTAAATTACATTTAATCAGTGCTTTAGCAGAAGTGTCTATTAGAATCTCGTGTTGACAGTAGGCGTTTTTATCAAGAGATTGTATCGGGTGAAAGTTTGTTCTCTTGGTAACAAAAGTAATATTATTTAACTGATTCAATACCTTTATTTCAATCATTTTATCCTAGTTTCTCTACCGTGAGTCATTTTCAAATAGAGTAATAAATTCACCTTGGTTCCGACTTGGTTATCTGAATAGCCGAGTTTATCGAGAGCACTTTGGCCAGGGTATAAAATTTTGAAGGAGTTGTTTTAATAGCAGAAAACTAAAGAAGTAATTTTTTTAATAAATTAAATATTGTAATTATTTTTAAATCATTAAGGTTTTAGGCATCCTTAACACTATTTGGGAATTTAGTAGATTGATTATGATATATTTTAGATCTATTTGTGGTAGGTACTGTCTTATTGCGGCATTGAATATTCCACTTCTGTTACCATATCAATTCTGGCCATCTTTTCCGGTGAGAAGTTGTGTCCATTGAGCACATTGGTTACTACAATTTCTATGATTTTTATTATGCATTAAACAAATAATATTGAATATATTTATATATGAAATAACATTTAAACTGTCTAATAAATCATTGCGGTTTTGATCAGCATTTGGTGCGTTAGATTTGGTATGACATGCTTAGACGCTACGTTTACTATCCGATAATTCTTTACTATTTTACATCTGATTCAACATATCAATTTCGGCTTTTTGATACTTGTTAGTTCGTTAAACATGTGTTATTTCTAAAAGGCGTAATAAATTCACCTGTGTTCCCGACGAGATTAAATATAAGAGCCATTTATCTGGAGCACTGCGCCCAGGTTATTTCTTTCGTATGTCGTTATAGTAGGTATAGGATTTTTCATATCAAAGTCTGGCGCCTGCAGTGGAACACGTTGACTTCGTATAGTGAAAGTGTATCATGCATTTTATATCTAAGAACAGATCTAAACTTAAGAGCTAAAACGTTTTAGATAGCTAGCTGATGTCTAAACTACCTCATTTAGAACAAAGATCGAGTAATAATAATAAGAGACGTGTATATTACTAAACTTTATGTTCCTGTACAAATACTCTAAGCTCATATTAAAAATATGGATATCACTTATCAAACAGTTTTCGGCTTGATAAAAATAAATGTAATATGTACTTGTAACTACTGGATGTATGTTTATATTATAATAATTAGTTTTAATTGTTATCTTAATTTGGTGTTTATTTTGGAGTAGCCTTTATTTTAAAGTATAGTAGTAAAATTAAAATCTTACAAATTGAAGTGCCTTTATCATTCATCCACTAGCTATATGTCTATTTCTCCTATCTAGACAAACGTGTGCATTTTGATGCGTTATTACACATTTTACATATATTTCAGAGTTAGTAGTACATGTTAACGAACTTATTCAATATATATACCCCCGGGTAAAAACGGTGCCGAAATCGGTTAGCATTAAAATTTATCTCATATTAATGATCCTAGACGGTTCTATGTGACACATAGATGAATTTATTAGAACGTACGAAGTCGACCGAAAAGGCTGAGGTGCTTTATTGCTAAGATATTATGACACATATCAACCATACACACATGTAGTATTTTAGCATCAAATCCTTTCATTCATTTAGATTTATTTCATTATGCTATTTTGCTTTATTTTGTAAAGGTATTTAAAATAATTCATCAAATATGAAACGATCTCACACTCCTTTTTTATATAAATGGGGAAACTATTATTAAACATATTATTTATTTTATACCACTTATTTTTTAAAAATTATTACATCTATTACTTTTTTTTGGTCTGACTGGTTAAGGCTTGAACTCTGTAAACTCGTTCCAGACAAGAATAAACCGTAAATGAAGTCTTTTGGGAAACTCAAGAGAAATATATGAATAGGAAGTAATGAACTTGTGACAACCAGTCGTAAAATAAACGTCTAAATAAACAAGATTTTGTTCATTCCAATCATATAACTTACATAGCAACAGTTATTTTTATTACCCGTGCATAATTTATACCTATTTTTTTTTGGCGTTTATAAACATCGTTTTTGTGTTAAATGATGTGTAATTTGCTTCGGCGTGCTTTTAATACATACCTCTTCGATTATGAAAATCTATCATTAGAAAATTATATTTATATATGCGATTTATCTGTAATTATTAGCTATTATAATCAACTAATTGTTGACTATTATGGAATAGATTGTAATCACTTCAGTTATCAATGCAGTAGCAAAAAAAAAAAATTGTCGTTCGACCGTCGTCGAATGAATGGTTTTAATGATCATTATGAGTTTTTTTTATATTGATTGTGAAGTTTAAATACTGCGATCATGACTTGTTTGAAGAATTTTTTATGATATTTACATCACATTAAGAGATTTGTTTCTCATCGATAATACTAATACTAAATACTAAAAAATACTTTATATTTTTTATTAAATGTTTTTAATATTTTTTTATTTTTACCACTTTTTTTTAAGCTGGAAGAAACGCATAAATAACTTAATGTTTGCAAATTGAAGAATGTAACTTAAAAGATCATTTAACTAGGAACTTTGAAGAATTTGTTTTCTCTATTTCATATAAATTCTAACATGTTGAATTAACGTATGCCTCGTTATATTTTGAAATAATGCTTGTCAGTTTACTTGACATAAAACAATTTCTAGTATT
Source organism: Ctenocephalides felis (assembly GCF_003426905.1). Taxonomy (NCBI): domain Eukaryota; kingdom Metazoa; phylum Arthropoda; class Insecta; order Siphonaptera; family Pulicidae; genus Ctenocephalides; species Ctenocephalides felis. Next base: position 25,925,428 of record NW_020537758.1, on the reverse strand, counting down.
TATCATTTGGCAACTCCACCTTCGCGAATGTCAAAGTCTTAATTGAAGCCAATGATTTCTGTAGTGTGAGATTTAGTGTTTCTAACAGTATAATATACGTAGATACAAATATATATATATATATATATATATATATATATATAACGATGACAGTTTGTGTTAAATCGTAAATCTTATGAATTATTGACATCATTATATCGAACACGTACCTTGGGCTATTCTAAATTGAAATTATGGAGAAGACGAATGTGCATATTCATTCTTTGTTTTTGCTTCAATAGTTCAATAACGTTGTAATTTATATATATATATATATATATATATATATATATATATATATATATGAGTCTTATATGATTTCTATAATCAAATAATATATTTTATTCTTAAACAGTATAGGAATTCGAATCGATTTTTGTCGTTAAAGATGCATGCATACAAACCCTTTTTAAATTATAACTTCCATTTTGAATTATTTGAATGATTTTGATATGTTTAATTGTTTTGATATTCTACTTTTTTAAAATTGGTAATAAACATCATCAAAATATTTTGGCATTACTATAAATCAACTTGACGTTTATGATAACTGCTCATTTTTTATATTTAGTTAGTTACAAAGATGAAATGTGAAAATATTCATTCCATAATGTACGAAATAGCTTTGATTGATTATTTTCGTTTTTCAGAGTTATTCAGTTAATTCATAAACCATTAACGTGTTTCAACAAACTAACAAAATATAATAAGTCTAAATTTTACGACTTGTTTCTTATGAGCGACTATGGAATCTCTATAATTAGAGTAGCCTGAGCTGTAATTAGTCTCCAGTAAACCGAACCTTATGCGTTTATATTTATAATCCAGTCAGAATATGTTTACAATGTTAGATTTAATGTTTGAAGATATTCTATTCATATGTTTTCTGTTTGTAGGGACTCATAATAATAAATAAGATAACAAGAAAACATTTCCGTGAAATGCAAGGGTTTTGTTATCGCGTCTTGAAAGTTTGATAGTATCCTTTTCCGAAAATTTTTTAGAATGTGTCAACTAGGTACAGAAGGATACGACAATGATAGAATATATCGCTTTCACAAAAATATTACTGATGCCATGCGTTTTTAAATCATTGGTATAGATTACAAATGGCTTTATAATTATATCTACAATTCAAGATTTATTATTTCAGATATCTAAACCGCCTAGATTCAATCTGATTCTTGGTTGCAATTTAATTCTAATCAATCAAGCTTTTGCGCCGCAGCAGCATTTTACTTTAAGTTCAGTTCTGTATTTATCTTATTATGATAAACGCGATTATCTTAACGAAGTTTCGCAATAAATAGCTTAAATTGGTTTCACACAGTTTCTAATGGATTCGGAAAGTACCTGTTTAATTCTCACAAATCGTCAATAAATCAAATACCACCTCGCAGGAGAATTATTTTAGTCGCGTCAACCGTTTATGGTATTGGCGCCAATACCGCTTTCTGTTTACTTTTTTCTGTATTGCAACAAGTGTCAACAATTTCATAATGCCTACATAATATCAATACATATAATCGAATACAGATTTAATAATCTGTGGTTATGAATTGATTTATCTTTACGCAATGACTTATTAAATTTAAAACGAACGGCGCTGGAATAAAATTATATGTGACGGATAATAAATACATTGGTTCAGCGTGATCTTAAGTTGTCAAAACAAAGTTTGTGATATATTGTAATACAATAAATTCACATTTATCTTTCTTAAATTGTTTTACATGCTCTAAGTTGTCAGAACACATTATGCACTTAAGATTTTATCTGAATCTTAAGATTTATTGCATCAATTATATTTGTATTTTTACTATTCACTAATTTAGCAAGAATTCAAAGTGAATTGTTTAATTTGCCATTTTGTATTTATGCTTGACAGTTGAATATATATTATTCATGTATTTTTAATAAACAAATAAATTTTCTTGTTAAGAAATTGAAATATTGACCCCGCATTGTGATTATTTTGATACATTTTTTCTCAAAATCAGTTTGGAACGCATGGCGAATTTGACTCCGCATGGTTTTCTCAGAAATGTTAAAGTGTCGTTAAACCCTATTACAGTTATCAACAGTGTTTATATACCTCTATATTAAAGGAATTTCTAGCCTGAGCTATGAAATCAATGTTTCCAATATATCATTGATACATAAAAGCGTACTAAAACCTCTTTATATTCCTCTCGATGTCTAGCTATTAACGTATTATTTGATAAATGCACACGATCTTGACCATAAACCGTGATTAGAATTAAAATCTATCTGATCGCTTTTGTGATTGAATCATGAATCAATTTCGTTTTCTTTTGTGGTATCAAAACGTTTATTATTTGAATTTTCTTTATTGCATGCGTTGCGAATCGGCAGTTTCTGCGAGGGAGACGCGGATTTCTTTAATATCGTTGTTGTTAGGAATTTTATTTTTAAATAACAATTACTTTTATTCTCTGTATTATTTATTTTTTACTATTTGTTAAAAATTTAATAAACATTGATACCTTGGTTTTTTATCCATTCTTTTTACTATTTTATTGTAACTCCAAAGATAGATTTTTCTAATATATTTGTGTTCAGTTAATACACTTCACATTTAAAGTGATCCTATTGCTCTTAATATATGAACCAAACAATTAAAATATAATACAATATTTAAAACTGACACTAATATTGCAAGTAAATAATCTCAAGTCTAATATTAAATTTAGATAGAATTTTTTATATTTTATATAGTAATATAATATTTTGTATCAAATACGTGAGAAAAACAAGCGCTTCAAACCTTTATCATCTCAGAATTGACAAAGTTTTTTCTATATGAACAAACCTATATATATGCATTAACAAAACCTATATATCTAAATATATAAAAATAAGTCGGGTTTTCCTTCTTGACGATATAACTCCAGAACGCACGAACCGATTTCGACAATTTTGCATTTGTTGGAAAGGTCTCTGCGCAAGGTTCATAGTTAAGAAAATTAGTGGTGCATGGCATCGTGCCTTAATGCAAATTGCTGGAACTTCAGGCACCGTAATTAAAAATTCGAGTAATGACATTAGTGAGACTTATCAGAATTATGCTTGGTTAAGTCAACGAGCAATTCTTGTCGCAAAGTACTCGTATAATAATGTACACGCACTGAATTTCACCATTCAATCAAAAATTTCTGGCGATTTGGTTTGACTTCAAACGATTGCAATTTCCAGTTCGCCTTGCGTTCGCAATAACAAGTCGCAAGGACAATCGTTTAGTGTTTGCGGGATAAATTTCAAATAGATTATTTAGAAAATCATTGTTTTTCACATGGGCAGTTATACGTTTGCCTGCTCACGAGTTGGAAAGTCATCCGCTTTGTTTATGTTAACGTCAGACCAAAAAACAAAAAATGTGGTTTACCAAAGAGCACTTCAATGAAACGGATAATTTGCGGATTCACTATCATTTACTTAGAGAAGTTCAACTAAAAAACACTTCATATTTGTAATCGAAATTAATTCATTACTGCTGTCTGATAAAATCAAATTTTTCCTTTTCAAATATAAAAGAAACAAAAATTTCTTCATCTTTCTCACGAAACCATCTGGTGGCGAAACGGAGTTCGTCGGGTTTGCTAGTATATATATATATATATATATATATATACATATATATATATACATATATATATATATATATATATATATATATATATATGTGTGTGTGTGTGTGTGCTGTGGCTCGTCTCGTCAGAACCTATTATTAAAAACTCTTAAATATCCTTTGGATATTCAGAGGGTCTTTGCATAAGGTTAACTGCAAGGATTACGTCGACTGTAACGAGAAGCCATGATCATCATTATCGACTCTGGCTTTTCCTTTGGATTTGCGCTTCTGAATCTCCGAAGTGGCTAAACCTGGTATATTTATTCGCCATCTTATTCACTTGATGGTTATTGGGATCATTTGACGAGGCAATGCTTTCTGCTTGCGATGTATATCTTGCAATTCAAAAGGTGCCAAGGCGAACGATTATTGTTACACTTTTTTCTCCTTTCGCGATAACGGAAGCTGATCTACTGGATAACGGATTAACGACGATGAAAAGATTATGGTATGGACGCCAGCGGAATATTTAATGCACAAAGCTTGCTGCACTCTATATTTTGCTATTATTGAGAATAGAGAAAATATGAAATACGATGAATATGAACAAATATATAGTTATAATTATATTATCGGATCGAAAGGAATCGGATTTAGTTTGATCCGTTTTACGAACAACCTGATATAAAGTAGCAGTGATACCTAATTTGACTTGGAGCCAACAAATGTAATAAGTGAAAATAGCCTTATTCGGACATTACATTCCAATTAGATAATATATGATCGCTATTAGATAAATTCAAATAACAAGAATCTATCAAGCATATATATTAGGTTAGCCGTTGGGTTGCCATCCAAATACAGAGAACAGGAAGAAGTTCGGCCACAACATTTCATAGAATACATGTTATGTTTGCTGTTAAAAATGTAAATATGTACGTTTATTTCATTATTCGTATTATGACTTGTATTTTATTTATTACTATTTTATTTCAGAATTATTAAAGTTATTAAACATGTAAAATAATATTATATAATATATGCGCAATTTCATCGACCACAATTCGTGGCGAATAAAACAATGAGCAGACGTCGAGCAAAAACTTTATTAAAGTTATAGTATGGTAATAGTGATTTAAATATTATTAAATCTCGATGTAAATGTTTTGCATAATTTTAATGAAAGTTGGAAACGTCTTGTGGTACCATGATTTATATGGGTGTATTGAGATTTTGTTACTCGACTTTGGAACATATTCTTGCAACTGTGAGTAGACAATTTATTGAAAATGAAAAATCATAAGTAGCAAAAGATATTTATTTTGTACGTTTTGACACTAAATGTGTGTCTTTATTCAGTAATTCATACTAAGGAAGCTCATTTCTTAAATAATAAATAAAGAAACATAATCGAAAAATGTATAATTGAAAATAAATATAATTTCAATAAACTAGATGCTTGTCAGCTACATTTTTCAGTGAGTACAGTTTATGTGTATACATTGATTCTTATTACAAACTTATTAAACATGACTTAGTTTTTGTTTTTAATAACTTGATGGATGCCTTAAAAAGGTTTTTCTTTATATTTTATATATTTTCTTTATATTGATTTGATCATCATTCAATCATTTTTTTGGATACTTCACATGATAGAGCATATTCGTATAGTCGGTATTGTAATTATCATGTACCAAATTAGGTCATACATTGGAGTTTATACTCTATTTTAGTTAAGAGAAGTATCGTAAGTCACATCAATTTAGTTACCATCATAAATCACATTTTGGCTCAATTCCAACTAGATGCATTAAATTGAATATATTATTTTGAGATAAGGTAAACTAGATTTATTCAATTAAACTTATTTTTTGTAAAACATGTGTTTACTCGTGGGTATGTGACTAGAGCGACTGAGCCTTGATGCCGATTTGAGGAGTTGATATCAAGCAGTTCTGACATCGAGTTTTACTTGGAAATATAGATAGCAATATGTTTCCAAGTGAAAATAGCCGGCAATAAAAATATTCGGCCTATTACAGAAATTTCAATAATAAAATTTATTACACAGTGATGAGACAACTGTTTGGGTTGCCATCTGTAAAAGCAACGTAGTATAGGGTCAAAGTAGCCCAACAGCTTATAGGACTCTTGAATTCTGATTCCTGTTCTAAAATACATTATAAAAATTATAAAACATACAAATAATCCCAGTATTATTAATCAAATAAATATTAAGTTTAGTACTATATTTGCAATATTTGATATTTATATTATGGGATAGTAATTTTTGCTATTCCATCGCATGGATTTTAGTGATATTCAAATACCATTAATATATTATGTAATGGACAAGTCGAGGATACATTTCCTGTGACGTTTAGTTGTTAACTTTGGACGTCCGATCGGGAAAACGGAAACCGCGCTTGACACATTTGCTATCTCGCATTTTCCCGATGTGTTCCGGGTATTCCGGTTATTCCGGGTATTCTGTGTCGGCATATGACATTCAGAACAAAGATGTTTCAAATATTACCCGACGTCGCGTCGAACCGGAGTCGCGGTATCAGCGCCCGTCAGATCGTCTCGTGTACGATGTCTATGAGCTGGAAAATTTGGTATATAATAACTAACATGTCAGCATTTTCTAAAAATTTGTTGTACTTATTTTTTTATTTGTGATTTCTTTTTGTATTGTATGTGCATTTAATATTTGATCATTACTTATATGTATGCAAGAATATAGCCAATTTAGTTGTGTGAGTATATAAGTATATAAATTTATGAATAATTACTACGAATACATAATTTTGTGTCGATATGGATTTACGGCCAATATATATGAATATATATTACCAGTTTTATAAATCTGTCTCTAGAAATCCATGTTCATTTCTTGTCATTGCAAAATCTAATTCAATTTTTATGATCCCATAAAGAATATTATTCCTCTTCTCGCAGTCATCTATGGCAAGTCGAATATTCGCACTGCTGCGAGAGTTTTTTATTTGCAAAAGGTTGAAATGAAGAAATACCATTTTGAATTATATTTTACTATGAGAAGCCTCAGGCACATACGAGAGCCTTTTTATGCTCATAAAAAGACGCGGTTATAAATATAAAACATGCGTTCGTAAATTTTTTAATCTAATTTTATTGGACAGGTTTATAGCCAACTGCATTTCATGCTGTTTGCTGATAAGCCCATGTCGCGATTTAAAATTATGCATCAAAATTTATATCTTGCTTCAAATTTCGATAAATCGTCGATATGTATTGTTAAAACACTGGTGTGATAATAAACATTTGATGTATATTATCAAGATTTACATAGTCAGATGTACGTCAGTCATGATTAGAAAGTGCTTTATATATTAATATGAAATTTTGTCACACCCTTTGTTATGATAAAATTTTATTAAAACGTGGTGTACTTATTAATATAAATATACCAACACATGTGTGTATAAATATTTTAATATTCCGTGTATAATAATGTGCTTTCTGGTAAATTTTGTAAATGTCGTATCGAGTTCCACGCGATACCACTTCGTGTAAATTGCTCATTAACTTTTGTTCAGATCATTAGATCACTGCGGGTGGCCTCAATTAATGGACCCAAAGGGCGTTTATTAATCGCAGCCAAAACCGTAAAACGTTCAAATAATTAACTTACTTCTGGAAATATTTGGGGTCAAATGGATAAATATCTCAAAACGTTTTGTAACAATTTTAGCAATTTCAGGTTGCAGGTTTGATATTCATTTTGGCTTGTTTGCCTAATTTATTTTGAACGAACTAGTTGTTTGTTTATTGAAAATGCCAGGGAAAACTGTGAAGAATAACTTTACTGGATTGTTAGGTTTATTCTCTTATATCTTCCTAACAATTGGTGTCATATCTTATGTCGATAGATGATCAAACAAATAAAAAAATGCAATTAATTTTAATCAAGCCATTATTATGATAATAATTTTATGATAGAATAGAAATATACTTTGGTTGAAGTATATCGATTTCTAATATTAAATTTTAATTTTTCACAATATTAAAATGTATGTTTGACTGTATCTCATCACTAGTATTACAATCAAACAATTTCGTAAGTGATCTTCGACCTGTGTCTTCTAATCTCTGACCTCTAAATGCATCGCGAACGCATTCTTACTGATTAATAAATGTTGAACATTTTATCCACTGACAAATATAGTTCTCGGCTACTAACACATATTGCCGTAATATAAGAATGTTTCGAAATTGTTACAACACCATTAAATGATCTAGTTGCCATTAAGAACGGATAATAAATATAATATGTTAGAAAATATATACCAGGCAAAAGCACGGATTGGTGGTATTTGTATCTATTAGTCATGTGGCTCATGATTTATTTGCATATGTGAGTTTTAACTGTAAATTAACAAAATTATAATATATTAGACATGATAAAGTTTTGTTTAGGCATTAGAATTAATACATTTAAACATGGTTATTGAATCTGTATGCGGTTATTCTATTTGTTCATTTAATTACTTCCGACTAGTACCAATTAATTCATGTAAAATTTAATATTCAACTCATAGCACCACATAAATATTTAATATTCTGATTGAGTGTTTAGAAATATAAATTTTACAAAAATCTCTGGACTGACCATCTGAATCATGAATTTTCTGTATTGACTGTCAAATTCATTATTCAAGTTTTAATAAATATTTCTACAACTTTTCAACAACAGTTTTCTTCTCGCCTAGTCCATAAATCCGTTACAAGATACCATTTAGTTAAAAATTCGACTTATGAAATATCATAGGTGTCTAGAAGACATTGACAATTCTATTGACTGTCTTGATCTATTGTTATCACTTTCAAATTCGTTGTAGATAAACTATGTGGGTGTACAATTTATATAAAATACATATCATATTTTAGTTTAGTGTGTCAAAAATGCAGTGTGAGAGAATCACACAAAATATTTGCATAATAGACATTGATAAAAATGTGTTTTATGATAATCAAATAGAGATGATGGAATCATAATAGCTTGTATTTGGATAGTGAATTGTAAATCTTCACCGGCTGTTGCAGTTATCTAACGGTTTTTGTAAATTTCTTTATTATGCATTTGAAATATAATACATAGAGTACTTCTAGAATAAGTTTATAGAAATTGAGGATAAATTTTATAATTAAACTATTTTGTGAAAAGTTTTTGGATAAATTTTCACACAAGGCAAAACATCACTTTCTATTAAAGGGAATAAACTTATAAGCAAATTGTATAGTGTATTGTACACTTTACGGTTTTTTTTATTTATTTTATTTTACTAACTAATTAGGGGCCGTTCAAGTATTACGTAAGCACTATAGGGGGGCGAGGGGGTTGTTGATTTGCTTATTTTGGGTTGACATGGGGGGCAGGGGAGTCTGTATGATGATTACGTCACAGGTAGTATTTTTATTTTTTTACATTAATTGTAAAATGTTTACGTAAGCATGGGGGTGAGGGGTAAGAGCTTTGCTTACTTTTGCTGACAAGGGGGATGGGGGGGGGTAAATAATTGTAATAAATCTGCTTACGTAATACTTGAACGATTCCTTAGAGTATCTCATTTTTTATCCTATTTTTCTTCTCTTGCAAATATTTCATCCCTCTAGATTTATATGTTCTAATCTGTGTTTTTTTGCATGTAACATTATATCTAATGTATTTTTTTTTATTTCAGTGGGCGGTATGTCGCGGCCGCCAAAGGCCGCACCACAAGCAAAACGTGTGGCGCCTCCGGCAGTGCCGGATCTGTATCGTTTGTCCGGCAGCTCATTCGGGTCAGCTGGCTATGCGAGCGCCGAGGACGCGGTCTTTCTGGCTCCCGACACGCCCACGACCATTAGAGGTAAATTTTTAATGTTGAAATTATTTTGATTGAATCCTTTTTAATTATATTAGTCTGTAACATCTGCTTCAAATTTTTCGATTCGGGTATTATTATTAATTGATGCATAACAGAATAACGAAGATAATATTAATGAATATGATATGCTTGATAAAAGGTAATTCTAAATTAACTTACATCGATTCAATTATTCATAAGTATACGCAAGTGTTATCAATAATAACCATCGAACAATTTTTATTCTCGATATAAATTAATAAATATAAATCAATGTTCATCAGATTATAATATATCTATATATAAATATTATTAATGCTTCGTTTGAAGGAAGGTCCAAGGTGTAAGTGCTCTTCATTTTACATGTAACTCATTTTTTCCTTCCAATTCTCTGTAATTTTTCATCTTGCGTAAGCGGTTTATAGACTGTATTCTTCCTCGTCCTTTTCCTTTCAGTCTATCTATTTTTTTCCATGACATTACGCAGGTGTTTTTTTTTCTTCAAATATGGATCTGAGATAGTTTTCTTTTCGCAATTATAACCAGCAGATTTTTTTTCTTTTCCACTCTTTGTAATAGTTTTTTATTTGTTGTATAGTCGTTCTCACTTTATATTTTTCAGCACCAAATCTCCAAACTATATGTCTTGTTGACTTTCCCTAGAAGAGATAATGCTTCTGATCCATACAGAGCTATATTTCAATTATGATTATATAAATTGTGCATATAAAAATAATATGAATAACGAAATGCTTTCGGATATGTTGTTTTGTTGGTTACACATTTAATTTAATTACTATTTCATTGAACATTCTTTAAAGTTTTCGGTCAATTTTAAATATTCCTTGAACTTGTTGTATTTTTATTGTAGTACCCTACTATTATCAACTCTTTTTAAAACCGCAAGCCGTATAATTTATATTTGAATACTTTCAAATAGGCGTTCTAAGGCACATATTTATTAATGCGTATTGTCAATAATGATCAGGTTGTTGTAATTAATGTTTCTAATATGTAAATTGTATGTTGCAAAAATATTATACCAGGGTGTATAGAAAAGTATGCTATATCGATACGCACGTAAAACGTATTATTAATAAACCGATAATCAAAAGGCTTTAGAAATAAGTATCAATCATGTTTGATAAAAATAAGTTTGGAGAATTATATCTATTGTTTATTACTATTTATGTTGACCTAAATAATTTTTTTTTACCCTTGATCAGATGATCATTCGGACTATGGAAGTACGGCTAGTGGTGGCACACAACCAGGTAAAAGTCCAGGAATTCCTGTTTACGGTCCTGGGCAACAACCGCCAGCGTTTTCGTTTCCTCCGCAAAGCGGGCAAACTGTCGTTGGTCCACCCACACTGACTCATAAAGCTGCAGTTTATTATCATCATCAATTAGCTCTACAGGAAGACCAAGGGATAGACATGACACAAGTAAGTACATTTATCAGAATTATATACATATGTATTAAAACTCAATTTTTAAAATGTTGTTTCTTCTTCAGTCGCCTGGACGTGATAGTCCAGGATCTAGTTCTGGATCAGCTGGTTCTGGATCACGGCACTCAACTGCATCTTTGGATTCCGGAAGAGCTTCTGGTTATTTGGGAGCACCGCGAGGAGCTCTTGGATCGGCTTCATCTCCTAGATGCAGTTTGAGTTCTTGTTCTCTTGGCTCGGAACATGGTCGATATGAAAGGATGATATTACAAGGAATACCGGTAAATGTTATATAACAATACTAATACTGTTTTGTTTACTTTGCCAAAGGTGTATTCTACTTCAATACTTTTTTGTGTGTGTTTTAACCACTAGTGCTACATTCACTTCTTTCCTATTTCTTTAAGTAATGCTAGTTTTATTTTATTAGGATCATGAAGTGATTCATGCTTGGCTCACTGAATTGCAATATGAAGAATACAGCCCATTATTTGGAGCTGCTGGTTATGACTTGGCTACAGTAGCTCGGATGACACCCGAAGATTTGACTGCGATCGGAATCAAAAAACCTAATCACAGAAAACGGCTTAAGGCAGAAATTCAACAATTAGTTTTACCGGACAATCTACCTGACTACATACCGGTAAGTATATCGATAAGTATTACAATACTAATCAACCAAGGTATTACAATTTTAAACTATTTTTTGTTTTATTTAACAGGGGTCTATTGAAGAGTGGTTGCGTTTATTACGACTGGATGAATATGCACCGGCTTTGATATCTCAAGGCTACAAAACTGTACAAGATGTTACTCAACTTACTTGGGAAGATTTGGAAGAGACCGGTATCGTGAGATTAGGTCATCAGAAGAAAATAATGTTAGCCATAAAACGTGTAAAAGACGTTCAAGCTGGTAAAAGATTTTCGGGACATACTGGCCAATGTTCTGCTCAGGTGAGTGCATTAACTGTTTTCATTTCATTTATCATCAGATAGGTTTTTTTTCAATTGATAGATTTTTAAAAATTAAGCACTGAACTATTTTAAAAGCTAATTTTTATTGCTCGTTGATTTGATCAACTTAAATAAGATGTAATTTTTGATCAAATCGGACGACCAAAATATTTTGCATATTTTGTTAAAAGAATTTAAAGAAATTTTCTAAATGCAAGGTTATTTTTTCTTAGTTTATTCACTTTTTCTCTTTTTTTCTCAAACTTGCCTTGAAATTTGCATCGCCTAGTGGTTTTGTAATTCCTATTTTGATATTTCATCAGGATCATTTATAATATATTATTTTGAAATATTTTTTTTATTGATTATCTATTCAAGTTGATTAAATATCATTTCGTACTTAACAAAATAGATTCTTTTCGCAATATATAGGCTTAATGAAAGTTTTGCACGGTTTTGAAAATAATTCATTAACTGAGGATAACATTTATTTGAGTTTTGATTCTGAATTGTTAACATTTAACAACTACTGTGATATGTTTGTTATACTAATTGCATCGAAATAATAAAGTTTTAGCAGTTTTTTTTATTAATTTTATAGATTACAATAAACGCATAACTAGCTAGCACCAAATAGAATTTTTAGTTAATTGCAAAACTTCACAATCCACATTCATTCAGTATTATCAAAGAACGAACAGATAATAAGTTTAGTTTTTGGGTCAATTTATGAAAAATATAACTTAATGTTAAAATACCACCGAATAGTTTTTTTCATGAAATGACCGTTTTTCTATAGATGAATTTTTCAATGTTTCTACCATTGCCTTTAGATATTTTAGAGCATTGTTGCATGTTTTTGTTTTCTTTTCTTTTTCATTTACCTCACCCGCCAACCCCGCACTACATATTGATGGCGCGCCTTTCTAAAACACATGGAAAATTTAAAAATAAACACAATTAATTGGAATAAACGAAATTGGAATTTTCGATAAAATAAATACGAAACCAATGAAACGAAAAAAAAAATCAGGATTCACTTGGGTCTCCATCCTGCGGTAGTGTAATCAACGATGAACCAGTTTACATCCACACAATGAGACACGCTTACCAGCAACCCTGGGAGGTTCAACAATCTAGAATGATGACCGCCAGCTGCCATCCCGTCCAACAAAATTGTTACGTGGGATACGGAATGAATGATATAGTTCCCATACAGGTAAACATGACATACATACCAAAATTCAACAAATCAGGCTACAGTACAAGGGTTACGAAAATATTCTTCTTCTTTTCTGCAATTTTAAAAGTATGCAAGGCGCGCGTACTTGGCATGCAACTACTAGCATTTTTAACATCATCCAAATCACGTTATTTTTTGGAAATATGCATGATTAATAGAAATCTTCTCTTAACTTAGATGTTGCTTTGAACGTTTTCACCCAGTTTAATTTTATAGTGTTACCCTTTAACAGTTTTGTTATCTGATGTATCAGATAATATTAATAAATTTGCCATTTTTAACTTTACCGATTGCACTTGTGTTTGTACCCTTATGTGTGTGCCTTACTTGTATTGCACCCGATAGCTAATATCATAAATTGCAATTTTTATTTAATATTTGAACAAAAAGCAAAGCGTAATTTTGATAAAAATCTCAGTTCTTTAAACTATATTTATATCAGTATATTGAAATAAACGAACAATAAATTTCTTTCTAAAATTAAATATTTTGTACATGTAGGAACAACATCAATGAGGTTTCAAATAATTCGTTTTTTTACCAATCGCAAATTTGAAACTCATATTACGTATAACTGAAAATTTTCAATGATTACATCACAGTATCGGATTCGGAATATGGAGATTTAACAGATCTGTTACTTTATATATATTTTTTGTTTTTTTTTTGAAGATTCGACAAGGTCGCGGAAAAAGTTTAGAAAGCTTGGAGGATACAGAAAGAGGTCCTGTAACCCACCTTACGTTTACCAATGAAGGTGGACCACAAGCGTTGTACGTTAGTGGTGCAGGTCCTGGAATGCCCTCTAGTATCATGTTGTCTGGAGGTCAACAGTGGCGCCGGTCATATGATGATGGCGATATCACGCCGACAAATGAGGCTTCGATACTAGCAAGTTACGAAGGTAAATAGAATAATAACTATTCAATATATATCTTTTATCGCTTATTTTTTATTTTTGACTCTGTTTATTTCTTTCAGGTGGCGGAACATTACCACGGCCCCGCGGATTTGTTCGACCAAGGCCTGTTGCAAAAGTCACGGGCAATACGAAGGCTGTACCTCAGTCGCATTTTCAAGATTTTAATGATAAAATACCTTATTCTCAACAACATCAGCAGCAAGCTTATAATGAATATATACAATATGCAACATCGACTAGTAAATATTCACATTTGTACAGCCCTCATTTGACCAAGAAAATGCCACCGCAACCACCTAAACGTCAGAGCTCGAATTCAGGATTAGATGGTAAGTCTGGGTAGAATATCGTAAAAATTGTCTTGGTATTAATAAAAAATCAGGCTATTGCTGCAGGAACTGATTGATTACTGCTACTGACTTTCCATTAAAATTGGCATTGGCCGATGTGTGTGGAGTGAAAATTTTTATAGATCTTTTTTTTTAGGTATTTATAATGTAGGCTCCATACATCAAACCACAGTAGAAATACATGCAGAAAATAATTCTCCACCTAATAAAAGTTTACCGAGCTTACACGAATCTAATAAGCAACTGCCGCTAAGTCTTCCTGCTTATCCATCGTCGGATAGTTTAAGCTGCGTCAGCCTGGAAAGTGAAGGCCTGCCTTTACCTCCGCCACCAGCACCTTGTACCCCACCGACAGGTAATGCAATAAATAAATATCCATAAATAAAAGTAAAATACGTAAGTAATTGTAAAATTATATCTAATACGTTTTTTATGATATTATAGGTATAATGCCATCTAGATCTTGGACAGATGGAACCAGTAGGATGAATGAAGAGCAAATGCTTATCAATACTTTAGCAAATCAAGCGCGTAATGGTAGCGACGCCAGTTTTAAAGTTAGTTAACTTATATTATTAGAACATTCAAAATAAAAATTCACAAGATTCACATTGTACGTTAGTACAATTTGCAATTCATTCAGATTGTTATATAGAAAAGTTTTTTTAAAAAATTATTTTATTAATATTTTATTCTTTTTATTACAGTCTAGCTCAAGTACAGAAAGCGATAGTCTGCCATTCGCCAACGAGAATGCAGGCACCATCAAACAACGCGCCAACGCAAGCCTGAACCGCAACCAGAGTTCCCTAGAATTCTCCCGGTCAAACTCTTTATCCAGACAAAGCGGCCACATGCATTCAAGTTCACAAAATGCAGATTTAAATTCAATAACACCCCATGAAAGTACAGAGCCAGCCGATGTTCTGAGCGACATAGGAAACATGTTGGCAAATTTAACCGATGAATTAGATGCCATGTTAGAAGAAGAGAAACGACAAGGTTTGACAGATTCACAATAATAAAAAGTTACAGGTAAAAACGTTGGTTAGGACGCGTGTTACTTTTTTGAGATGTCGTTAAAGTATTACGCTGTGATATAGAGCTAGTGTATTTTGGTTCAAAGTATTATATACTTGTAATGAAGTGGGCGCGGAAACAGGAGAAAGTATAAAGAAATTCAATTTTATTAGTGAAGAATTAAATTTACATTTACCAAGCTTTTATTTTTGCTTTACCTGTTGTGTAAAAAATTACGTACTAAATATTTTTAATATATATTTTAAAATGCTTGAACCATTATTTTTAACTTCCATTCACAATATAAAATACTTTATAAAAATCACTACTCTTCAATGACGGTTCAATATTTTTATCTAGTGATATCTTTTTGCGCATTATATTTTCATAAATATAAATTGCAAATAATATTTTATTTTATAGTAAAGAATTATTTTAATTATTGATATACAATGTATAATCTGATTTATTTATTATTTTATCAAAAAAATATCATGCCCTTTTTATGTAAAGATTTTTTTTATCATTCCGCAGCTTAAAACGAAAAGTTCATTTTAAAAAACATTTAAAATCATTGATATATAAACTATGCCTTACAGGACAAACAATTTTATTATATTAGCTATAAAAATGATGTCAGAATTTGATAATTTTGCTGTCTTTTTGAAAGATATTTTTTTGTTAGAAGCTGCAGAATTATATGAAATATAAATAAATTATTCAATGTCATATTTCGTAGTCATTAATAAACTACTTAAATATTGTTTACTATTTTAAAGAAATATTTACATTTAATGATTTTAAAAAAATCTATATTATTTTGTATTTAAATCTATAGATTTGTTCTGAATAATTTAGAATAAAAAATAATGAGGCGACATGAAGCCGATTAGAAGCTGATTGCATTATTATGGGCAGTAACTTTTTTACTTAAGATTATACTTAACAAAGTTCAAAGGTAAGATATTTTATGATATACATTAAAAAAAGATATCAGCTTTCATTTGTATCTATAATTATATTAAATATAAAATACTTGTGTATATTTTGTTAATTATATCTTAAGACAAATTGTGCTATCTTGAAAGTAACATTTTTAATAAGACACATGAGAATATTTTATCAATTTAATTTTAAGTCATAGTCTATATTATGAGAAAATTTTATTTGATCTAGGATAAAACTAATCCCATTTTGAGGGACGGTATATGGACTGACTTCTAGTATAAAAATATATAAATTTTAATAGTGAAATAAATATATGAATTTATATTTATTTAGCGGTACGGCATATCAGGACACATAAAATATGTCATTTATTTTTGCCCTAAATTACTTTTTATTTCATTCCAATGTTTTTTGTTCGACTCTAGTATTTTTTTCTGGGTTAATTGCTGATTGAACCGAATTCAGCTGGTAATTATATCATTCCTATCAATGCCATATTTTTCTTATATTTTTATATACTATAATAAACGAGAGACTAATATTTTAGTAATATATATCTGTACTTATAGCATATAATAGCAATAATGATACTTCATTTATTTTTTTGGATTATTTATTTTTTAATTCAACAGCGCTTTACATATCATAGAACAAAACTAGCAAAAAATTTGATCAATATTATTTTTCCGAATCTCAACGATTTAAATATATGCATATATAAATTTTGCGGCACATTTTGGTAAATTTCATGTCGACATTTCCTCTTTTGCAATATTTTTAAATTACGGTCTACTTTAACTAAAAACTTCTAAATATACATATTACGGCTGTTTTGAATTCGAATGGTATTTATATTTTAAACTCTAAAACTCATTAGCGGAATTCATATTATTGTCTCTGAATGATTTTTCATTTATCTCTTTGAACTGCATAGAAAACTGATGATTAAATGAATTTTAAAGAAACTGATCTATAAATAGGGAAATCAATTAATAGCTATTATACTGGCATAATTTATAGATATATTAGAAATTGTAACATATAAATAAATTTAGGAACTAACGAATTATTACATATATATAGTGTTGTCTGTAGTGGTTTTGTGTGAATGGATGCACTGTATCTCGTTTCATTATATAGTAATATATATAGTATATATTTTATTAGAATATATATGTTTTGTACCTAGAGTACACTTCGACTTATAATAATGTACAGAATTATTTCTTATAATGTTAATTTACTGAATGGTGTTCAATGTTCTTAATCATTCTACTAACAATAAAAAGAAATCAATCGGCTTTAGAAGTATATGATTGTAACAGATGTGTATGAGTTTTTTTGTAAGACCGAAATTTATATATATATATATATATATATATATATATAATATTTATTATTGATTTTGAAAATGACTTAAAAATTCGTACATATTTTTGATTAGCCGATCGAATTTCAAGTGTTATTTTTCAGATAACTTCTAAAACAAATTTTATACTATCTTTGCGAAAATTTTGGCACTTTTGAATTGTAGAAGAATGCCATTAATCTTTATATTTATTTTTAATTTCTATAAAATGCGCGTGTTGAAGGCTTTCATAATAGTATTCAATCAGAGATATTTGACTGTAGTATTTTTCAAATCTTAATCCATATTTTGTACAGCATAATTGCAAGATTTTTAATGCAACAACGACATCAAATTTACATGTATACGTTATGTTAGCCAATAATATGTAGATTTATAAACATAGGATTTTATATAAACAAATGCTGTATTGGATAAATATGTTAATGTCTTGATTACAATTATTAAATGAAATAATAAAATTTAGAAAGAATTCGATAAAGATAATAGTTAATTGATAATATAACTAACAATTGCAATCAACACATGAACATTATATTATAATTAAAATTATATTTATAAATATAGATGCTAAATCGATACAGCCATAATTGATATAGATTTTGTATGTACTTTGTATCATTTCAAATGATGTTACGATGCAATGTATTCAATTTGAAGTTATTAAATTATAATATATAAAATTACTTTTATTTAAAAATGTTTATTCAAGTTCTGACTGTTTATCATATGTATTTACATTAATGTTATGTTTTTTAAGATCCAGGTGTAAAATGTATCCTTTTGAGCAAACTATGTAAACAATTTACGTAGATGTTTTTGAAAAGACACAAATTGTACTTGTATAATTAATTATTTATATTTAAATTTGTTATTCAATTAAACGTGTTATTATATTTTTTAAGATTAGTTTGAGAATCTTTATGAGCACATTCGATAATTTATTATGAATTAACATCAATTAATTTATAAAATGTAGTTTTCAATTAATGATGTTCAATTTATTCGGGTTGAGCGTCATTGAACTCTCTTTAATCCAATTATGTGATTGATTCTTCTATAATCCTATTATCCCCACTTCTTCAGAGTTTTCATAAAAATCACATGATTTCTACTTTGAGTACAATTCTAGATTCAATTTAACAAAACACTACGACGTAAAATCATATATAAATTATAAATTTGTACTCCAATAATGTCGAAAGATGATGGTGTTAAAATTCTGACGGTAGTTTTGCAATAAAATACTTATTTTCGTTTGGTTTTAATAAGGATTTTTGTAGGACAAGGAATATATACGGTTAGGAGAAAGTAATTTGGATGATTGTTATAAAGTTATGAATATGGAAGGATGGCGAACTGAGAAGAAATGTGACAACGGAGATATTGTTGAATATTTGGATCATCCGTTCTTTGGAAAAGTTTTCAGATTCACGGTACTGTGAACCCATGTATATATAAATAAGTAAATATAAATATATATATATATATATATGTGTGTGTGTATGCCCAAATATCAATTTCCAGGGTGAGATTATTTGCGACACGGATATTTTAATAATAGAGCTCTTCGATAAAATCGAGCAAGTCACAGACTGGTGTCCATCTTTTATAGAATCTAAAATATTGCAGGAAAGTTACATCTACAAATAAATGACTAATTATGTTTTTTATTCATAAATAATTATAATTTAACAATGTAGAAAATAGATAATCAAACAGACATCAGTTACCAAGTGGCTGCTGGAGGAGGCGGGGGTCTGGTTTCGCCTCGGGATTTCGTAAACCTAAGACATTACGGTATGCGAGGCGCCAGCATGGTTTGTGCAGGACAATCCGTGGAACATCCCCTTGGACCAGAGACTAGTAAATATATCAGGTACCGTATTAGAAATACAATGATACTTAGCAGAATGAAAAAAACTATCATTTTGTAAGACATGGCTACAATTTTAATACAAAACGGAACGTATATTTCTAGCTCTATCTTGCAGTCCGAAAATATTTTAGTGTATATATAAATATATGACCTGATTTCGTTACATTGTTTCGATTTACATTAACAAAGTATATAGTAAATTGTTAAAATTTAGTTAAAATTTAATTGAAGTACTTCAGTTTATAATAGCCCCGAAGATGATATAAGATCATATGTCGAAACGGATATAAAAAAGATACTTGAAAACATGTTCTATTTTTATTTGATATATTAATATAAGACAATATAGTATAGTATCGTAATATAAGGCAAGTGCTCTAAAGATCTTGTTTGACGTTTTTACTTTTTTATAATCATAATCTAACGCGCAAACTTTTGATGAAACCACACTTTAGTAATTTTTCTTTTGAATGAGAGCCGTTTAAAGTTGACCCGTTTTGAAAATTTTAAATTTATAGTTTAACTAATAGACTTAATTTGAGAAAACTTTAGGCAATTGTGGTTTCAATTATGGCTAGAACTGTTATTTTGGATTATGGATCCATAGTTCAAATGAACACATTTATCAAAAATTAACCACATTTATCTGGTAATAGTCACAGTCTTAAAACAGCTTTAAGTTGTACTAAAAACGCTCATAATTTTCGAACTACATGGCATAATTTTTCTTCCTGATTTTTTTCATGGTAGTTACGATCAATACTTTCACCCAATTCGGTTTGACGTTGAGTTATGGGACATCTTGTACATACCACGTTATAAAAGATTATATTAACTTGCCAATAATTTTAATACCTAAAAATCTCTGAAACTGTAACGGAAATAAATAATCTAGAATAATTAACATTAAAACTAAACGATCCTTTAAACAAAATTGATTGCATATATTATGCACTAATTACTTTATTATTATAAATTAATACGTTTTCATTTGCGTTTTTGGTTACACATGCTACTCTTTGTTTTTTATTATATTGACTAGAAATTACACAAAGTTGCTCGAAGTTTATTAGCTGAGATTGAGGTTGAAAATAATTACAGTCTAATTTTGTGTCCAATTAATTTATAGTGAACGCAATTGATAATTGCATTGACAAATATTTTAAAACGGGTTATTAAGGAATGTGAATAATATCTTGATTAATAATTAAATTGTATCAATGATTTAATAATATCAGAGGTTACACCCGTCTCGGCTGCTGGTCCCTGACACCCCTGAACGGCGGCGCGACCACGGAATTCCGTTGGCTGATGAGCATGGACATGCGCGGCCTGCTGCCCAGAATTATAGTGGACGCGGCTCACACCACTGTCATGATGGACTATGCAAGACATTTGAGGACACATTGTGCCGATCTGGCATCAAAATAACATTATCATTTTATAATAATCAAAAGTAATCTTTTGTAAAAATCTAATGTAATTATTTTATATAAATCATTCAATGAGATTGCAGAAATAAAATTCATGTAGTTAACTATTCTGGGATAAGTATGCACAGTATCTTACTGTATATTTGTTATGAGGTAATATATTTATGTTATTTGTCGAATGTAATTTTGTATTACGAAATGATTCGAGAGATTTACGAGTTGAAAGAGTAAGCTTATCCTATATTTGGCCTAATAATTACATTCATCATCAATTTTGGCTGCTTGTCATAAGTTTCGTGAAAGTGCACTATTAATCAATTTAAAGTTGCATTATATTTATATTTCATTGTATAAAAAAAAGAAAAATTATATTATATAATCATGTTTTTATAATCATGATTAAGATGCTTTATTGTCGTAAAATAATTTATCTTTATATTTTCATTCCATATATACTTTATATTAACATTAAATTTTGTATGCCTATAATATAAATACTATATAACATAAATACTATATAATATAAATACTATATAAGTATACTTATATTTCTATAAAGTTTCAAAACTTTATTATAACATATAATTTAAATATCCTTTAATTACAATTCGTAATAATCATTTATTGAAATTCAATTATGTATTTTAATAATATTAAAAATAAATATAATATTGTATTATTAAAATATTAATATAGAACGAGGTCGGGTGTTCACGAATGTTGAAAGGGCGGAAACGTTTTATCATATATTTTAAATTAATCATCATAGTTTAGATTTTGAAACTTCCTCGAGAGGCTTCTGACTTTTTATATATCTTTATTATTATATATTATTGAAATAAATACTACTTTATAATAAAAATATTTTTGTATTTTTTTTTATTTATTTATTTATATATATACATTATTTTCATATCTCAGTCAGACAGAGGTGCCTGGTATGAGAGATTATGAAAAACAGCTTTCATAAAAGTATTTGATAATCCTTCAGTTCAAAAATTTGTTTTGCAATGATGATTACACAAAAAAGTAAATAAAACTAAAAGAAGTTTAAATATTCATTCAAGATTTATTGAAAAAATAAAATAAAATACTTAATAAATTTGCTCGGGGATTCGAATTCACCCAAAACAAGAACGATTGCCATTGCAACTGAAGCCATTTAACGATCTCGTCCACCCCATCGCTGGTCAACAACTGATTGAATTTGGTACATGCATTAACAATAACTTCACATGCCTCTGTCTCCCTTTAACTTGCCAAGAAAAAAAAACCATCTGCAACCTTCGGATTCGAACCAGCCCTCCCAGATCTACTAGAGTCTAGTTCAGCGCTTTAACCAATTCGGCCACGGCGACGAAGATTTTTCTCTGCTAATACTGGAAGGACATTCTGCATCTCTGACGACCAACTATCAGATTTTGAGTCAAGGTCAAGGTCATTGGGGGATGATATGAAAAAATTAAATGTTCACATCGGGGGTTGAAAGTGTGCTCAATCGATTCTATTGGTCTGTGCCAATTTCAAGCGGGGGGGTAAAGGGGGGAAAATTTTGTCCATTTTTCGCTCAGGAGAGCAGAAAATCGACTTTTTGTAAATTTCACGTTTTTTCTATGAACATTTTCTGACCAATTTTTGCATTTTGAGTCTGATATCATTCGAGATTTTGTGCTGCCCTCAATAATACCG
The DNA here is from genome assembly GCF_003426905.1 of Ctenocephalides felis. NCBI lineage: Eukaryota > Metazoa > Arthropoda > Insecta > Siphonaptera > Pulicidae > Ctenocephalides > Ctenocephalides felis. Next base: position 25,902,644 of record NW_020537758.1, on the reverse strand, counting down.
TCGAGGTCATTTATATGGATCCCAATGACTTGGACAGGGGATGATGTTTATAAATAATGCTTGAATATAATTACGCCCTTTAACTTGGCGAATAAAAAACTTTATCTGCACCCTTCGGATTCGAACCAACCCTCCCAGATCTACTAGAGTCTAGTTCAGCGCTCTAACCAATTCGGCTACGGCGAGAAAGATTTTCGCTGGCTAATATTGGAAGGACATTCTGCATCTCTGACGACCGACTATCAGATTTTGAGTCAAGGTCAAGGTCATTGGGGGATGATATGGAAAAATTAAATGTTCACCCCGGGGGTTGAAAGTGGGCTCATTCGATTTTATTGGTTCTTGCCAATTTCAAGCGGGGGGTTACAGGGGGGAAAATTTTGTCCATTTTTCGCTCAGGAGAGCAGAAAATCGACTTTTTATAAATTTCACGTTTTTTCTATGGTAATTTTCATTCAACTTTTTCATTTTGACTCGATATCTTTCGAGATTTTGTTCTGCCCTTAATAATACCGTCGAGGTCATTTATATGGATCCCAATGACGTGGACAGGGGATGATGTTTATAAATAATGCTTGAATATAATTACGCCCTTTAACTTGGCGAATAAAAAACTTTATCTGCATCTTTCGGATTCGAACCAGCCCTCCCAGAATCGGCCAAGGCGACGAAGATTTTCGCCGGCTAATACTGGAAGGACATTCTGCAAGTGCATCCGACAACCGACCATCAGGTTTCGTGTCATAGGGGGATGATATGAAAAAATTGAATGTTTACCCCGGTGGTTATAAGTGGGCTCATTCGATTCTATTGGTCCTTGCCAATTTCAAGCGAGCATAACAAGGGCGAAAATTTTGTTCATTTTTCACCCAGGAGAGCAGAAAATTGACTTTTTGTAAATTTCTATTTAAAATAAAAAATTCTATTTAAAAATTCATTTAAAAGTCATGGTTTTATTTAAATGTCCTTTTCAAATTGAGCGAAAATGTGTCTAAAAATGAGCATGAATAATGTATGGTGTATGGTTTGGCTTCATATTTCCGAATTGAGTAAAATTTAGAGAAGAAATATTTGACTTGAATTAATAAATTGAAATCAATATAAAAAACATAATATATAACTAAAACTAGTATTTAAGCATTTACACCGATGTATCACTTCATCTACTTACAAAATTACAAAGGCAATGTACATCATTATAATATTCATGCTGAGATATATCAACTACTTTAGTCGTCCTTTGTGGCTTCAGTTTGTTTCAAATAGACTTTATTAATAGATGTTTACATGGTTGAATTAGGGTGCATCGGAGTTCTTAAAATATCCCTATAATGAAAAAGTTGAATGGTAGCAATAAATAATAAATTGCAGGATCTGTGTTAACCTAAACCCGTTAGTCACTACGTAGTTCACTAACAATTTGGAACGATTATGCATAGAGGAACTGCATGTGCTACACTTCAAGCAAAACGTTTTGATATGAAATTTATATTTATAAATCAGATAATGTTTAAATCAATATATATTTATAATATACATGAATCGTGAGGACAGTAACCACAAAGAATATGTCACATATAATGATGCATAAATCAATATATACATTTTATATATCCAATTTACAAACAAACTAAAAAGACTAAGCCATATATAATGATGTGCATCGACACCAGCTCTCCTACTATTGCAAAATAGTAGCAAAGAGGTATCCTAGCGTCCTTACTATTAGGGACCTTAATATGTGGAGGGGGTCAGGCTTCAGGTATATTATAAACATTGGTACCTTACTCGACCTTATTTCTGGTCTACCGGTCAAGAAGCCAACACCTTCGAAGGCAAACAGATAAGAAGATTTAACTACAAAATACTGAATTGAAAACATTGTATGTATTATTAACAATTAAGTATTGTATTCTCATATAATACAATTGTGGTGTGTTAATGTTGATATGTGGAATCACCCGACAGATGTATAAATCAATATACATCAGTATACATTTATATATCTAATTTACATACAAACCACAAAGACTAGGCTATATATAATGATGTATAAATGAATATTATATCAATAGATTTTTAGTTTTTATTACAATTGGGTTCTTTGATAAGGCTCTAAACAACAGTGAAACCCCGTTAAGACAATTTTCTAGGAATCGGACTTTTGGTATTATGCGATAAAGATAATGTGGCGGTCCAGGTGTAAAGCATAAGACGCTATCGTCTTAACGGGGTTGCACAGTTTAATATGTATATAGTATATTGATGTTCACTTCATATATTCATTAATATTTAAAATATTTTAATTAATGATAATTCACATTAATATTAAGAGAATCCAAAGTTTTACTTGGCAGTAACCAGGGTAACAAGAAATGCAAACAATGCCCCTTTATATTTATATATATGCACGGCAAACGTAAAATATATAAAAATAACTAAATATTACACTAAAATACATAATTTTTTTTTATTATTATGGTAAATCAGTTAAATTTTATTATTACAGCTTCGGGTATGTGCATTTTAAATTTAATATTTAAATGATGTTTATTAATTAAAATTAATATTAATTGTGTTTTGAATATTAGCTCATTTTTTCGATACAGAACCAAACGAGGAATGGAAACTAAGTAGAGGATTATTAAAATTTTTGGATAGTGGCAAATGTTTAGTATTATTAGTTAGACAAATCGATGGTGTTATAGATTTTGAAACAGAGGTTAGTTATGCAGTTTTATATGTATGATATGAGCAATTACAATAAATTGATATTTAATGTAACTATTATTTTTGAAAAGGTTTTGGATATTGACCGCAAAGGAACCTGTTTGGCTTTTTATAAACAATTTTTGAATAAAGAAAATAAAGATGATTTTTGTTTGAATTTGGTTTCTCTTCAAGGAAGTGCCGGTGTTTCTTTATATCATGCTTTGACTGCTGTTTATACACCACTTCTTCAAAAGGTTTTTATATAAAAATTATATATATATATATATATATATATATATATGTTAGAATTTTGAAATATATCAATATTAGTGTTAAATCAATATAAATCCTATTTTTAGCTTCAGACATCTTTCAAGAATTAATTCAAAAATAGTAAACATTTCATTTTATTTTGAAACATTTTTATAATTTTTTTGGTGTTTTAATCAAAAGCTTTCAGGTTCGATATCCACCTTGACCAACCTGATATCAGGTCGTAGTGTTATCGGTAGTAGCAAAAAATAACCCTTTCATTGTATTGCTGCACCAAAATAAAATCATCCTTACTAGAGAAATTCTAATAATAAAATGTATCAAATATAGATAAGTCACGCAGTTGTGAAGTATCATCACAATATCTGCTCACAGAATTCATAATATTTGAATAGAAAATATTTATTTTTTCATAACATTACAGGATTCTTGGTGTTCTTCTGTCATTGAATTAGTGAATGGATTGCAAGCCGGTCTGAAAGCTAACGTTATTGTTTCAGGAGACACAGCAGGTATGAATAAACTTTAATTGACCCGAAACTATAATCACCAATTACTTGAAAATAACATTTGATGAAACTTGATAAAGACTCGCCAAAAATTTTAAGCCAAAATTTTAGCCAAAAATCTTGAATCATTTTTTAAAATTCAAAGGCTATTTATCAGGTATCAGTTGGAAATTGTGTATTAGTTTTTGGTAAAGATCGATCGGGCGGTTTTTTAGTAATTAGTCGTTAATTTGCATCAAACTTTGTATAATGAAAGAGTTTATGAAGTGATACGTTATATATAAATAATAATCAATGTTTGAAATAATGAGTCGTGTCCAAATTTCAATGTGGTATTAGTGATGATTTTAGAAGTTGCTTAATTTTGTTATCGATTAAGTTGATTATTGATATTTTTCCGAAAGTAGTTGCTTTATTTTCAATCGAGCAATAATAGTCAAAGAATAAATTAAGATTTGTTCATCTTGCAGTTTATTTAACCGTACAAGATGAAGTCGAATATTGGTCAGCGATTTCGCTTAAAGGTAAACAAGCTTCTGAAAGAGAAAAGGCGCAAGCAATTGTTGACATTTTGGAACCTGTCGCAAGGAGTATTAGGTATAATTAAAACCTTATGATATTATTTTCATGTAAATTTAATTATTTTATATAATGATTTATATAATGCTTTTTCTTCTTATATAGTATAACACTAAAATTTTATAAACAAAATAAATGGTGTGTACGGTTTACAATAATAAAAACTTTAAAACTTATTTTGATGCCAAGCCCCAATCATTTTTCAATATCAGTTAATTTCATATTCTCTTTATAGGCAAAAATTTAAAATTGTTATAAAATATAATATTGATTTTAAACTATAATTTTCTATCTTAGTGATTTAGACAGTGCTAGTCTTGTTGAAGCAGAAGATATACTGGATGGAATCCAAAACTCCTTGGATGATCTCTGGCGTTTGTCCACGCGTTATCCTCAAGTGCGTATGGAACGATTATTAGAAACTTTAGGTAACCAAAAATATAAATATTATTGAATGCAAAATAGTAATTGTATTAAATAAATAATCATTTATCATAGGACATGCTGTTGTGGATAACTGTCAGTCTCGCTTATCGTCCTTGCCATTGTGGGACAAAGAAAGTCCTGGAGAAATTTTGGAAAGTGCTTTGTTTTTTTGCGAACGTTGGTTGGAATGTTGCGAATCTTTAACCAAATTGTTTTGGTCTAATTATAGCGTACATGCGTGGGTTGGTTAGTAAAAAATTCTTTATTATCTTTTATAATTCAAATTTGATTATGATAATTTCTATAGAAGGTAAACAGTTAAATTCCATCTATAGGGATTAGCAAGATATACACTTTTTCATATACTATCTAAAAATGTAATAAGCCAAAATAAAATCATTTTTTGTAGGACCTCCACACAACGCAAAATATTGCCTTAGTTTCACGAAACGATTAAAAGAAGTAAGTATACTACAATTAAAATATTTTTTTGAAAATAAGATAGCATACATAATACACCAAATTGCTATGAAAATATTACGGAATTAATGAAATTAATATAAATGATATTATGACCTAATTATATAACTATATATTTAGATAGTAAATATATAATAGTATCCTGGTTATTATTTATTCCTGTTAATTTCAGATTAAATCAATAAGAGAAACTTACACAAATATATGCCGTTGGCTACCATTCAGTGATCAATCAGTTCTGAAAATCGGGACTGTTTTAAATCCATTTAAAGGTATATCTCAAAATAATAAAAAAAAAATAAATAAAATTACACTGATATAAAATATAATAATAATTGTTCAAATTTCTCTCTAGGTGTGGAGGCTTTAAATGTTGACACGTACACTGAAAATCAATGGCAAAAATGTATAAAAACCTTCGAGCTATCTTTGATACCAGCTGATGATCGTCTGTCAGAAATCATAAAATCAAGATTATTATCAGTAAAAGATGATCCAACAAAAGTACATGATTATTACTGATATCATTAACTATTAATTTAAATCGATGTACTACCAAATGTATTAATTCTTTCAAGATGTTAAATGTGTTTTCCTCGAGCGGGTCTATTGTGGGTCGCAAAGGTGTGCAAAATGCCCTCAAACCAGAACGAGAAATGTTATGCAGTTCCTTACAAGGACTTGTAGACAATTTGGAGTCTCAAGTAAATAATCCTCCAGTTGATCCAAATTCTGAAGAGGAAATACCAATGATTTTGCAAACTTTGCAATGGTGCGGAAAAGTTGAAAGTCAGGTATGAAATATTATTTTATATTATTAAAAATGTTAAATTTTGCATCTAAACGAAAATTATGCATGATTATAATTAAAAAATAAAGAAATGATTCGGAATATCTACCTTATTACAAACAAATAAATTAAGTATTCTTTCATATTTAATATTCACTAAAAGGTTAAAGAAGTTCAAAAAGTAAATATAGCAACAATGAAAGATCTTGATGGTCATAAACCTTTGGAAAATGCTTCAAATGGGCTTCTGAAGGAGGTCCAACGCGTTATGAAAAATACTTATGATACCTGGTGTGAGGATACACTTCATGAGATTGAAACCAATGAAGTAAAGTATGTTAATATATTAGTCTTGTCTTTATCATTTTGCTATTCAATCTTCAGTAAAAAAAATCAGTGCCAAGTAGTTGATGTGATAATTATTGCCATAATAATTAAATAATAATAATAAGTTAATAATCAACACATTTGATTACCAATTTATCAAACAGGTTAGATGATACAGCGCCCGTTGTTCAATTTGATGGGTGGCAGCTGGATGAGGGTCACATACAGCCCTCGCCTCGAGAGTCTTTCCTCGGAAACTCGAGGTCTAGTTGCCCTCGGGTACCCTATCCCTCCACCCATTCGTGGTATTGTTGAAGCTGCTAGTAAACATGCAGCAAATGCTAGAGCATTGGAACAGGTAGATTAAATTTTCGTTTTTGTTTAAAATATTTTTCTACGTTATGGAGACATGGAATGTTTTCTTGCTAACTGATATAGTGTTTACTAAAATATAGTCTATTGTTAATGCTTATTCCATTCAGAGAACTAACAGATTCATCTGTTAAATTGCCATGGTGTTTGGGTTGGTTTTATACTATTTTTTACGAGCATTTGTAATTAATCCTGTGAGAGCTAACCGGTGTAAGATTTTGAAAATATGTATTTGTTTCTGAATAAAATCGGTTTGAAGTAAAGTATTCATATTTTGAACATGTATCAACATTACTATGGCGTTTAGGCAATTGAAATTTTGAAAAAATAAGCTTATTTATTATTTCAATTTATTATTATTTATTGATTCAGATTGCAAATTTACATAACACGATCGGCGAACGTATGATACCTTCCCAGCGTCCTATGATGCTCTCAGGAGCCCTGGAGCTTTCGCGCCTGGTCGAACGTCAGAGCGCGGTCTCTTGGGGAGATCCTGGTGTCGAAGATTATTTGGCAGAATTGCGAGCTGTTGCCAAAAAAATTGGCAAACGATAATAATATTTTAGCTGAACAGCACATTAAAATACGTGAAAAGGTAAAGTTGGTGAATTTTGGTATTTTTAGAGGTTTTATAATACCACAAAAAGAGTTCAACGATATATCTTAATATTAAGTTTAATCAAAGCTTCATTGGATGCTGCTGAAAGTTTTTAAAGATTGGAATAAAATAAGAAAAAAAAAATTAATTAAATTCGTTGCATTTGAAAAACAATTATATTGATGGTATTTTTTATAAGTTTTTGTAATGAAATATGGCATTGAAAGTAAAGTTAACTTACACCCAAACTATAATGATCTCCAAACTCCCAAAATTTTATTTTTAGGTCATAGGATTACTAAATGCTGATTTATTGAAAGAACAAGATATATGGCGTGATAACGTTAAATTTATTCGAGATGTAATGACAAAAGTTGAAGGACAAGGTTATAAAAATTTACAAACTTGGCGATTACATTGGGATCATCAATTATATAAAGTTTTGGAAGTGCAATATCAAAAAGGCATTGAGGATTTGAACCAATATTTGCCAGAAATCACAATTGACCTTGTTTTTAGGTAAGATATGTTTAGCAAGTTTAGGAAACTAGGAAAACTTGGTAAAGTGAATTTGAATCGTGTATTTCCAATATTTAATATATGCGAGTAAAGTTATTTATCAATATTTCCAGACAACAACAATTACAGTTCATACCAAGAATGGAAGAAATAAGAATGCGTTATTATACACAACTCAAAAAATTTCTATCAATACCATTAACATTCAGAGGTCTTGCTGAATATTCCGATCCCTCAGAATCGATTTTTCGTATAATGGTAGATCGTAATGCAAATAGATTTGGTCCTTTATTTGCGAGGGCAGAAACCGTTTTTGGAAAACTAGAACAATTCAAAAATTCTTGGAAACCTTGGGTGGCTTTTGGATGTGTAGATATTGATGCTTTATGTGAAATACATCTCACAAACTGGGAACATTGGGATAAAGAATTTCGAGCTTGCAAAGCATTTTGTCAACAAGTTGCCAAATTCACGAGGTAAATGAAGAATTTGTAATTAAAATGTATATAAGCTGAACTGAAAAATGATTTTTGATTTATACATATAATAGTTCTGAAGAAAAAGTGGAATGCTTTAAAATCAACTTGTCGTTGCTAAGAACCAACATCGAGTCGCATAGTCGCCTATATTGGGATGCCTTATCAACATCATTGCGGGCTTCAATTTTAGAGGTAAATATAATAGTCAAAAGAGAAAAACTAGGTTTACTTAAGTATATTTAATATTTAGGACGTTGCAATTTTGGAAACTTTTGTAAAAGAATCTATGCAAATATTGCAACAACCGGCAACATCGTCTAAAGATATCAGGGAGTCTACTGAACGTCATGAAAAAATAATTAAAAGCAACAAGCAGGTATTTTATATAATATTTAAAATACAATTACATAAATTGTGTTTTTTCTGACGATGTTTTTGCAGAAAGGTTAATATTTATTTTAAATACTGAAGTTTAATATATTTTTTAGATGGAAGATCTTCTGAACAGTATACAAAAAAAGAACTCAACGTTAGCTTCTTGGTGTAAAGAACGTGTTGAAATTATCTCACAATTAACTAATAATTGGGAGAGATTTCAAAATACACTCAAAAACCATAGTCAAGTTCTTGAAAAACAAGTTACTCTATTATTTAACAACAAGTTTTAGCTTTTTTCAGTATTTGTATACTTATATTAATATTTCAGGTTGAGGAAATCAAATTAGTAGTCACTTCACAATTGGATAATCTCAAAGAAGAAATGGAAAAGTTTTGGATACGTTGGCAGCAAGCAGCATCACCAGATGCCGATGATGAAGGATTGGATTCTTTAGACCGATCTATGAATAGTTTAAAAGATAAATCGTTACATTGGGAGCAATTAATGGAACAGAAAAACCAGCTTCTGTAAGATGTTTAATAAATAATATATGTCTTTGATTATATTCGTTATTCTTGACAGGTTGGATTGCGAGACTTTTCATATTGATCCACCAGATTTATCATTTTGTGAAGAAGTCGAAAATGATATGGGCAGACAAACGAAAATGTATGAAATGTATGGTGATTTTAAAAAAGGTACATTTTTAACTTTGTCTAAATAATTAAAAATATTTTTTACATGGCCATATTTTATGTTAGAGTTAACCGAGATCGGTGGAGAAGAGTGGATTATTTTTCGCAAACGTGCTTATAAACTGGAAGACTTTTTATCTTCTTGGCATAAAAAGTTAGCAGATGTTGAAATGAATCCAATTATTCATAGAATACACAAAGAAATTGATAACTATCAGGTACGATGAAGTATTTTTGCATAAAGATTACATATAAAAGTTGATTTTATTTATTTTTGCAGTCAATGTTACCGGCAATACAATTCTTACACGGAGATTCATTCACAACACTTCATTGGACACAAGTGTTGAATTTAATAGGTGTACCATATAAAAATTTAGAAGCATTGGTTCTCGGTGATTTTTTATCAGTCGCTGGCAACATCATCGCTTCCGCAAATGACCTGCAGGTAAATTGTTTTGGACAAATAATTTAGATTTAATATTTCAATTTGTTCATTTTTTTATTTAGAAAATTGCAAAACAAGCTGCATCTGAGCAAGTTGTTAGAGGAGCTTTAACTGAACTTGAACAGTGGGGATTAACTGCAAAATTATCTTTAGGGCATCATATTGATACCAAAGGAAACTCTATAGAAATTATTAAAGATTATCAAGATGTACTGAATAAGGTAAGCTCTGAAAATATTTTTACTGCCACAAACTATTTGGATTGATTTTAATTTGTGTGTTATTAGATTGGGGATAATCAATGTTTATTGCAATCCATAAAAAGTTCTACAAACTACGAAGCGTTTGCTGATCAAGCTCAAATTTGGGAACGACGACTGGATGACTTGGATCAATACTTAACAAAGCTAAATGTGATACAAAGAAAGTAAGGACAATACATGATTCAATTTTTATAATAGAAATCAATATTATAACAATATATTCATCCTTTAGCAAAAATTTAAGATTCCATTCTTAATGCTTTATATTCAAAACGTTTTCAGGTGGGTTTATCTGGAACCAGTATTTGGAGCTGGTACTTTGAGGTCAGAGGAAGGAAGATTTCTGCGGTTAGACAGAGATTTTCGTTATATAATGGAACATACATCAAGAGACCCACGTGTTGTCACCTTGTGCCGAGTACCCAACGTACACGCCTTGTTGACAAATCTTCTTGAGCAGTTGACTCTCTGTCAAAATAGCCTGAATGACTTCTTAGCGGTAATAAATTTAATTAGAAGTTTTAAAACTTTTTTTGAAAAACCTATTTTAAAAATTTTGACGACATACATAAGACTACACTCTATGTTTTATACTTGGTTAAATATAAAAAGATCAATTTTACAAAAAATGTTAATTCAATTTTTAATTCAATATTGAATTTTATTGTTCTTTGCCTACATATGAAGGAGTTGTTGAAATCAAACACATTTGTTCCCCACAATTTATTACTTTATTTCTACTACATTAATCGCAATAAGTTCCAGTAAATTTTGACTTGACACTATTTGCATATAATTTATGACAATAACTGCAATATCCAATTGAATGTGGTTTATCCATATTTATGAAAATAAGTGGATGTGTTCCTTCTCCATCGCAATGCACAATTCTTAAAGTTGTATATATCGCCTTGTTATTAACAGTGCATACAAAGGGCAATGGAAAATTTGGATTCACAATTTTTGGATGATTGACAAATCTGCATAATCGATAATCATCGTCGTCCCATTTTTGTCCTGTGTGAGTTACCTTATCTTTAGGAGCCCATTTTGGATTTGTTTTTGGCACAGTCGTCTTCGGAGGTTTCGGGCAACTCATACATTTCTTTGAAAATAATGATCTGCATAACTTAACTATTTTATCCTTCATTGTAATAAATTTAATACTTGTTATATTTTTATTTTCTAATGTTTAAATTGTCAAAACTTCACAAAAAGGCAAATTAACTTCAAATTATATAGCCGGCATTTGTTTCAATGTACATTGGAAATATTAAAGCAGATTGCTAGGAAAAAATGAAAATACCGTTATATTTATCATATCGTGTATTTAAATATTTGAACGAAAATATGTGCGTTAAATAATACTACAGATCTAAATATTATACTATATAATATTATTATAATTTTTACTCTTAAAAAATAGTTTAATTTGCAATGACTTGAATTTCACGGTAGAATTCTCAATTTATTATTTAATACTTAAATTTATATTTAACATTTGCCAACTTTATGTGAACACATTTTTTCAATATTTTGAATATTCAGTATAATTTTGTTATTTAATACTAATTAAATTTAATACTAAATTTTAATTTAACATTTGCCAACTTTAATTGTCTGAATACAATTTTTCAAAATTTGGAATATTCAGTATTAAGTATAATTGTGGTAATTATACAAATACAAAGATATATATATATATATATATATAATATATATATTATATTTTTTAACAGCAATCAGAACCTTATGTCCTATGAGCTGTTGGGCTGAAACTTCTCCTTCGTATTTTTTAGATGGTAACCCAATGGTTAATCCATTCATATTTGATGATTTTGTTATTAGAATTAATCTAATAGGGCTGACTTTTTATTGGTGAAGTAATGCCGGGCAAGGGCTATTTTCACTTGGAAACATATTGCTAAAAGATATATAAATCTGAAAAATGATCATGTAAAATTTCTCGAAACAAGTCTGTAGTGTTATGCAAGACCCTAACGCACACAAACATACATATTACGTATATAATGTTTGGGTGTGTAAAAGACATATAATAAATAGATTTCTCTTACTTTTATTAATTCAACTTTTGAATAAAAGAACCAAAGTTAGGTGATTTAGATGTTCAATCAATCTAATAAATTTAACTTATCTAACTTTAGCTTTTAATTAATAATTACATCAATACTTGAAAAGTTTATACTATGATATAGCAAAATATTATTTTCCAAGAATATTAGCCATAAATTATAAATTTACTCAATTTGATAGCAACACTCAATCAAGGATTTCATATTTAATTTTATATATGTGTGTGCCAGTGTATTCTAGCTACAATATTACCTCTATTTTAATTTCGTAGTCTAAAAGATCAGCTTTCCCAAGATTTTTCTTCCTCGGCGACGAAGAACTGTTGGAAGTGGTCAGTCGTGAAGATGCCCTGCAGAAACACTTGCGCAAGTTGTTCGCAGGCGTCCACTCGGTCACCGTCAAAGGCAGCGGAAGAGACACCGGGCGCAGAGTAACGGAACTATGCAGCGCCGAAGGGGAAATCGTTACCCTCGACAAACCCGTGGAAATGACGGGGCCAGTTGAGGTAAAATTAGAAATACACACATAACAGGAAATAAAAATAAACTAGTAGGGCGGATGGCATCGTGCCTTAAGGCAAATTGCTGGAACTTCCCGTACCAAAAATTTTTGAAAAAAAAATACTCTGAAAAAAATTTGATTTTTGAGAAACTATAAATTTTTGACAAAAACTTACTTTTTTTTGAGAAAACAATTTTTGAAACCCATAGGAATGTAAATAAAATTTATACTTATTGTTAAAATCTCTATAAAATATCTGATAATTTGATGTGCATATGTCTAATGATCATTTTTGAACACCAAATGGCTTTTTTTTTTACTTTTTTTACTAGATCTCCGAAACCGCTAGACCTACTTCCTGAAAATTTGATTAGTTCTTCATCTTGTTAATACAAGTAAAATGTTTTTTGAATTATTCAAATCGGACGCTCTGTTCTCTTAAAAACTGAGTTACCGTTTTTGGCACTTTTTGTTCCATATCTTCGGAACGGCTAGACCTGCCTTTGCCAAAAACTACTCGGCACGTCTTCTTATCAATACGAATATAATGTTTTTTAAATTATTCAAATCGCTTCAACCGTGTTCCCGAAATCGTCGACGAAAATTTGTATCCGAACACACACACACATACACACATACACACACACATACATCTATTTTTTCTAAGGTATGCCAAAATGTTCAGAAAGTTTTGAAACGTGAAGATATATAAAAATTTTCATTTTCGATTTTTTTGCGATTACTATAACTTGCCCTACGGGAAGTTAATTATACTAATAAACCATCATTGTACATATGTATGTGTGCGTCAAAAAATGTGATTTTTTATTTATGTTCATCAGTGATATATTTGATAAATACTAGTACGATGAATATTAATACAAATCATATATCATTACAGATTTGGTTAGGTGAATTGGTAAACGAAATGCGTTCCACATTACGTACAACTTTGGTGAAATGTGTTCAATCGTCAGAAAGTGGCGATAAAGCACTAGATTTTCCGGCACAATTATTATGTCTTGCAGAATGCATCAATTTTACTACACGTTGCGAAAAGGCTATTAATGAAAGATCTCTAAATTCTTTACTGGAGAAACTCAAGGTACACAACATTAAAATCATTTGATATTCAATGTAATTAATTTATAAAGTATTTGTTATATTTAAAATGTTTTCAGATCCAATTAAATAACTATACAAGCAGCGCACTTGATTTAAGTAGTTCAAATCCAAATGAAAATTCTGTAGAAACAAAGATTCTTGGTTTGAAATTGAAAGCTTTGCTAATTGAGCACATTCATCATATATCAATAGTCGAAGATCTTTTGAAATATAATGTCTCCAGTACACAAGATTGGCATTGGATTAGTCAACTTCGGTATTAAAAACTTTCATTTAGAAGCATATTTTATATGATTACAAATGTAATCTGCATTTTTTTATTTTCAGATTCTATTTGAATAAGCAAGGGTGTGCAATTATTCGGATGGTACATGCCGAATTTCCATACAGTTATGAGTATTTAGGAAATAGTCCAAGGCTTGTGCATACTTCATTGACCCATAAATGTTATTTGATCTTGACTCAGGTTGTTCAAAGTACTTTCGTACAATCATTTTTGTTTAATATTTTGACTTAATTTTGTGTCATTTACTTTACTAAGGCTATGAATTTGGGACTTGGAGCAAATCCAGTTGGACCTGCAGGAACTGGTAAAACAGAGTGCGTTAAATCTATGGGGTCCATGCTCGGAAGACATGTTCTTGTTTTTAACTGTGATGAGGTATTTTGATTAAACTAATTATAATATTTATTAATGTCCTTTTTGTGACAAAAAATATTGAAAAAAATATTTATATTTTCAGGGTATAGATGCAACAGCTATGGGCAGAATACTTACTGGGCTAGCTCTTTGCGGTTCATGGGGTTGTTTTGATGAGTTCAATCGTCTTCAGGAAGCAACGTTATCAGCAGTATCAATGTTATTACAGCCTTTACAAGCTGCTATAAAAAATAAAGATCCAGAACTTGAATTACAAGGACAAAAGGTAAAATTATGCATTAGTTTGTGCTATTCACAGACTAATCAGCCAGATAAATTAAAAAAATGACTTAATTTGTATTTTGTGTTTCCAGATCTTGCTAGATTCTAACTGTGGTGTATTTGTGACTCTGAACCCGAGTGGTGCTGCATATGGGGGTAGAAATAGGTTACCAGCAAATCTACAAGCTCTATTTCGACCTGTAGTGATGGCTTCACCCAAACCGAGTGATATTGCACGAGTTTTACTTTTTGCGGAAGGATTTCGTTGTGCTGACACAATTGCTGATCGAATTGTGGAACTCTTTGATCTGGCAAGGTAAGATAAGAATATGCATAAAGATATAGCATTTAGATATTTTGTAATAATTTGGAGAAATAATTGAATTTGTCGAACAATTAGAACAATCTAACTCCAAAAGCATCGGACACAAACCTGTATTTGTAAATAGTTACATAAATCTTTTATATTTTAGTAAATTACTTTCTCCTCAACAACATTATGATTGGGGTTTAAGAGCTCTAAAGGCAATTCTTGGATGGTGTGGCAGAACATTAGCATCTGTAAGAAAACAACACAAAGGTGATGTCTCAGAAGATTTAGAAATTGAAATTGCTGTTCAAGGTTTGAGAGTTAATACGATATCCAAACTAACACATTCAGATTGCGTCAAGTATGTTTTTGGAAATAAATTGAAATTATTTGAAATACCTGTTTATTTATTGTTTTTGGATGTTTAGGTTTAATATATTGATTAAGGATGTCTTTTCTGGAGTTAATTTTAAAACTTTTGATCACGCTGAATTAGAAATAGCTTTGCAGAAAGCATTTGTTGAATTGAATTTGCAACCTAATATTATTCAGGTAATGAAGGAAACCGAACTTATAACTATATTGTGATAATATATACTTAGTTATTCAAGTAACACATTTTTCAAATCTTTAGATTTCAAAATGTTTTGATTTATATGAACAACTTCAGCAACGCATGGGTGTCGTTTTGGTCGGTCCCTCTGGAACAGGAAAAACAACAATAATAAATTTACTAAAACACGTATGTTTTACGCAAAAATACTCTTCTTATTTCAAATGGTTTGATTCATTTGATTTCTACTCATAGGCTTTGAGTTTTCTATCAAACAGAGTAAAAAGTCATACTATATCTCCAAAAGCTTTACCGAAAAAAATGCTTTTGGGTCATACTGATGCTGACACCAGACAATGGACAGACGGAGTTCTAACCAGAACTGCTCAGATAGCTCATGATGAATCAGAAGGTACAAATTTCAAATGGAATTAATTTAAATAAAATTTTGAATACTTAATTTTAATAAATTTGCAATTGTTTTGTATTAGATGCTTGGTCATGGGTTATTTGCGATGGCGATATAGATCCTGAATGGATTGAATCATTGAATTCGGTTTTGGATGATAATAAAATTTTAACTTTGCCATCTGGTTGGCGAATCCAATTTGGTAATAACATAAATTTCTTATTTGAAACACATGAACTGGTACATGCATCACCAGCTACAGTTTCTAGATTGGCCATTATTCATTTTAGGTAATGCTAGTCAACAATTATTACAATTAGGTTTCATTTATTGCATTATATTATTATCTTTTATTACAGTGATAATGATTTAGATGTTCAGTTATTAGTATCTTCTTGGTTGCAAACTCAGCCTGAAATTAACCGTCAATTTTTAAATAACTTCTTGGAAAGTAATTTAACAAATGCGTTGGACTGGATTTATAAAAACGAGATCAAGTACTTATATATCGAATAGTTAATTTAATGAAATACTTTCGACATAAATTATTTTTTCATTAGGTCTATTAGTCCTTCGCGAGTTGGCCTTGTGAAATCTGCCTTAAACAGGATGAATAGAATTTCTAACAAACAAGAATTAGCTATAGAATTTGTTAGCGGTCTTGGAGGGTTTTTAGATTCTGATGCAAGAGGAGAATTTGCAAGAATGGTAAGCTTAAAGAATTTATGAAATGTTGTTATTTTCGTGAAATTCTATCAGTTATTTTTTGTATTGTATATTACTCAAGTTCTCTATGTAAATTCACTTTTAGGTATTTGATTGGATTGGTGAATATCTTCCAGACCAAAGCAAACCTTTACAAAGCTATTTCAATCACAAAACTAAACGCTTAGATATATACGGATTGAGAATGCCATCAACAAGCAGTAAGAAAATCTTACATTTGTGGTGTAATGGTATTTTTACAGACAAAACTTTTTACATTATATATCATATCTTTTAGTTGACCCAAGGAAAAACGGTTTACCACTAGTTGAAACTCCAGACGTCCTAGCTACCTGTGCAAACTTCAAAAAAATTTTAAATGGTGACCAAAATGATGCTTTACTAATAGTAGCTCCTGCAGGATGCGGGGAACGTCTTATAGTCGAAACCATTATATTAGAGCAAGAGGATATAAAACTGGTAATTGTGAATTGCAACGATCTCTTGAGTGCTCAACATGTTTTGGATATATTAGAACAGGTAAATTTCTATATAGTTCAGGATTTTGCGATTTGTCCAGTTATGATATTAGTATATTTTGTATTGTTTCAGCACTGCCTTGTCGTTACTGGAACACGTGGTAAAGAATACAGAGCGCGATATAAAAAATTAATGTTGTATTTTAAAGATTTAGATTTAGCGAATTGTGATGATTGCAGGACCAGCATGGTAGTTCAACTTCTTATCCAGGTAAACTAAGCAACAATTTATTATTATCATCAATAATTACTCAAACCGATTCTTCGTATCATATTTTGATAAATTCCAGATCATCACTCATGGAGGATTTTTTGACGAAAAATTAGATTGGGTCATATTATTAAATGTACAAATTATTGCATCAGTGGAAGATCAAGCTATTTCTTCGCTTTCACCTAGATTTTTATCAATCGTTAATATTTGTACACTGAGGTAATTAATATTTGAGAAAAACACAATACTTTGTTTCATAATAATAAACAAATACTATACATTGATTCTTGTCCTTGCGAGTACTTCTTGCCCTTAATTATTTTTTCATGTATTACATTTTCAGTTATCCTTCCAAAGAAGATTTGAAGACAATTTATTCATTTTACTTAAATATTATATTAAATAATTTGCTACCAAAACATTCACACTGGTCGAAGCCGAAGGAAATTGATAAATTGACATTAACTATGCTGGACATATATGAAGAAGTAAGTTATTTTTAAATTTACTTTTGTGTTATTGCTAATAATAATATTGAATGTACATATTTTAGCTGAAATCTCTGTTTTCTTCTTCTAAATATGTCCATTATGCATTGACGCCAAGAGATTTGACACAGTGGTGTTTGAATTTGTTGCTATACACGGCGGATCAGAAAGAACAAGAGGCAGTTTCTTGGCTTTTACAAGTATTTAATAAAAAAAATTACTAATTTTCATTTGACTGTTTAAAACGCATTAAAAACTATTTTAAAAGATAATTTTAACATACTGATTATTTTAGGTATTTGCTCGTGAATTGTGCCATTTATTCCGAGACAAGTTAACATCTACTGCAGATAAATCTGCATTTAATTCGGTGTTAGAAAAAATAATGACTACGTATTGGGGAAGCATTGGATCAATTAACCATGGTTACTTTGTCTGCATGGAAACCCAAAGTTTTAAAAATTTGAGTTGGATAAGCTATGATGATTGGTTCAACATGGTCGAACAGGGGATTACTCAGTTTAGTAAGTCTTTTAGAATTACATTAGTCATCAAAACTTTATATTTTTATGTAACTAGCTTAGATGAACTTAAGATGATAATGATACTGTTAATAGACTGAATTCTATAATTTTTATATTTTAGGCAGAGATAACATCTTATTAGATTTAGTCATAAATAAAGATCTTTTATACGCCGTCTCTGCAACTTCAAGAGCATTAGGTGAAAATGGAGGGCATGCGGTATTGCTAAATAAAAACGGATGCGGAAGAAAAGCCGCGCTACGCGTAGCTTCAGCTCTGAGAAATGCTAATTTGATTTATCCAATAATTAGCAAAAATTACGGCTTAAAAGAATTATTCGCAGATTTAAAAACAGTAAAACAAAATATACTTTTTCCATTTTTAATTTTTAAATTAATAATTTTCTAATCATTCTATTGTAGGCGATGCAAACAGCGGCGCTGGACAACACGCCAGTATGGTTTGTAATAGAACAACACGCTTTAGATTCCGTGCCTGGAATAATGGCACCTTTGGGCTCCTTGATAAGTTCTGGAGAAATCCCACGATTATATGGAGAAGAATTGCAATCTCTTGCTGGACCATTAAGAGATTACCTTACAGGGCTTGCCAACGAACCTGCAACGCCAGTAGAGTTATTTATGCAAAGTAAGTAGAGTAATATTACCCTTAGATTTATAATGATGAATCAAATGAATATTCTTATAAAAATTATTTTTTTAAGAAAAACTCTATTGTAATATTTGTTTAATATATGGTTGTGTTTTTATATACATATAATCTTTGCGGTTATAATCTATTCTAATAATAAAATTAAATATTAACAAAATGATCTTTAATATAGATATTTAATTAATTATTTCTTATGATTGTTTTAGGAGTAAAATACAATTTACATCTAGCAATTTGCTTAGATATTGATGGTGCTGAATTAAACACTTTGTTTGCAAGTAATCCAATGTTATTCCGTAATTGCTGTGTTAAAAATTTAACGGATTGGAGCGAAGAAGTCTTAAACGACATGCCAAAAAAAATAATGGACATGTAAATATCTGACGCTATATCAATTTGTATCCAATTTTATACTTTTTGTTTTTCTATTTTGTACAGATCTAAAGAAGAACCGCTAGAAGGATTTAAGTATGAAATACCTAGTAATTTTATTGATCTACATTTAGCTACTGGACATCTAGCCACTTCGCGAAGATTTTTAAATTATATTAAAACCTACAGAAAAATTTTTAGAGAAAAAACAGTTAATATTATGAAAAGCCAGAAAAAACTACAGGTACTTTAAAAGCAATCTGACAATTTAAAATTGAATGTTGATGTTGATACTAATTTTAGGCTGGTGTCCAAAAATTGACTGAAGCTAGATCGGTGGTTGCTGGTTTGGAAGCTGATGCCGCTGTTCAGGTATAAATTTAAGTCACTTTGATTTCAATAAAGATATCCATAAGTATAGTAATTTATTCGAATTAATAGGATAAAAATTTAACTGAGAAAAGGCAACAAGCAGCAAAAGCATTGGATATGATACAAGCTACTATGCGAAGTGCCACAACTCACAGAGGCGAAATGCTCAAACTTCGTGAAGAAACAGAAAAGAAAAATACATTGTTAATGGAAAGGTATTTATATCAATTGTTTAACAAAACTAACTTAGTAACTATTATGTAATATTCTAGGAAAAAAGAAATTGATGTAGAACTCCAAGAAGTAGAACCGCTACTGCAAGCTGCGCGTTCTGCAGTTGGTGACATAAAAGGGGAATCATTATCAGAAATCAGGTCCTTGAGAGCACCTCCTGATGTTATTCGAGATATTTTAGAAGGAGTCCTTAGACTAATGGGTATTTTAGATACATCATGGAATAGCATGAAAAGCTTCCTCGCAAAACGAGGAATAAAGGTGGAAACATTACTTTTTTACAAATTCATATTGATATACATTGATAGTCTATTTATTAATTATATATTTTGCAGGAAGACATCAAAATGTTTGATGCAACTCGTATAACAGTCGATAGCAGATTAGCAGTCGAACAATTACTTAAAAATAAATCGGCATCATTCACCGCAAAAGCAGCTCAAAGGGCATCCGCAGCAGCTGCACCGCTTGCAGCATGGGTTACTGCAAATGTGAAATATGCCCAAGTCGTAGAAAAGATAAAACCTTTAGAGAAGGAACACAAACAACTGATGCAGTGAGTATTGAATAACAATTATTTCGATGGAGGACGATCATAAAACTTGTATTTTTAGAAATCTTCAATTAGCCGAAGAACAAATGTCGGAGTTAAGTAGCGGATTATCTAATGTGGATGATAAAGTTGCTGCATTGTCTGGACAATTAAATCAATACACGCAAGAAGCTGCACAAGTACAACACAAATTTACCATTCCTAATTTAATTTTCTCATTAATCATTTACCATTATTATTTTTAGATCGAATTAAAACTACAAGCTGCACAGAACACTTTGAGGGCAGCGCAAGAACTTGTTGGAAGATTGCATGATGAATACATGCACTGGCAAAATCAATTAACTGTTGAATCAGAAGAACTTAAAATTCTTCCAGTCAAGGCGACATTAGCAGCAGCTTGCCTCACTTATTTACCGAGCGAAACTGAAGAAAGTAGAAAGTGCGAGATAATATGCATTGTATTGAATAACATTAAAGATTGTATTTAAAAAAATATTATATGTTTAGATCGATCTGGGATAAGTGGCTGTCAATTCTTAATACAGATGGATTGGAAAATTTTTCTTTGGTAAAGTTTTTGTCCTCTGAACAAGAGTTGTTGCAGTGGAATTCCAATAAATTACCATCGGATAAATTATCGATAGAAAATGCTATATTCTTGATAAAAGTAAGTACTTTCATACATTAACAACTGATATTTTACGGTAGAATGTATCATTGAATTTATACTTAATAAAAATATTTTCAAAAGAAATATTAAAATAAATGTTCTAAATTGTAGTGCATCAACATTCCTCTGGTGGTCGACCCATCAGGATTTGCTCTTCCTTGGCTTGTACAGCACATACAAGGTGGATCTAAGACAACTGATGTGATATCACAAAGCAGTCCAAAATTAATTCATAATCTAGAATTAGCTGCTCGATTTGGCAAAACCCTTCTTATTACAGAAGTAGACAGAGTTGATGGCATTTTATTACCATTGTTGAGAAATGAAACTATGATGCAAGGAAACAGGACATTAATACAGGTAATAAATTAAGTGAAATGGACATTTTTACCAAACTGTGAGTTTTCATTCATTAGGTGGGTAATCACGTCATCGATTTGCATAGCGACTTCAAACTCATTTTGACTACAAGAAATTACAAGCAACAATTTGCAGATTTAGTTACAATGATTAATTTTTCCACAACGAGAGAAGGATTAGCTGGTATAAAATTTAAAATTCGTATACTTTTTACATAAGTATTGAAATGTTTTTCAACATTATTAATTTTATAGCGAAATTAGTACAGAAAGCGTTGTTAGAATTGAATCCAGATTTGGAAAAGCGTCAAAAAGAATTATGGATACAAGAAGAAAATTTACAAAATAAAAGAATGGCCCTTAATGATCGATTGTTGCAAACACTTGCTGAAGCACAAGGCGATATTCTTCAAAATCATGTAATTATTATTTGTCTCCTAATAGTATGCTTAGTTTCAAATCATCATATAATATTTACTGATTTCGGCATGCAAAACTTATCAATTTTCTTGACTTTTTTATCCGGTAGAAACAATGTTGCTAGATTAATATAGAGTCTGTTTTTATGTCTACTAATGATATTTATTCAGGAGTTACTAGATTCACTAAAGAAAGCCAAAACAAGCAGTGCAGAAATAGACTCGTCTTTAATCGAATCTCAATCTATTCGAAAAGAAATAGAAAGCCAATGTTCTATTTACGATGAACCTTGCCGAATAGCAAGTACAGCATTTTTTGCTGCTCAGGAACTTGGCAAAGGGTATCCATTGTGCATACTATCAGTAGCTGCTTTCGAAAGGCTTTTCTTGAAGGTTCTCTGTGGAAAGGTAAAAAATAACCATGGATAAAAACAAATATTTTTAAATATTATTTCCTAATGAACTGATGCAATTTTAGAGTAAAGAAGATTTCCAAGGTAAAGAATTCAAAATAAAAATCACGCAATTGACTTATCACTACTTAGCTCGAAGTATGTTTAAAAATGAGCAATTAGTAGTAGCACTTCATTTAATAAGAAGATTGTATGTAGAGGAAATACCACAAATAGTGAGTTAAAATGAAATATTATTTTTTATTATAATCTAATACTAATTAATAATTAATTAATTATTTTAAGGAATGGGATATATTTACAAAACGATCAGCAATGATCGCCGATAATGAAGATATTGATATAAGCCCTACTCCTACTTGGCTGGATGAACATCAAGCACAGAATATTCGCATCCTAAAAGTACATATTTCTACATTATTTTTTTGTGTTGTGTTTTAAAAAATATATTACTTTTCAGGTCTTTTTACCGGATTTGTACAATAATTTAGGATTAACTAACGAATCTGCTTGGAAAGCAACGTTGTCAAAAGTAAATGATGAAGTAAAGCTCCATGTTAATATAACACTTTTCCAGACCGTGCTGGTTTTACAAGCTTTGAAACCTGATATGCTATACACTGCTATCAATCATTGTGTTCTAAATATCCTGGGTAAACTTTTGAATATTTAATGATAACTTTGAATCCATAATATTTTTTAATATTTTAATAGGTTTGCAATCTTTGTCACCTCTGTCGACGCAATTGCGACACGTTCTCTCGGAATCCATAGCTTCGGAACCAATTCTTCTGATTGCATCACCAGGTACTGATCCTTCAAAAGAAGTTAAGGAACTAGCAGACAGTACTGTTGGGCAAGATTACAAAGAGGTAGATAGATATTAAGAAATATTGAAAAGTTGAAATCACAGATGCCTACTCTCTGCACAATACTATTTACATCTGCTGATTTCTTCATATAATCTTCGCACGACATGCCATGTTTATAGAACATAACTAATTCATATGAAAGTATGCGCATACTAACTACCCTGTAAACTATTTGGAAGAAATGATGATGCAAATTCTAATGTACGACATAAATCTGTTTTTTTACAGATTTCTATGGGAGAAGGTCAAGAGGAATTAGCAATGCGCGTAGTTGAATCGGCCGCTTCACAAGGTTATTGGGTATGTTTGAAAAACGTACATTTGGTTAAAAAGTGGTTACTATCATTGGATGAACTGATTAATTCTCAAAAACCTCATGAAAATTTCCGCTTATGGCTCACAACTGAAAGGACGAGCGCCTTCCCAGAATCGTTGGCAAGAAACTGTTTGAAGGTAACTAATATAATTGATTTATTTATTAGTATTACTATACGTCCTAAAAATTATATAAATTAAATTAGATAACAAAAATTTTTAAAATTAAAATTATTTTTCCTATTACTACAATATTTTGGGATGTTTCTTAGACTTAAGTTTCTAACGTCGTCATTTATAAAACTATAATCAACGTGAGTTCTTTCCGAGCTACATCGAATGGCTTTTAAATTTTTGAAATATTTACAAGTTATTTTTCGAAAATGTCAAAGAATGATCAAATTTCTGCTCTCCCACACACACATAATTTTTCCAAATTTTGTCTCATGCGATGCAGAATGAGTTGAAACGTCGAGAAAACATTAAATTGGCAAATCGAATGTTCTTGCGACAGGATAAACTTCTCCTTCAGTAAGTTAACAAAGTGTTCTTTACATTTTCAGCTTTCCTACGAAGCCCCACGCGGTTTGTTAGCCTCAGCTACGAGGACCTTGGCCACATGGGCCTCATCAGACCCTAGAGGAATTTGCCCGGACGGCTACCAGGCTCCCGTCCATGTCGCCTTGGCCATACTACATGCTGCCCTAATAGAAAGACGAGCATTTGTACCACAGGTAAGAAAAAAACATACAAAATAAAAATTTTATTCGTTCAATATATATAACGCAATAAACAAATGCAGTTTTAATATAATAAGATAAACATCTAATATAAAATTTTATTAATTATTGTCAGACCATTTTCAATAGTCCAGCAAAATATGTTTAAAAACAAAACTTTCAAAGAGGTACAATGAAACACTGGTTAATTTTGCTAATATCACAAAGTTATGCTTTGTGTTGCTTATCTTTATTAAACAAGGATTTTAATTTATGACTCAAATATTTAGTTGTACTTCTCATAGTATATATACTATATTCTCATAGTATATATATTGATGTCGTAGTGACAATTTGAACTATAAAAAATTCATATCATTGAATGTAATTAATTACAATTATATTATTAAATCGTTTATATCTCTTTTAATCAGTTTTATTTGGTATCAGTTGTATATATTATAAATATCATTATTTTGAGCTATTTTCGATATAGAAGTTGCTTATTGATATAGAAACTACTTTACATATTTGTACTAGAGTAAAATAATAAAAAAATAAATTAAATTATGCCAAAATTAGAATAATATTATGCTCTTTATACCCTCTATATTATTCTAATTTCCTATTTAAATATATTTATACGAACTATGTTTAAGAATTACTTAAAATATTATTACCTTAAGATATATTTTAAACGCAGGGTTGGTCAAAATACTACGAATTTAATGAAAGTGATTTGTGGACTGCCCGTCAAATAATCGGCCAATGTTTTCGATCAGGTAATTCATAAAATTGTTAAGTTAGTATTTTATTTTCATTTACTGAATAAAGGAATATCAATAATTTGTTAGGTAAACCTGATTGGAGTACTCTTCGTTCATTGAGCTCGGCTTTAGCATATGGTGGAAAAATGGACGGAGCAATTCAGGATTCCCAAATTATGAACTCCTATTTAGAACAGATTTTTACAAACGATGTTTACACTAGACGTTGGAAACCACTTGGCGCTTCTCTGTATTTGCCACAAAGCAATAGTCTAAAAGTAAATGAGAAAGAAATTGACAATAATATTTTATGCCTGTTTTGTCATAATTCAAATGTTATTATTATAGGAACATCTCACTGCTCTGAATGCACTTTCTGAAGAAGAAGACACTAAACTACTCGGCCTTCCCCAGAACATCAAATGTGCCTGGGAAATGCAAAGAGCAGCAGAAATTTTGACCAAACTTTCTGGTATTGAATTTTAGTTATATGTGTATAATTTAGAAAATAAATTTATTATTTAAATTGATCAATTGCTAATTATAAATTATCATTTAAATATATTTTCAGGTCTCTCTTTGGGAGAACCGAAAGAGTCTTCTAATATTTCTCACGAATGGAGCCGTGGCATTGCCCCATATTTGAATATATGGAAAAAATTAAATCAAAATTCAAAATTATTTCAAAATTTAAATTCTTCAAAAATTTTGCAGATCAGTGAAAGTGATACTGGAAATGCGTTAGAGATGTTTGCATCGCGTGAATGCGCATTTGCTATTGAATTAGTGAAGGTATTCGCAAAAATAATAATGATAATATACTAACTTAATCTAAATACTTTTTTCTCAAATATATTATTATATAATTGAACAGCGTGTGCATCATGATTTATCATCGATCAGTCGAGTGATTAGAGGAACAATGTCAAAGAACAAGGATGTGGAAACCTTAGCGAATAGTCTACTTAATAATCAAGTAAATAAATATTAATAACACAAATCATTTTCATTTTCTATATTTGCACATTTACAATATCATTCGAATGTTAAAAATAAATTATTAAAAAATTATATCAATTATTTTTTGTAGATACCAAGCTGCTGGGCTAGAATTTGGGGGGAAGCATATCCTGATATAGTTAGCTATCTTAGGGCTTTAACAAAGAGAGCAAATCAAGCATATAGAGTTTACCACGAAGAAAACTTTAACGCTTTATTGGATAGCATAATAGATTTTTCATTACTTTTTCATCCGAAAACGTTTCTTATTGTACTGAAACAAATAACTTCAAGGTATATAAAAATCAATTTTTGATGTCCTTCAAGCGGTCTAATTAATTGTTCTATATGATAATTGTTTACATTGTAGGAAATCAGGATATCCGTTAAACTGCCTTCATTTATCCTGTTCGTGGTCTAATGATGCTCATAATTTTCCCAATCATGCAAAAATAACGGGTTTGCAATTAGAAGGAGCTTTATTTTCTAGAGGAAAACTACAACCCTCTTCATCCGATTCGCCTAGTTCTCAACCCCTTCCCATTTGTTCAGTGTTTTGGATACCGGAATCTAAAATTAATCATGGTGACTGCTGCCTGATTCCTTTATACGAATCATCTGACCGATTATCAATGATAGCAGAATTGCCAATGACTTCAACGCCAGGAGAACGAGATTTATGGTTGAAATCAGGAACATCTATATGTATTTTAAAATAATATGTTAGGTTGATAACAAAATGTAACTGATATCAAACTAATAAATTAAATACTATACTAATAATATGCAATTATTATTTAATGAAATTAATAAACTCTTGAAGATTTTGCAATAATCAATTAGCGATATCAGTTTCCTGAAAAATACTTTCTAAAAAATTTGAAATAGCGTAAAATAATAAAATGCAGAGAAATAGAATTATAGAAGAATATATAGAAAATATTTTGTAAAAATAGATTAATTGAAAAATATCGAATCAAGAATTGGAAAACGTGGATCATTTCAAATACAAGGATCGCAAGCTCCAAAGTGGCATTCACAAGAAAAATAATACTACTGATGAGAAAACTGAGTCCGACTTGCGGAAAAAGCTGATAAAGTGCTATGTCTCGAGCATACCTCTGATCAAAGACATGGACTCTAAGAAAGGTCAAAAAAATCATCTGGAGAGTTTTGAAATGTAGTGCTGGAGGCCAATGGAGAAGATAACTTAAGTTATCTTCTCCATTGGCGTCCTTCTTTCATTAATATATATGGTATCAGTGGGTTGACCTCAGGTTAAACCTACAGCCCATTGTTATGACCATAGGTCGACCCTGTGTCAACCAAGTCCTATATTCTTAATTCTTTCCTTCAAAGCCGAAGCAAAAGTTAGAAAGGAAAATAATTAATTGTAATAAAATGGTGATGGTAATAATAAACCAGGGAGGCAAATCATTAATTTGTGTTTTTTACACTATTTACCTGCCTTCTGTCTGACTAGCATTCATCAGAATAAAATTCTATTTCTAGTAATTTACAACCAGAGTATTGTTCTGACCTTCTGATTGAGGTCTACATAGACAGTAATTTATTTTATTTCAATATTGAATTATTCCAAAATCATGTTAAATATTAATTTATACTTTTAGATACTATTTCTTCTCTGCGGATTCGAATAAATCAGTTTTAATTTGCCAAAAAGTTAAGTTGGAATCGAATGTTATTAGATTAGAATTACTAAGATACACCTAGCAAATTGTAAAAAATTAATTTAAAATTTAAAATGATTTTGAAGTTTGCGCCTGAAATTTGAATGCAAACCGGTTTTTGACGTTTGAATTAAACGAAGAGGTTAGTTTCTTATTAGACTTGTTACATGGGAGTTAAGTAAAACAGTCTAAGTTTTATTCTATTCTAAGCATAATATTTTATAAAATTGAATTTTCCATTCTTGTTAATGTGTGCTCCTTCAAATCCTATTTGTTAATTCCAGTTACAAATAGTACGTAATACTTGACCTATCTATTTTTTCTACTCTTGCTCTAAGATAATCTTTGACCTGTTGAGTAAATTTATAATTGTTTATGTGCATTCAGATCTTAATATAATGTGTTTTGAAAGATTATCGAATGATATTTGCATCAATTTTACGTCATAATCGTTAAGAATTGCTTCAACTATTAACAGTGTTGGATATGAAATATTAATTATTCGAAAAATGTTTTAATGTTATTAGGTTTTTGTTCTTTGAATCTGATATTAATTTTTTGTAATTAATTTTTGTAGTAGCTATTGATAATAGTTATTAATTACACAAATGGCCATTATAAGATATTATCGTACACCTGCACTGAGTGATCAGAAGACAAAACAAGTATTATCAAAACTGCAAAAGGTAAAGAAAATTTAAGTAAATGTAATATACTTTATATAGCTATATTATTAAGATTATATTATTATTAAGAAGTGCGCAAACTTGTTATTAAAATTATAGGTACCACATTAAACAAATTGCTTTTATTACAGATTAGTGGGCTGGTTCTTGATTTAAAAACAGAATTATGTTATCATGTTGAATTAGACCAGCAATGTCCACAACTCAAATCCGAGCAATTGGATATTTTAAAATGGCTTTTAGGACCCATTTTTGTAGAACAAAATACAAAGCCAGAGGAGTTTTCTGATATAAGTCATTTACAACCGGGGCATTGCAGCCTTTTGATTGAATGTGGACCTAGGTAATTAGATTATTATAATATCGCAATGATCAACATCATGTTAAATTTGATCTGCACTTTCAGATTCAATTTCTCCACTGCTGATTCGAGTAATTCAGTTTCAATTTTGCCAAAATGTTAACTTAAAAAATGTTGTAAGATTAGAAGTATCAAAAAGATACTTACTTAATTTTTCAAATAAACCAAATGCTGAAATTGAAGTAAGTATGCATTTATAAATTTACTTATGAGTCTCATTATTTACTGAAATGCAATATATAATAAATCTTTTACTTATCGATGATCATAAATTCCAAAAAAATTAAATAGCAAACAACAAACAAAATCTCACATTCAGTTTGTTTAGTAATCATTACATATAAAAAAAAATCCAATGAAAATATATATTTAAAATATTTTATATTGATATTATAGTCTATTATTCAATTTTGTCTATTATAGAAACAATTATGTGCTTCTCTTTATGATCGAATGACTGAATGTGAATATACAACCAAAAATTTGCCAAAGAATAGTTTTGATGAAGGTTTGCCATTGAAAGAAGATGTTTGGCATGTCGTACCTGTTATGAAAGAAGGCCGAAAGGCACTAGAGAATATTAATGATAAACTTGGTAAAATATAGTATAATATTATGTTACATATGGTTTTATTTGAATGTAATTATAAAGATATACAATAGATTTTCGATATATTAACATATTTGAAGATATATGATTGTAACATTCAATCTATACTTTTAAATTTTATGTTATCTGTATATTATTCTTAGGTTTGGCCTTTGACAACTGGGATTTAGATTTTTACACCACTCTTTTCCAAGATAAATTAAAACGAGATCCTACTACTGTTGAGTGTTTTGATCTTGCTCAGAGCAATTCTGAGCATTCAAGGCACTGGTTTTTTAAAGGAAAAATGATCATTGATGGAAAAGAAGAATCAGATTCATTAATTGACATGATTATCAAAACTCAGAATCACACAAATAAAAACAATACAATTGCTTTCAGCGATAACAGCAGGTAATGATTAATTAGGATGGATTTTTTTTATCTAATTGTGTTTAATACATAATATTGTCTTTTATACAGTGCCATTAAAGGTTTCAAGCATTTGGTTGTTGCTCCAAAAGTGCCTGGCCAACCATGTGAGATGGTAAAAAAAGAAATAACATCTGATTTGATTTTTACTGCAGAAACTCATAACATGCCAACTGCTGTCGCACCATTTAGTGGAGCCACTACTGGTACAGGAGGCAGAATTAGAGATGTTGAAGGGGTTGGTAGGGGTGGCCATACTATAGCTGGTACTGCTGGTTATAGCGTAGGAAATCTTTTAATACCAGGTAGTTTATTTGTAACCAACATTTTAATTAAAGATGATTGCAAATCACATCAATTGAGGAAGTTTTTGTTTGTTTTTGATAGGTTACGATCTGCCATGGGAAGACAAAAAAGCTGAATATCCATCTAAATTTGCTTCACCTCTAGAAATCATAATTGAAGCCAGCAATGGTGCTTCTGACTATGGAAATAAATTTGGTGAACCGGTTATTACTGGTTTTGCAAATTCCTATGGTCTCATTAATGCGAATGGCGAAAGAGAAGAATTTGTGAAACCCATAATGTTTAGTGGCGGTCTTGGTTTTATGGATAGCACAATGACAAATAAATTTGATCCAATGCAAGGTAATTTTCAAAATACACATATTAAAATACTATGAAAAAAGTTACAGATAAAGCAATTTATTTATTTATTAGTTAACACAATATTTGCACTGAACTTATTTTAAGGTTTGGCTGATATTTATTTTCATGTTAACTTCATGTTATCTGGCATAATGATGAAAGTGACATGATAAACATTTGATTGATCTTACATTCAAATATAACAATTTCCATTTTTGAACAATTTCATTATCAACAAATGATTTTTATAGGAATGTTATTGGTTAAAATTGGTGGTCCGGTATATAGGATTGGTGTGGGAGGTGGTGCAGCAAGTTCTGTTGAAGTACAAGGTGATAACAAAGAGGAGCTGGACTTTGGAGCAGTGCAAAGGTCTTATTGAAATTTAAATCACAGTTTTATTTACTTATACTATGGGATACTATAATTTTTTAGAGGGGATGCAGAAATGGAACAGAAGTTAAATCGTGTTGTCCGAGCATGTATTGAATTAGGAGATAAAAATCCGATACAGGCTATTCACGATCAAGGCGCTGGAGGCAATGGAAATGTACTTAAAGAGCTTGTTGAACCTGGTGCGGCAGGAGCCGTGATCTTTGTTAAAGACTTCAAATTAGGTTTGTCAAGTTTTTAAATCTATCTCTATGGCATAAATTTTAGAATTTAACCCCTTAACCAGGAAATTAATTTGGATTAATTTGGCATTTGGACAGTGCCGAAAGAGATCATTTAAATTGCAATGCGCAAACAATATTCTTGCAATTGGTAACGTGGGTAGCTCGTTATTGCCCGAGATAGCACTTGTACATTGTCACAAGCCACACACATTATTTCCGGGCAAACAAAACCAATTAAACCAAATTTTATGTTTATATATTTTAGATTAATTTAAACCATGAGTCCATGGTATCATTAAAATTGGCAACCATTTTTTATCTTTTAATATCTCTCAATTTCTGGCTTAATGCCCGATAATGAATAATTGTATTATTATTTCAGGTGATCCAACGATAAGCGTGTTAGAGCTGTGGGGTGCTGAATACCAAGAAAATAATGCTTTGTTATGCAAACCTGAAGATAGAGAATTACTGACCAATATTTGCAACAGGGAACGTTGTCCTATTAATTTTGTTGGAATTGTAACTGGTAATGGCTATGTCAGTTTAGTTGAAGACAGTATTAAAAATGCTGATAAATATATGGATAGAAAAGCTA
The DNA here is from genome assembly GCF_003426905.1 of Ctenocephalides felis. Lineage (NCBI taxonomy): Eukaryota > Metazoa > Arthropoda > Insecta > Siphonaptera > Pulicidae > Ctenocephalides > Ctenocephalides felis. The sequence goes on along the minus strand of NW_020537758.1, from coordinate 25,871,047 downwards.
GAGATTCCTGGGGTCCTGTACCTTTCGATTTGCATTTAGATGCAGTTTTAGGTAATTAATATAATAGCAAAAATTATTATTATAATTATTGCATTTAAATCTATAGTATTAGAACTAATGAATTATATTTATGAATTACTATTGCAGGTAAAATGCCGCGTAAGGAATTCAATCTGAATCGTTTAAAAAATCCCGTGGTACCTTTGAAGTTGCCTGCAAATTTAACCGTTATGAATTGCTTAGACCGTGTTCTAAGGTTACTACATGTTGGCAGTAAAAGATTTTTGACAAATAAGGTCGATAGATGTGTAACAGGTTTAATAGTTCAACAGCAATGTGTGGGGCCTATTCATACACCACTTGCTGATTATGCTATAGTTGCAGTATCACATTTAGGAAATGTAAGTTATCCATTATTTAATACAGTTTGTGTAGGTATTATTTATGAGCAAAAATTTAATTGAATTTTCATAAATAGGAGGGAATAGCAACATCAATAGGTTCTCAACCAATCAAAGGTTTACTTTCACCTGCAGCTGGTGCAAGAATGACTGTTGCAGAAAGCTTATCAAATTTGGTTTTTGCTAAAATATCTTCTTTAGCTGATGTTAAATGCTCAGGAAATTGGATGTGGGCTGCTAAATTGCCTGGGGAAGGGGCTAAGTTATTTGATGCATGCAAAGCCATGTGTGATATTATGACCATTTTAAATATAGCGATAGACGGTGGTAAAGATTCTCTTAGCATGGCTGCTAGGGTTGGAAATACTACAAGTATGAAATATATTTAATCACAAAATCATAATAAAATATTTTGATTTGCACTAAATCGCAATATTGCTGTTTGACAGTAAAATCTCCTGGCACTTTGGTGGTATCTACATATGCTCCATGTCCAGATGTGAGAAAGCATGTGACGCCTGATTTAAAAGCAGGTTCTCTTAAAAATGAATGCTCATTGATTTGGGTAAATTTGTCAAGTGGTAAATTCAGACTAGGCGGTTCAAGCTTAGCACAATGTTTTGGCCAACAAGGTGATATATCTCCTGATGTTGATGAACCAATTAAGCTGAAGAATGCTTTTAATATTACACAAAATCTAATAAATGGTGAGTCACATTAATATAATGCGTTTTATTCTGAATACTAATTATTTCTAAAATATTTTCTAGATGGCAAGATTCTATCTGGGCATGATATCAGTGATGGTGGTTTAATAACATGTATTCTTGAAATGGCATTTGCTGGATTGTGCGGACTGAATATTAAAATATCTGTTCCTCAAAGTATCAATGTCTTGGAATTATTATTTGCCGAGGAGATTGGTTGGGTTTTAGAAGTTAAAAGTGCAGATTTTGAGCATTGTTTAAAATTATTCAAATTGTCAGCTATTGATTGTCACTATATTGGGCAAAGCAAATCATCTGGCATGCAAAGCTCAGTAAAGGTAATGTTACAAATCATTAATTACATTTTTACAAAAAGTCTCATTTTTCTCATATAATATTATATTTTATATATAATAATATAATATTCTTATATTCGGTTTATGATCTCTAAAAAAATTTATAGTTATATATATGTATATAACTGGTAATGATTTAAGGTATGCCTTAAATATTATAAATAAATATAAAAAATATGTATTGTGTATGCTTTTACAGATTTCAGTGAATAATCAAACTTATTTAGAAAGCACAGTTATTGATTTGATGAAAATTTGGGAAGAAACCAGTTACCAATTAGAACTCCGACAAGCCAATTCCGAAGTAGTTAAAATGGAATGGGACAATCTTGTTCTCAGAAAAGAACCAGAATATAAATTAACCTTTGATACTGATACGGAAATAAAACTTATGAAAATTGTTTCACCAATTCGAGTTGCAGTAATTAGAGAAGAAGGTAAAATTGATGCAAAATTTTGTTTATAAGAAAGTAATTTTCTTATAGATTCTTAACTCATTTTAGGGTCAAATGGGGATAGGGAAATGATTGCTTCTTTAATGGCTTCCAATTTTGAAGTATTTGATATAACAATGGAAGATCTTCTGTGTGACAAAATTACATTAGACCAATTTCGAGGAGTAGTATTTCCTGGAGGTTTTAGTTATGCTGGTAATCCTTTTATTACTACTGGATAGAAATTGTTAAAGTTTGGCTGTATAATAAATTCATTGCAATTTATATTTATTAGACACACTGGGGTCTGCAAAAGGTTGGGCGGCTAGTATTCTATTTCACAACAAATTAACTAAGCAATTTGATAATTTTGTTTCAAGGAAAAATACATTTTCATTAGGAGTATGTAATGGTTGCCAACTTATGGCTTTATTAGGCTGGGTGAGTCCTGACAAGAATCTTAAGAAGCAAAACCGTGATATAATATTAGATCACAACAAGTCAGAAAGGTGAGAATTTTACTTGTTTATTAATTGATCTGAAGATTTTTAATTATTATATAATATTACTATTATTGTAAAGATTTGAATGCCGATGGAGTACAGTAAAAATAGCCTCATCAAATTCTATTATGCTTTCTGGCATGGAAGGATCTGTTTTTGGAGTATGGGTAGCACATGGCGAAGGTCGTTTCAGATTTGAATCTAAACAAGTGCTTGATAGATTAAATGCTTCTAAATCTATTTGCCTACATTATGTTGATGACAGTGGATGTCCAACTGAACAATACCCTTGGAATCCCAATGGAAGCCCAGGTTAATTTATATTTAATATTTTCTTGAAATATTGTTATGCCAAATTTAATTTATTCTATTGAAAGATTATATGTTTAAATTTATTCATTCTTCCAATATTGTTGAAGTTTCTTATTTGAATGTTACTAGTTGTCAGAAGTATAAAAAAATATTTAACTCAACTAATTTGTGGCATGTGTATTATTATTTAATGCAGTTTCTATTTTCAGGCGGAATTGCAGGTATCAGTTCTTTAGATGGCAGACATTTAGCAATGATGCCACATCCTGAACGATGCTCCAGAATGATCACTTGGCCATGGCATCCTGCATCATGGAATAATTTAAAAAAATCCCCTTGGCAAAGAATATTTGATAACGCTTATTTATGGTGTTCTAATAATGCATAACATATACTCTAAAATTGTTATACTAAACTTATCATAATTGTTATGTTAGTGATTTATTGAAATAAAAAAAAATAATCTCGCCTTATATTTTTTATGTGTTATTAAATATGTTATATATATATATATATATACATTTTATCGATTTATAAAGAGCTAAACTAACAATTATATATATATATATATTATATATATATATATATATATATATATACAGTAAACCCTTGCTCTACACGGCACTCTGGGTACATGGTTCCCATACTACACGGAGCTTTATGTTTACTGTATATATATAAGATTAATTAATAAATCATTATATATATATATTATTTAAAAATTATTTAAATTCGCAACAATAACAACAAACTCACGATTGAATAAATAAAAGTAACATTTTGATACAAGCATATATACACATTTATATTATTTGATTTTTTTGCATAATGTGCATAATTTGTATATATACTTGTATCAAAATGTTACTTTTATTTATTCAATCGTGAGTTTGTTGTTATTGTTGCGAATTTAAATAATGTTTCTATCATATACATTTTTGCATGTAAGTGATCCATGTCGAGAGGGATGTTAGAAATATTTTGTATATTTTATTTAATTAGTTTTTTATATTAGTTTTATTTAATTATTATTTTTATAATTTGTGTAATTATTTATAAATGTTGTTTTCTTAATTAACTTAATAACAAACAATTCAGATTAATAATAATTAACGATTAATTAATTTTAATAACGATTAATTAATAATAATTAAGATAATTAACAAACAATTCAGATAATTAAAATAGAAAAAAAACTATGCTAAACAAAACTACTGCTAAAATGTTGATACTAAAAACTATGTAATTAATTTTAATAACGATTAATTAATAATAATTAAAGATAATTAACAAACAATTCAGATAATTAAAATAGAAAAAAAACTATGCTAAACAAAACTACTGCTAAAATGTTGATACTAAAAACTATGTTACCAGTCTATATAAATATATGTTCATGCTCTCTATGCTCAATTTTTGTTGTAAATATTTTTAAAATATATCAACAGTCTGTGCTGCCTGGATCTTAATTGAACAAGTTGTTTCTTTATAATAATAATAAATGTACAAGTCATAAATTTAAATAGATTTAAAGTGGAAGTGTGTTTATTGTGAAAATACGATTTAGGTAAGTACAAAATAATGTTTTATATTTTAATTTTAAGGCAAAGTGGTTCATGTTTATGTATTCTAAATAATTTGGCAAACTGTTGGGCCTAATTCTAAAAAATATCTGTTTCAACACATTTCATGATATTCATTCAAGTCCAAAACAATGATTAATACATGAATTTGTTACTTTAAAAAAAACGTCAAATAAATTAGATTGTTTAAGGTTAACTGTCAACGTCAAATTGACAGTTGTTTGACAGCTGTTTATTTCCAAATGTGTTTTTCAAACGTGTTATATATTAAGTTATTTATATGAGAATAAAACCACAAAAACTTGGTGAAAAAATCCGTGGATAGATATCTTTAAATTAATCTTAATTTAATAGTTCGTTTTCTCTTACTTTTTCAAAACAGCTCAAAGTTAGAAATATTTCAAAAGAGGAAAATACTTTTTTTCATTGTTCAACAAAAGGTGTGTTTTTTATACAAGGAAATACGTTTTTGAATGTTTTCTTTGAAAACAATAATATTTGTGTATTAATTGTCGTGTTAATAATATTTATTAAAAGTGCAGTTGTTATCAATATTTCAAAATTTACATCATAAAAGGGTCAAAATTCTTAAATGCTCTTTGCAAGTAATGTTTTTTTCTTTTGAATCATATGTACCATTTTCAATTAAATTAATTAATTAATTTAATTGATAAAATAAAAATTATTTGTTTAAAAAAATTACCAACATTTTTTTTTAATATTAATATTGGAATACTTTAAAATATCATTCAAAAGCAGAATAATGATTTTAGCGACCTGACACTAACAGTATAATTATGCTGTATAAGATTTCATTAATCAAACAAATTTTATTCAATTGCATTCAATATGCGAGTTTGGGACGTTTTTTTACATTTTGTCAAATATTTTGGAAATTTTATTCTGGACACTTTTATATGTTTATCTTATATATGAAAATGGATCGCAAAATGTGTTGGTAAGCGCATAACTCACAATGCTTAGATCAATTTGGCCGTTTCTTTTTTTTAAATTTTTGTTGATGTCCAAAGATGGTTTTAACGACGAGAGAAAATCGAATAACTGCCAGAAAAACCCTAAAAACAGCCCTTTTCTTTTTCTCATACAAACGTTTTCTAACTAAAACAGAATCAATTAGAGCTTCATTTCTATTATATAAAATTCATATTAAATTGCCAGTGTTTGATTAATCCTTATTAATCCTCCTCCTTAACGATTATTCGGATTTTGATAAATCTTTCTGAAGTTTGTTAAAGAAATTTTCTAAGATGTATGTGATTATAAAGTGCATTGAAAATAAATGAAAACTATCATCTGCCAAATATTTCAATTGACTTCTGAACCTAGACAATATTAGAAAATGTATAATAAATTTATGATAATGAATAAGAAAAATGAAATGTCCACATTATTATTGCCGAAAGACAACTGAGATGTGTCAGAAATTAAAATAATATAAAATACAGTATATATATGGCAGATTCAATGATATATATGAACAAATATTACAAATTATATCATTTAAAATATGAAATTAAGTATCAATCAGGGCCGGTCCTACCTTTAATGCGATGCATGCGCAAAATACGGGCGCATGCCTTAGGGGGCGCCAACACAAGATTCGGATATTACATTTTCAATATATTTTTTTTTTAATATATAATTTCTTTGCATCTATTTTTATCTTTCCACAATATTTTTGAATTCCACAATTCGTAAAAATTTCACTTTATAACAACAAATGGGAAAGTAGAGATGAATACATACAATTCGGCCCTCACGATATCGATTAGGAGAATTTTAAGATGCAATTTTGGATATCTTGAATAATAAAAAATTAAATTAATTTAATCCAACATCCAACAAGTATCAGTGTTATGTTGTGGTAATGGTTATGTTATACCGTTTAAAAAACTTCAGTTTCCAATATAGTGTGAGAATTGAGACTAATCATTTTATTTAAAGCAGTTCTACATTTAACATTGCTCATATTATAAATGTATATGCATTTTGGCGTGAAGAGTAATTATTATTTTCAGGTAATAATAATTATTATTTTTAGGTAAACGGTAAATATTAGTATATTATATTAAAAATTGTAGACATGGGTACAGGACAACGTCTGTCGGGTCATCTAGTTTTAGTATAAACTAGATAAAATTTGCTAAAATTTAATGTATATTGTTATATTCACTTTTATATTAAAATTTTGAATAATTTGTAGTTGAAGCCCAGATTTGAGTTTGATAATTGATTATAGGTGGATTTTGGATGTTTTTTTACATTTTGTGAAATATGTTCAGAACATGTTTATTTGTTTATACTAGTATAAACTAGATGAAGTTTACTAACAAATAGTATAAATTGTGTTATATACTTGCATATCAAAATTTTGAACAATTTTCAGTTGAAACGCAAATTTAAACGTTTTTACTTTTCTTCAAATAACTTTTAATTTTCTTTTCGGAAATTTGTTTGCACGTTAATTTGTTTACATTAGTAAAAACTATATCAAATTCACTAGAATTTAGTACAAACTAGTACATAGAGTTGGGTACTAAAAATTCGTATAATTTTTAATTGGAACGCAAATTTGTGTCTGTGTACATTTATCAAACGACTTGAAAATTTTGTTCTAGGCATTTTAATTTATTTATATTGGTAAAAAATAGATAAAATTTAGATTTACAAATCATAAACCATATTAAAAGCAAAGATTGCTATTCATGCTTTTGGTATAACTACAGTGATGATATCAAATTATTCGATTATAATAAATGATTTATTTGAAGTTAAATCCATGAATTCTATCCATGGATTGTTTTAAGAGCTTTTTTTAAAACTTTGGAAATGATACGAGTATCAAGTTATTCAATTAACATAAATGATGTAACTATTCGGCTGTACTTACCCACAAATTATTCGAATGTTTTTATTTTTTCACTAAGTTTTTGTGGTTTTATTTTCAAATAAAATATTCAAAGCTTACCTATTGTTACTAGTCTGGTGTTAAGTAACAAATAATCTTATTTTAAATGTATATCCTTAGAATGAATATCTATTCTTATTACAGGTACTTATGCACTTATAGGAACAGGAACCATAAAATCTGGGTCTCTCCTATACTAAAAGAAATCTATGATCAAGAACTTATTGGACAAAATTTTTGGATGATTTTTTATTAGGCCAAGGACGAAATTATCCTGTTTGACGAGCTTTCAGGGCGTGTATCACTGAAAAACAACAAAAACTTTGGTTGCAACATCGGAATTTTAGCAAAAAAATAGATTTGTTTTCGCTATTTTGGATTTTTTTGACTGATTCCAAAAGATTTTCGGATGCTGATTTCAAAAATGCTATCTATTTTTGGATAAATCCACATACACCCTGCGAAAAATTGAAATCTTTGGTTGCAAAATCGATTTTTTTTAAAAAAAATCGGCTTTTTTTCGCGATTTTCAAAATGTTTTGATTGGTTTTGATTGATTTTGGGACGCTGATTTCGAAAATATCATCCGTTTTTGGATAAATCCACATACATCCCCCAAAAAATCGAAATCTTTAGTTGCAAAATCAAAATTTTACTAATGAAATTAAATTTTTTTTCGCGATTTTCAAAATGTTTTGATCGATTCTGATAGTTTTCGAGGCGCTGATTCCGAATATGAAATTAGTTTTTGGAAAAAAAAATTCTTCTGCCCTTGGTACCAAATTGAAGTTTGAAAAATTGCCAACTTTGAAGCTGATTTTAACTATGAAGACGATTATAAATTTGTATTTTTTTTGGTTTGGTATAAAGATTGTACTTTAGTCTACACAAAGCATTAATTAAAATTATTAATTTCATTCATTAAGTGCCTTAAAATTGCATTTGAAAGTCACGATTTTGGCCAATTTTGGCTGCTCCTGATAGACTGTCTTTTTATCGAAAAAATAATAAGATTTTTAAATTACACCAAAGTAGGTTTGGTTTACTGCTAACCAGGCGTAAATATGAATTTATTAAAAATTATCCTCCTACTTTTTCTTATCTTTTATATATATATATATATATATATATATATATATATATATATATATATATATATATATATATATATATATATTATATATATATATATATATATATATATATATATATATATTATGTCGATTTTTGTAATACTGACACTCAATAAATTTAATTCTATCTATATGTCTTATTTATTTACACAGTTTGAAAAATTATTGGCTCCAAATATTTTTTTCAGTCAAATGGGGTTCGAACTGGCGAACTTGGAATTGATATTATGGCCTAAACCGTATCTTTACGACCTCGGCCATTCGCACATTCGGCATACTACATTTTTAGGAAACTTATATCTTTCAGTTTGAAAATAACACTTTATATTTTTACAAAAGACTACGGTTTTGTGTAACCAATTGGCCGAGATCGTTAAGTGACCACTACGGTAGCTCAGTGTTTCTCGGTTCAAATCCCTAAGATGCTTAAAAAATCGAATGTATAGTTTTTCATAATTATCAAATATTAGTTCAAAATATTAAATTCAGGTGTCGCATTTCGACCTTGACACTTAGTATATTTCTGAAAAACAAAAAACTCAAGTTTCGCACTTCACTGTAAGAGAGAAAAAAGAAAAAAAAAAAAAAAACAAAAAAAAAAAAAAAGGTAGAGGAAGAACTGGGGAAAGAGAGGGGTAGAGGCAGATGATGAATAAGAGAGATGTGTATGATACATATTCTTTATTAAAATTCAATATTAATACAATATAGGAATAAAAATAACTTTTATCATCAATAACTCAAATAGCCGAGTGGTTTAAGGGACCGCATACTCGGTGAAATCACTCTGGAGGCACAAGGTGAGACGGATCGAATCCGGCTGAAGGCGACGACGAGCAACTCTGAAGCAGAAAAAATGGAGCAGTGCTGGTGACCGGCTGTTGGCGAGCGCAAAGGGTCCTGAAACGAACACACCAAGTGATGGTCAACCTGAGGTCCATGATGCGAGAGGTTACACGCAGAGAGACACATTGCGGAAGATGCATGCCGAACCCAGAAATCTACCCAAAACCACAACATGCGAAAAAAAACACCAAAAAAGGAAAAAAAAATGTGAAAAAAGCGAAAAAAAGGGAAAAAAAAGGGGAAAGAGGAGGAGGAGGAGGAGGGGGGGAGGTGGAGAGCCTAAAAAAAAACCCCTTAAGTCCCAGGTCAATTTTTCTCTTTTCTGTTCAGCGTTGAAACTTTTTTATGTTTTTTAGTGTTCCCTCACACCAATTCCCAAAGTCAACACTCGAATGAAATGAAGTCCACGTTGAAATTTTCACAACGAGAAAAAATTACTGGGACTTAGTTAAAATTTTTAACTTTGTCCCAATAAAATTTTCTCGTTGTGAAATATTCAATGTGAGCCTCATTCATTCGAATGTTGGCTTTGGGATAATACAGCATGCATAAATAACTCGTCTGTCTTAATTGAAAAGGTTTCAGAAAATTTGGACTTAGAAAAAAAAATTATCTGAAAGGACTTAGAAAAAAAAAAATTATTCGAAAGAATTATAATCAGAAAATTTGGACTTAGAAAAAAAAATATCTGAAAGGACTTAGAAAAAAAAAATATTCGAAAGAATTATAATCAGAAAATTTGGACTTAGAAAAAAAAATTATTCGAGAGAATTATTTTAATTAATCGATGAAATGAAATGATATTAATTGAATCAAAATTGTTTATACGACTGGATAAAACATGTGAAACCTTTACAATTAATCGAGACAAAAAAAACAAATATAGCTGACTTGAATAATATACAAATTATTCGAAAAATCCAAAAAAGAAATTCAATAAAACTTGTAAAATGAAATAATAAAAAATGTTCAAAAACTTAAACATTAAAAACTTCAAAACTGTTTAAAGCTGATTGTTATACTTTAGAAATTGAGTTAAATAATTTTACAAATTGAATCGAATAATGAACTTGTAAACAAAATTATGTTTTGTCTAATCATTCAAGTCAACTCTTTGAAACTTTGATTGCACGTTCTGATCAAAATTGTTTTTAGCAATAAAAGAATGAAAATCTATAATTTAGCTATGCAGCAATATAACTGAATAAATTCAAAATTATTGAAATAAAATAAAAGACTTTAAAAAGCTTCATTTAATTAACAATTTGGTAAGTCGTATTTGAGTATTTGAAATAATTTGATCAAAACCAACAATCGTGTTATCCATAAATAAGAATGTTCATGCAGTCAATATAGCTACGGGAAAAACACATGATTCTTGATACTGAAAATGTAATTTTAAAAATTGTTTCCGTAGAATAATGAACAAGAGGTGTTATAAAAAAGAGATTTTGTAACAAAGTAAATTTGTAATTTGTAACAAAATACCATCAATTTAGGAGTTACATAAGGAGGGGTGCTAGGGCCACTTCAACATACAAAAAGCTGTATTGGTTAACTAATAATTTGATAACAAAAAATTAATATAAATGAAAATTCTGAATTCCACACAAAATCTGCTATTTATAAAACAAAAGAATTTCTGATTGACTATTTATTGAATTGTAATAATATAAATTACATACAATATCTTTGATACATACTAGAAGTACAAACTTTATTGTTTTATATTGATTTAAAACATTCATAAAAGGCACTTGTATAAATAAATAAAAAAAACTGAATCAACATGTTTTTCCCATAGCAAATTAAATAAGAACAACATCTTTTACACATATGTCTGCCAAATTATTTTAAAATCTTTTATTAGCATAATAGTTCTTGATGAATTAACAAAAAAAAATGTATTTTATGTATTAAAAATTAATAAAGTACACCCACCCTATTAAAAAAATGATATTGACTCAATTATTATAATATAAACAATATTTTCAGCAGATATATGTATACAACTATATTAATAATGCACGAGCCAGAAAATATTCCACTAAAATAAATACAGGCTGCCTTATAAATGATAACGGAAAACAAAGAGACAAATTCTCAAAAAATCTTCCAATCAATTTTCATTTATTCATTTCATTTAATATGAAAAACAAGCATTAAATACATAATTAATAAGAAGTATTATTATTACAAGCATAAAAAGTAGCATGTAATACAAAGTCGGTCAATAATTGTAAATTCTGTTCAGAAAATAAATTATAAGTAATATCTTTTTATTTATTTCTATTCAGATCATAGTTTTATTGAAGATGACAAACAATAATGTATCGAAATAAAGATTTATAAATCAAATCAAATAAGTTAAATATTGAATATTTAAAACACTATAGGTGCAACAGATATGGTACGATAAATGCCTGTATATAATTCCAGAAGAATATTCTTTGACTCGCTTTATATAAAACATGCTTTGAACTTACATTGTTAGATATCCTCTGCAGCATCTGTCAGAACACAAATCCAGGACTTCAAGCACCACTGGAGCATCTTCCAGAAATCTCAAGTACTCGACACAAAATCACTACTTTAGAACCACTACATAACTTTAGTCTTTTACAAGTTTATTTGACATGTTGCAATTGTCCGAGTAAAGTCTTTGCACAATACACCACATACGACTTATACTAGAGACTTTCGTGAATTTAGATTTTGATAATAACAGATATGAGGTGGAAGTACTATTGATAATTGCATGTATATAATTAAAGGATACATTGGCGCTGTAAATGAAATAATAACCTACAAAAGCACATATATAAATTATACTATTGATAATTTCATGTATATAATTAAAGGATACATTGGCGCTGTAAATAAAATGTTTAATTATGAAATTGATTCAAAATGGAGACCCTGAAAGAGATACTTATCAAACTATTCAATAGTACTTCCACAACACATTTTGCGATGAATTTCCTATATCATTATTATCTACTGAATTAATTAAACGAGTTGATGTACAAATTAACAGAATCCAATCAAAGATTTAATTAAAAAGTCTTAATTAGCGAGCACATGTTAATTCACAACAATTTCTTTGACAATCGAAGCAATTAAAGTTAGCAACATGTGTCAAAAAGTTTGTGGCCACTTGTACAATTTAAAGCGCGAAATTCAAATAGAAATTTAAAACATTGTCAAATTCACCTATTTGAATATGTACGGTAGAAGGCAATGTGTATAGTCTTTGAATATGTGATATGAATATATACGGTAAAAAAGCAAAGTCTTTAGATATATCTATGTATATTTATAATAAGTGGTACCTCTTACGAGCTTAATTTGTTCCCAAATCACGCTCGCATTTCGAATATCTCGTATCTCGAAACAATTTTTTCCATATCTATACAGTAAAATGCCACAAATTCGTACCAGCACAGCGCTTTTATAAATAATAAAAATAAATAAAACGTTTATTGCTAAGATCAAATACATATTCTGCAAAAATATAGCAATTTACTGAATAAAAATGACTAAATTATTATTATATTACTCATCATAGTTTCCTTATCTATGATATTAGTTGTTTCGCCTAAAAAAAAACTACTTCTTCCGCTAATTATATTGCAAAATCAAATTAGACATGTTTCGTCAAGCAATTTTTATACTCTATCCCTAGACAATATTGGAATACCCTGTAATATAATAATGTGGAATTATTATATTGTCTAGGACCCTGTGCTCTACCTCATTATTATATTGTCTAGGCTCATTAATGTTAAGGAACATAAGTTCGAATGTTACCTGTCAAAACACCAAACAAAACCTGTCAAACGCCATATTGTTTGGCTCGCGAGTTTACACTTTTTAGCCACCACGAGAAGTCACGGCGTTTTCACTGACATTTTTATGGACTTGCCGAACGCCTATTCAGAATATAAAAGTACCAAACAAACAAAGTGTAATAGGCTATTTATTAATCGTAATGGCTGATATTAATTCAGATGTAAATAGTGATATAGAACAAAATTATGCTCTCACAAATAACGATCCCAAAAATATACAAGAATTGACATTATACGTAAGTTTTTTATTTACATCAATATAGGTTAGAATAAGTATTGATTTATTTTCATTTACGTTTTGTTCAGGTACAATCTTTACTTCAAACAATACAAGATAAATTTCAAACCATGTCTGATCAGATAATAACTCGTATTGATGATATGGGCAATAGAATTGATGACTTAGAAAAAAACATAGCTGATCTTATGACCCAAGCTGGAGTCGAAGGCAATGATAAGTAATTCCGAAATAGTATTGTTAAGATCTGACATAAAATTTGTAATAAATAATTGAAATGAATTAATTTCACATCTTTGCAGAATTAATCAACACAACTAAATTACACTAAATGTTTTGATATCATGTTTATAATAGATCAATAAATTAATTGTAAAGGAAATATTTATTTATAATTGTAAAGGGAGGATGCTTGATCACTGCTGTCTTCATCTGTATCTTCATTATTCAGTTCATATTCATAATCTCCATTAGATATACCTTCCGAATTCAGCCGTTTATGACTTCTGCCCAAAGAAATTGATTCCATACTTCTATTCGCATTGCCCTTGTCTACCTGAAATATTTTAATGTTTTATTAAATCAAAATTGTCATATTATATAGTACAATTTTAGAATAATTGAGCAGAATAGTCAAACTACCTCATAGCGGTCTTCCAAATCATATTGGTTATCTAATCCACGTGAAAAAAATAGATCACCCATGGATTGTGAGGTCTGTGGCCTTTGTGAACGTTTTGAATTGTAATTTGTTTTTGATGTACTGCAATCATTAGAATTTTCACAACTTTGAATTTTCATGGATTTACAAAATTCCTATAAGTTCAAATTAATCATTATTTTCTATAAAAGTATAGGATCAGGATTTACATGAGTTACCCGATCCAGAGATCTGCTCAACTTTTGAAACTCCTGAATAATAGTATGAACAATATAAAAGTAGACCTGTGAAAAGGTCTGTAAATAATTTTATTTCAATAATACACTCATCATTACCTGAAAGTCGGATTGCTCATCTATGTTACTAATATCTTGATAGGCAGCTGTTAGTATTTCTAAAGCCTTTGCATGCAGAGACATTTCAATTTGAATGAAATCAATTAGAACTGATTTAACATCACGAATTTTCTGCTTCTCAAATGTTTCTGTTTGTTTCTCCAAATTTCTAATTGTTTTTAAAACTTCCATTGAACATTTAGATAAATCATGTTCTGCTAAAGCCTTTGCAAATGAATTAAGTCAATATTATATTTTATTTTCAATGAAATGCTGCTATATAAGTTTAATATGATTATGAAAAGGATACGATTTGCTGTTTATTTGCAGGAGATTTTTCTAAAATCTTATCTAAATTGCGTTTTTTACTAATTTCTTTATCTCTGGCGTTTAAAGAGTGTTTAAGTTCATCTTTTGCTGTTCTGCAAAATGAATCATAATTGGCAAGTTCCTGAATCACCTTTGTGTCGAGACGTATGACTTCAGTATCTCGGTGGTCGGACAGTAACGATAAAGCTCGGGAGAAATTAAGTAAGCCCTTACTAAGCGATATATTGATTTTTTCAGACATTGCATAGTTCTGAAATGATTTAGCCAGTTCATCACCTTTGTCTCGAACTCTGATATGGTTGAAGAAAAACAAAATTAAATATGGAAGACAAAATCTTATACATTTCTTATACCTTGCAGCTTTTCTTGTGTATGCACTGAGACTCGCACAAACTTCAGAAAAGTGTTTCTCTACTAATGAAACACGTTCAAAAATAAATTTAGATTGCTTTTCAGAAGCTGATAAATGTTTTTGACCTAATAAATACATTTTTATCTATAATATCTGTTACAGAATGACATTACATTTGTTTTCAATTTGAACTATGTTGACATATAATCTAGTTTCCATGACAACATGACTTTACTTTTTTTGGTACTGGCATTATTATTTCAAAAAGTGAAAAAACAAATATTATTTATTTATCTATATATTATTAATACAAAATAATTAGTATAATATACAATAAACATTAATTAAACTCCTGAAGGTGTATTTTCATTTACTTCACTTTCATCCATGTTAATACTTTCTGTGATAGTCCCACTTTCGGGAATTTTTCCAGTGTCATTTTGTTCAGTTCTTTTAAATGCGATCATTTTAAGTAAAGCTTTTGCTTCATTTTTATTCTGCAATAATAAAACATTTGTTACATTTGTTCTAATCTAGCAATAAAAAAATTAATATAGCATATATTTGCAAATACTAACATCATCATGGTCTAAGCATTTAAATGCATAATGACTTGCTTTCTCAAACTGATTTATACTAGCATGATATGTTGCTAAAAACTTATGAGCACTGTGTAAATCCACATTATCCGGTCGGAATTCATCTAAACAAAATTCAGTATATGCTGCTGCAGCACTGTCTCGTTCTCCCAACTTTTCATATAATTTGGCAGATTTCAACAAAGCCATCCCTTCAATGTCCCCAACATTATGAGCTTTATAGTAACATTTTAATGCATTCTGGTATAGTTCCAATCTTTCATATGCCTCACCCAGAGCAGTTAGCATTCTACTATCATTAGGCATCAATTGTTGTGCTTGTTTGTAATAATACAGACAGTAGAAAGGCATTTTAAGAATATCGTAGGTTTGACCCAAACCATACCATGCTCTAAAATCCCTTTTATTAACTTCTACAAAGTAATAATAAATATAAATAGGGCATCTCATTATATTATAACTATATTGAATTTTAACTATAACTTACCAATGGCAGATCTATAGCAATGAATGGCAGCATTAATGTTTTTCAGTTCTAGAAATTCATGACCCATAAGTGTCCAAGCGGATAGAAAATGGGGATTTAACCTTAGTGCACGCTGAAAGTATAAAATTGCCTTTTGATGTTCTTGACGGATGCTATAATAGTTAGCTAAAATAAAAATCTGTTTTAGCATTTTTTAGATCCAAATTTTCAAAACCTATTTTTATTTAGCGATATACTTACCTACAATACAGCATGTCTCAACCCTATATTTGTCAATATCTACAGCAGCATGTGCAAGTTGTGCTAACTCAGTTCTTAAGCCTTTTACATACAACACATTTGAATAAATGTCAATAGAATCAAGTCGATATGGATCATCATTTCTTAATTTTTTGAATATCTCTAATGCTTTATCTACATCTAAAAATTATCAGACAATGTTAATCAAATTGAAAATAATACCTTCATAAGGAACTAATAAAAAAATAATACCTCTTAAATTATGATTAGCAACAGCTAATTGAGCTAACACTTCATTACATTTATCAAAACCAGATCTTTGTAGTGCACTAAGCAATTCAATGGCTTCTTCATTCTGGATGAGTTCGAGATGCACCCGAATCAAGAAGAATGGTACCATCCAGTGTGAAGGCAATTGCAAAGAATTTAATTGTAACCTTTAATCAAATCAATATTTATATGAAAAATTATTAATTCATGATAACATTTTAATCCGATTACCTATTTGTGATGAGTGGTGCAAGTTCTAACCAAGCTCCCCATAATGTGGGTACAAGGGTTAGCGATTCCATTAAAATATCAACAGCGAGACTATTTAATTGCATTTTTTTCAGAACTATGCCATATAGATAAAGACAATAACCATCTAAACTATTAGTCTCTCTTTCTAACTAAAATTATCACAGTCTTAGTAATAAATCAACTTGTTTTATAATTATTTAACAACTTACCTTCAACATATTGTACAATTCTTTATGAATATTATTATTGTAAGCTGAGGATACTGTAGGTTCATTCAGGTTATCTATCTTTTTCTTCTCGGCTGAAGTATATTTAGAATAATAATATAAAAACCTTGCCTTTTCATCTGTGCACGGTTCCAAAATATTTGCTGCTCTAATAAATAAAAGAGTTCATTTTTGGTTCTTATAGGTACATAAGATTTTTAATTTTAGATATAGAATACCTATCATATTCTTGACATTGAAAATACATCCTTCCCAAAATGTATGCAGCCCTATCATCGTGCTTTACAGGTTTTGAGTTTTCAACATCGTCTAGAGGCACTGATGAAAGACCAAAATTTAAATCAGCTAACCATTTTGCATTTTGTTCGAGGCCTCTGTCAAAACATTCATAAATAGCTGATTGTAACTCTGATTTTACAATCTTTAAGTCTATCCTCTCAATATATTCAGTCATATCGAAAATTTTTGAAGAGGCTTAGGCTTTTGAAGATTTCCTAGAATTATTTATTTTTAAGTGCTTTAATTTTACGTTTTCGACAATAATAATATCACAGAATTTGACATTTAATTATATTTATATTTTGACAGCGTTCACTGGTTAAAACCGTTGAAGTATTTTTCCAACCTGTCAAATTCACAGAACAGCCAATACAAAAATATCGAAATTTGTAGGTTAAAAAGGTTAGAAATAACAACAAAATTTCCTTAAAAATTGATTATAAAATCATGAAATTAAAATTGGGTTCTTGAAAATATTTTCAAAGTTTAGAGTGGACGATCAACAGTGTCGAAGTGCATTTTTCGTTTAAGTATTTTATTGAATAATAGTCTGTGATATGATAAAAAGTATATTTTCAAATTAATGATCATCGTAAATATTTTAAAATACAACAAGATGAGACATATTAAAATGAGTAATGCGTTGCAAATATCAATACAAAAGCTCTACTTTCGTATTAATATTTATTCAAGCGCTTATATAATTTGCCATTTTCCAATTTTAAAATTGAAAGGTAATTTATATGCAATCTATATATGTACCTTATTGATTTCACTTACATGCAATGCTATTAACTATTCTTTTTGATTTCGATTCAACACACAATCATTTTGTGAGCTATGTTATATATTATACATTAAAACTTCCATTATCTACTTTTAATCGTGATCAGTTACATTCCTTTCGGTCTTTTCTTTTATTCATGGTTAAGCAGCCTCGAAGCATTCTATTTAACTTATTAATTAGTTAACCATGAGATATGTTCAAAATAGTATTTTTAGATTTCTTAATATGTAATAGATAAATATAATGAAAACCATATTTCCAAATTGCCTAATTTCACTTTATGAAACAAAATGCTCAATGATTTCATTTTTTAAATATTTTCTTAAATTTAAAGTGTAAAAAACGTACTTTGGAATAATTACAACTTAAATATTTAAGCAAGCATTTAATGATCATTAATGTAAAATGAAAAATGCATGTAATAGAATTTGAAGTATAATATCTTTTGTTTCAATCTAAAAAAGTTAGAGAAATATGCTATATACAATATTCAATTGTTTTCTAAAAACAAATATTGCATTGCTATATTATATGTAATAATATTACTTGTTTGAAATTTGTTAATAAGTCTTAACTTATAATCATTTTTTTCAGGAATCAGGCAGCGACATGAATTCAAACATGGATATCAAAAATGTATATGAAGCCAATGAGCAGACATCAGAATCTTCTAATAATACGACTAGTAATTGTTTTGAAAACTTAGACAGCTGCATGAATAATTCTTCTAGGTATGAGAATAATTATAAATATAAAATAGAAAATGAATTGAGGTACGCATGATTTTAAACCTCTTTTGTAGTATACAAAGTACTGACCTCAATATTTAAGTTTTTTTTCCACTTTGATGGATTAAATATATTTATGATAATTACATGTTTTGTGTCAAAAGAAGCATTGGAATTTTTTTAGATCTTTTTTATGACTGAAAATATTTTTTGTCCTAACTTCTACTTCTGAAATAAGTATATTTTGTTAAACTAAATTCAACACTTTTATAAGCGTATCATATGAATTTTCCATACCAGTTCCCCTCATCTTCATAATCCAACTCAAAATACTCCCAACCTGATTGATCTTTCATTTGGAACCGATCCTCCTAATGTTGGCCGTGATGTATTTGGGTGTGAATTTTGTGACCTAGAACCATGTATGGTGCAAGGTGCTTTGCAGCACGCTAGACGATCGTCTTTTGAATTATCTTCGGCTATTAGACAAATTCCAATAAGAATGATTTGTGAGGAAATTGGATTGAAAGATCTGATTTTTGAAGACAAAAGTTATGAAACATCAACTAATGTGCGTAGTTTATTTTATTAATGCCAGGAAAAATATAGTTCTAAGTTACTCATCATATAAATATAATCTAGAATAAATTTTACAATTTCATTATTAATTATTAACCATATAGTGTTGAGTTTGATGCACATAATAGTCCACTCGCTTATATTTTTGATGACTATCATAAAATTATATACTTAAAATATTAACTAAATAGTAATAAACAAGATCAATCTAAATTTTATTTGAAAGACAAATGTTGTATATTGTGGTGATGTTGATTTTAACATATTTATCTGGATAATATATACATATATATATATATATATATATATATATATTTGTGATATGAGTGGAACCAATATTAAATATTAAATATGAACAATACAACACTCAGATTTTTAACACACACTTTATTATGTAATTACAGACTTTTCGAGACCATGGTATGACTCATCTTCAGTGTAATTTCAAAAACAGTTACTTATATACTACACATTCCTTAATATTTTATTTAAATTACATTTAATTTTTGATATACAAAAATCACCAACTATCCCTTGCAATGCTTGACTCAGTACTAAAACATGTGACACTTACAGAAATATTCTAAACAAATCTTAAGTATCAAGATGGAGAACAGGATGGGTATTATTATAATGTAAATTCTCTTCAATAAATTAATCTGTTTTCATATTGTTGATTTTAGTATGCGATCACGCACTCCTCTTGTTTACATATGACATGCATGCCATTGTCTCGAAACATCGGTAATTACCAAATAAAGTGTGTGTTCAAAAACTGAGTGTTGTATTGTTCATATTTAACATATATATATATATATAATTATCACTCACTCTGTTAATAACAAAAAATATATTTATTAGAAAAATACTTATTCTAACGTTTTAAAATTATTAGAATAATACATCAAATGGAACTAGCTCCTCCACTGATAATCTAGAGAATATTGAACCGCCTATGGAATGCGATGTATTGGCTCTGGCATGTATTGCCGAGGAACTTACTTTAGAGCCCGAAGTCGAGAATTGAATCATAGATCCGGTGCTTACGTGGAATATGTCAAGATCTTCGCATATATTTTGATTTGAGGACTCAATTACAGATTTGAAGAGAAATTTAGATTAGAAGAAAAGAAAATTGCAGTAAAAAATCTGTAGAACTTATTTGAACAAAAAATCTATTTGGTGCAGTATCCATTGTCACAAATAGAAATGTTACTAAACATTTAATACACAATATGGAATTATTATAAACGAATTTTAATTTTCAAGTTTATATTTATGATTGACTAAAGTTAATGTATATTTCCAAACTATTGCCATTTATTACCATTGAAAATCAAACTAAACTTACTTTGCGAAAACATTTAAAATGAGACAATGACCCAGTATGGCTTATTATTTCTCTGCGTATTCAAACAAAAATGGTAACTAATGAAAGGTTTTTGTAGCCTTTTAATATAAATTTGTCCTGAAATATATATTCTCTTACTGCTAGCACCAGTACTCATATTTTATAAATCTTTATTAATCATCACAGAAATATGACAAATTATTACAAAACATATATTACAATTAAGTATAATATTCACAGCACTACTGTATTTAATAATTCATTACAATACATTGTTTCATATAAATAAATTATATAAGTTATAGCTAAACTAAAGAAATATCTTATGATCTACATATTGCACAAGTTTTATGATTAAATCATGATTGTCATTATCAAGCTAAATTTAAATACAAAAATAGTATATTCTTAATAACAGTATTATCTCAAATCTTTCATTAAAAAGCCACTAATACCAAATATTGGCATTCGCATCAATATTAACAAGACGATTGTTGTAGTTAATTGTCGGTAATTGCTTATATTGAACTACTTCACAAAAAGGTTCATTTAAATTTTTGATATAGTTATTCATTTCTATATGCCGTCCATTATGCCATCCTGTGCGCATTTGTGGCAAAACACCATTTTGATTCACTAACCTGGTATATTCAGTCTTAGTTGAAGTAGTTGAATAAATATTATGTATGTGGTGAACTTGTTGGGGTTGCAACGAGATTCTTCTGTCTGCAATCCTATTGGGACTTGATAATTTTTGACTAACAATTACATCTTTCTGCTTGGCCATCGCAGGCTGTTCTTTCGGTTTGGCCGTCGTCAATTTCAAGCTGCGAAAAGCAGAAGATAATCTTCTGTCAAAATAGTCGATTTTTCTCTCTTGGGATAGATTTTGAACATTCGTTGGTGTAGCTCGAGCTGGTGTGGCTCGTACTGGTGAAGCCTGGACCGGCGATACTTTAGCTTTTGGACTGACTACTCTTTGCAAACGGGATAAAAATGATGTCTTGGTAGGCGTTTCAACCGCTGCCTGAGCTTTTACTACTGGAGGTTTTTCTGCTGTTAAAATTGGTTTTGGGCGCTTGTCTCTGGTTGTTTCTTTAGCTCTGCTTAAGCATGTGTATCGTGGAAACCATGTAGGCGTTGTTGCACTTGCTATAACGTCTCCATTTGTGGCCATCGGGCCAATATTGTTGTCGAATTCATCGGCCCAAAACAAGTACTGCTTTTCATCAAATTGCTGGCTGTAATAAAAATATATGTTAATACATGCTGAAAATTGAAGAAATAAATGCTCTTATTATTAATTAAATATGTATTGCCGTTATACGTTTTATAGTACGACACGAAATTCTTGTAATACATTGCAATTTTCTTTATCTTATGTTACGTTGTATCAATAATTAAAATTGCAGAATATTTAAAACGCGTACAGCATGTAGTCTAAAAAGTAACAAAATAGAATTTAAAAATATATATTTACCTTGCATATTCTGAGGATTTTTTCTCTGGGAAGGGTTTTGGGCTGGAACTACGTGGTGGTAGAGAGTCAACAATTATTTTGCTAAGTGCCTCTCCAAATTTTTCAATATCTTCGTCGACGCGACAATAATTTGCACTATGAGGGAAATGGTGCTGTTTGTCACAATGGATGCCTTTGGAACACCTGGCGGTCCGTTTGATTTGCTGGCTATATCTGGTCGGATCTCTTCGCTACAATTAAAAATGAATCAATTAAAAATGCATGTTATAGTTTTTTTCTATTTTTAAATATTTATGATATAACGAAAATTTTGAATTACCGGAAAATGAATACTGTAAATTATAATGTGACAAATGAAATATTTTGCCACCGATAATTTTCAAAGTGAAATCGCTTTGCAAATTATAAAGGTCCTACAAATCGTTGTCAAAAATTATATGCACAATTTATATAATCTTCAACAACAAGTTTAAACCTAAAGGATACGATTATTGGTTCAGGTACTGCGCAAAAATTTTACGGACGTTTCCAAAAATATTATTAAGCAAAAAATCCAGAAATACTTCGTATTATATATTTATTCAAAGTTGGGCTTTTATTATTGTCTGTGCAATATCAAAGAAGGGTATTATGAGTGCGGTGAAATAGATTAACCAGGTCAATTGTTACCTGAACAGGTAACGAGACGACTGATGTCTAAGTAACGGTAAATAACATTTGAATCGGCGTAGTAGAAACAGTATTGAATATATAAATTTAAATATATATATATATATATATATATATATATATATTATATTAAAATTATATATATATATATATATATATATATATATATAGAAAAATCGGCTATTAAATATGCATGTTCACATTATAAATTTTTTGTGGTGCAAAACTAAAAATATATTATAACCATGTACTTAATATATTATTTGAGTATAAATATATTATAAAATAATATATATTTAAGTTAATCATTTGTTCTTAATTTTCTAAACTAAAGAAAAAAATTGCCAAGAAAATACTGCAACTGATTATGGTTCTAGAACCTCTTACATACATACATAATAATTAAAGTTTACAAGCAAAAATGATATCATTATGATTGAATAAAATTTATTGAAAATGTCTCGATTAGATTGATAAATATTATTAATAATAAAATAATATCAAATATTTTTATATAAAAATTGAAATTAGGAAACTTAGGGTACGAGAATCATCTCATAAGCAATTGCAATTTCATTATGGCCGTATTTTCGATTTTCAAAGAACAATAAATTTTACTTACACTAAAATATGCTGGATGGATATCCATATTTCTTCTTCTAAATAACTATACACTATTTTTTTCAATTAAATTATCTGTTATTTCTTTTACAAATTATTTCCGACACTGACAGTTCAAGGTAATATTTGGTACTGATCCTTCCCGGGATGGAGGTCAGTTTTATAAAGGATTAAAAATTAGCCAGCCCCTTTTTGTGTCACCAAGCTCCACCCCTCATTCGGGGGTGCTGCGATGTTGTTGAGGATTAAATTAAATGAATATCAAATGTTTATATGCAAAAACGAAATCGCAAAATGAATAACAATTACGAAATATTGATTTTCACGCCGTTTGCTAAACTTCTAATTGAAAAGCTCATACGCCATTTTGGAAAACTACATGTGTATTGTTGCCAGATTACGAATTTTTACACGAGTTATTTTTTTTAGGTGTTGACTTAACAAATTTCAAGACAAATATTTTTTTTCAAAAGTTGTTATTGCTTTCTATGCAATTTATTAAAATCATTTGTGAATTAACTTCCGGAAAGAGTTAATTTTCGCCAGTAGGTCCGATTTACTAATTTTATATTTTTTAGACGTTTAAGGTAATTGTGAATCGTTTGACCACATCATTTGAAAAAAATTATGTGTATGTGTGACAAAATTTGATCTTTTGTAATCGTAATTCGGTTTACGGCGTTTTTGTAAACACCAGTCTGTACATTGTTCAATTTATTTTTGATGATTTTTTCATTTTCTAAATGTACTAAAATATTATAAACCTACGAGAAGTGGTTTCATTATTAACATTCATTGAAGCTTGGTTTTTAGAACAGCGTCATCTATGTTCTATTCTGTATTTCCTACTGATTACAGTTAACGTACACATTTAATTTTTTAGTATATGAAGTAAAATCAAATGTGTTCAATAATTAATTCAATTGGAGGAATTATGAATTTAATTAATTTATATTAAATTGCATGGATGAGTTTTGTGTGAAACTGAAAACTTTATTTTTGAAATAAACAGTTAACAATTTTATCTAAATAGGTGGATCAGTAAGAATTTTATAAATTTTATAAATAGCTTAATATAAATTTTTATTGATTTTATCTTCATATTTAATATCTTATTTTAACTATCTTCATAATTTAATTATTGCTCACATCGGGAAAATTAATACTAAATGAATTTTAGCTCTTTTTGAGAAATCGATTCAAAAGATCAGATTTTGGCACACATAAACACAAACTTACTTATTTCAATGTTGAGGTCAAACGATTCAGAACGACTTGAAACGCCAAAAAATCAGCAAATAAAATTTTCTGGCGTAAACAAGCTTCACCTTAGAGAAGTTACTAATAAGGGATTGATTTATTATAAATGTTATAAAATACAACTATTAACTATATAAGATTATAAGGGAGGGCTGTATACTATTAAATAGAAGTCAATAAAACATATTAAAAAAAAACTGTATAAGGTCTTTATTTTATCGAGTAATAATAGTACGAATCATATAATCCAATTTCAAAATTATAAAAATTAACTTAAAAGTTAATTTTGATAACTGCTGCTGAGAAGATCATGATAATATATACATACTCTCATCCATTTCAATTAGTAGTTTAAGAATATTCTTGCTAATAATTTGAGAATTTATATCATTTAGTAAATTATATTGTTGGTTATAAAATTATTATTAATATAAACAAATTAAATTTACCTAGTTTAGTTACAATTGCGTACAGAAAATAAGCAAAGTACACAGTTTAAATTCACTACCGATTTTGTAAAACAGTATTCTTGGAAGTAATTATTATAATCGACACGAAGTGATATTTAAATAAAAACCAAGCATACTTATGTGTTTTCTTCTGCAAAACTAAATTGCAACAATTAGTTAAATGAATATCATTTATGTCATGCTATTTAAGGCGCATCTCATTGTAATGAAAAGATGCAGCATTGTTAAAAGTTCTTAGAAATGACCAAAAACTGAGCGAGCGCAATTATTTTACGAATATATTTTTGGGAACGATCAGAGAATTTCTCGGAACTTAAATTAACGGAATTGAATTGGAAATAAGAAATATCCGCAAAGTAAATGGAAAAATAAAGATCCATACTACGTAATCTACGTAATATCTTAAAGCATAATTTTTTTTTATTAAAAGTGCTGTACGGATATGAATTTTCTACAGGCAAATTTTAATCCAAATTCCTTCATGTATAAGATTTTAATAAAATCATTAAAATTTTCTATTTGTACATACGTTTATATATTACAATAGCTTATGGGATATTACTGCATCCTGATTGCTTTTTTAAGGAGTTAAAAATGTGCTTATTTTTTATCTGCTGTGATTATATAATCGCATATATGTATTATATACAGTTAATAGTCATAAATTCATTGTATGTGAATTTATTACAATAGTAATACCTATCAGGGTATACTATTGAAATAGTAAATGCTGTTAAAAACAAATATTTTGATCTAATATTGTATTAAAATTTTTAAAGTATTGCTAAGTAACTAAGAGAATTTATTGGATTTCTTGATATGTAAGGTGGAATTTACAGGTTTTGTGAAAATTAACTCTCCATGGGCAGAATTTTTGTTTTACATCTAAAAAACTAGGAAAACAAAAAATCAGTAATCATAAACCATAAGCCTATGCAAATGAAAAAAATGTTGGCATACACTTTTTGGCAGCAATGAAATATGTGAAGTCATAATTAGAAAAAAGCCATAATTATTTAGTAAAATATCGGAAAATTTAGGATATAACCTGAAAGTTACGCGGATCCATAGATGCTTATTCTAATAAGTTTGATTTTCCAAAGCTATAAGTTTCCAGTTATTTAATTAATCATCTGCACGTTTCAATGGTAAATGTGGTCACAGACTGCATAATAACAAATTGTTACACTTGTTAGCCATGCATAGGATTCTCTCACGTATTATTATAAACTAATAATGAAATAAAAATATATTATCATGAATATATCCCAAGATTTGACTCCTAATTACCTTTTCCTTCGTTTCTACATCTGACAAATCATTCTCTGATGATGGAAATACTCGTGCGTATCTAAAGAGGACAACGCCGTCTTGTCGACGTCGATAATTACATTGGATCGATTTTATTACCCATTGTTGGATATTTTCGATTTATTCAAAAATTTGTTCCGGGATTCAAAACTGTATCGTTTCGGTATGAGATAGAGTCGGACTAGGATAGTTGTCATATTTTTTTATACCAATCAAAATTTTATATGGTCAATATATTCTAACATCACGTACCTAAAAAAATAAATAATTAAAACCAATATTTAATTATTATTATTTGAATCACCTACCAAGTTGCTTTTTATCAATGTTATATATCAACATGTGGTGTTGCGCTCATTGCTTTGTTCCAAAATATACCTCTTCACATTTTTTAATTAACATGTTAATTAAAAAAAATGTAATTATATATATATATATATATATATATATATATATATGTATATACATAATAGTATAAATATAAATATTTGTAAATAGTAGAAAGATTGTCCATCCCCTTGTCTCACGATCAGGTAATTTTTATACTGATCCTTTTTACCTGAATTCCGTGCAATAATTACAACTTGTTACATCTTATTGTCAGTTATTTTATATATTACGTCATAATATTCCACATAGAAAATCCTCGATAAAATTTTAGGATATTCAATAAAAGTATCTGCTAAAAATTGCAGGGTCAGATTTTTTAAAAACAAATGTAATAAACAAAACAGAAAAGTCAGTACAATCTGAACAAAAATGGGTTTATAATAGTTATTTACTATAAGCAATCCATATTTTTTCGATTATCTCTAGATTTTATCTTACGTTTTCAAAAATCCATCTCTGCTTTCTAAACCATTTTCTTTGCCTTGTATATAATCTTAAATAAATTTATATTCACAATGCATTAGAAATATTCTGGAATAATTGGATGGATCTAATGAGTAGAGTATTTATCAAACTTATAATACCACAAAGTATTTATGCGTTAAAATTCTGTGATAGGAAATATATATGATGTTTTTAAAATTTAGATATATAAGAATGGAACAAAATCGTTTTAAAATATAGAGACTTGATGAGTATCAAGATTTCAAAATTATTGCGACACATTTTCAAAAGTTCCTAAATCAGATTTCTTAATGATTAAGTTGATTATTACATATATCGTAATATTTATAAAATTTCCAAATCTGATGAAATGAATTCGACATTGGGTGTTATAAGTTCTTACATTATATATTTTAATTAAATTCAATACAATTTTATTTAAAATTTTGAAAATTTTTAAACATGTAATGAAATAAAAATTAAAGTAAGTTGGATTTCAGATAATATATCTGAAAATATATGGAAAATTGTGTAATTAAAACCAATGCAAATTTTATATTAAAAACAAAGTTTTGGTACGAAATCCTAAGAAATAATTTATAACTAATAAAAAAATAAATATAAATTTGATTTTCAAATGCAACACAAACAATCTCAAGATATCTCAACCAATTATACTATTTTCATTTGATTTGCTTCAATCATAATTGAACAAATCATTGATGCTGAAAAAGATCTTATTTACAAAACGTTTTACATGAAATTAGTTTTACAATTTAGTGCCGGTTTTTGTGTCGCATCGACCGAAACGAATTCACAGCGTTAAATTCGTTGACAGTAGAAATGTTTGATCTGATGACTTTATTAAAATAATAGATCCACAGGAAATTTACAAGAAAATGAAGAATTTAAAATCAAATTGAAATTTATTCGTTTTTTATTCAATGAATCACAAAATTCGCAGGAATCTACACATACTAAAATATGAAATGAAAAATTTATGAACATACTTATGTGGGTCAGAAAAGTTTTAATGATTGTATAATAAATATTTTTATTTTTCATATTTAAATTTATATAAATATGGAAATTCTATTCACGTACCTATAAATATGTAAATTCAATTTATTAATTTAATTTATTATTTGAAAGCTACATTATTTATATTAAAACAGGGTTTTTATTACTTTTTGATATAGTCATAATTAACAATTTTGCACAACGTTTTTTTTCATAATTAACTTCCCGTTGGGTAAGTTATAGTAATGGTTCAAAAATCGAAATGCATATTTTTTCGTTTCCAGACCTCCTGAACAATTTGGCAAACCTTAGAAACAATTGATGTATGTGTGTGTGGGTGAAGTTTGTGTTTAGCATAGATACATTTTTTTGTCCACGATTTTGAAAGAAAACCATTTCTATTCATGGGGGACGCGCCGGTTAATTTTTGCCAAAGCCAGGTCCAGCCGTTTTGGAAATATATGAAAAATGTGCAAAAAAAATTGAAACTTAGTTATTGAGATATCGAAACATTCGATTTGAATGGTTTAAACAACACTTTACTTAAATTAACGGAGTGAAACATTGATTAAATTTTTGCAAATGCAGGTCTAGGGATTTCGGAATTACAGGGGAAAAAATAAACAAATTGATTGTGGTATGAAATGATCATTACAAATCATTTCTTTTGTTTCATATACATAAAAAATATTGATACTCTGATGACAAGTAGACAAGTGGAAAAGTAGACAGGTATACAAGCAGATAAATAGGAAAATAGATATGTAGCAGGTAAAAAGGTAGAAAATATACAAGTAAACAGGTAAAAGGGTGGACGGGTAGGCAGATACAAAAGTACACAGACAGTCACTTAGGCGGTAAAACGAGTTTATAATCAAACAAGATCATATACAATTAAAATATTCATTAATTAAATCGGTTATTTACACATATCTGAAAGTTCATGCAACTTGCCTCAAGGCAAAATGCCCCTTGCACCTTGTTTATTTTTATACTGGAACTCGCGGTTGTTATTATCATTTTTTACATTTTTTCTCCGATTTATATTTGCTCCTTAATTATATTGTGCTTTCAATATTACAAATCTACAAACCTTAAAAATAATCGTTTTAAACAGTTTTTTTTATTTTATTTTATATCTCTGATTGAAATATTTTATTAAACAAATATAAATGAGTTAATAAGAGATGTAAAATACGAATTCATTAGAACTGTTTGCATTTTAAATAAAAAAACTTCACTTTTTTCAACCGAATATAATGATTAATGTTCTAAAAACTGTAGACAATATCCGGTGTTACATAAAACTGATCGAAAAACGAGAAAAAACATAATTAACTTTACTCAGAGAACATCTAAAGTTGATTTCATGACAGTGTTTATTTTACCAAAACAAATATGCTTGTCGAACCATAATTGTTGCGGTGGAAAAAGCATACAGTTGAATTAACTTTTAGATTGATTCAATTTTAAATGCCTAAAAAAGTTTATTTTTACGCTAATCATTTGAAATAAAATTTAGAAGAATTTAGTTTTCTGGTGTTAATATACTATTTTACAATTAACATATTAAATCTTAATTTCTTTTTTTATATTTTTCTGATCCAAAACTCGTCGCTTTGCCGGAAGCTTCATACCATAAAATTATCTTCAAAGGTGTTTCGTTGCTCACAATTCAGAATCATCAGTTTTTGGTATAATGAACACTGACAACATTGCAATTATTTCATTACGTGTTATTTTTTAATTGCAAAAAAGAGTACAAGTATTTTTTGAAAAAAATTTAACCGTCATCTCAGATTATCAGCGCCGGGTATAGAGGAGAACAATGGACATTGTAAAAATGATCAATTAAATTTAATTTAATTTAACTCCAATTTTGATTATTAAAATTATTGTCAGATATGAGACAAAATAAATTCTACTATTTCAAATTATTTTATTTTTTTAAATTTCAGTTGTACCTGTTTTTAACTTTACAAGATGTCGGTGGCATTTTTCTCAATAAAAGTTGTGTGTTCCTCGATATGTTTAATTTAAGTTTATTCGACATAAACAATATGAATTAGTTTTAACAACGTTTAACATTGTCACGTTAGAAATTTGATATTTTGGCCCAAACCATTATTCCAAATTTCAATGGTATTTTTATAATTACACAAAATTAATGAGTCTTTTCGTAGACCAATAATATTTTAGAATGTTTTTTAGGACCGCGAACTTTATCATCAAAAATTTGTCATCAAAATTGTAAATAATTATATTTAATTTAATTAAAAAACATATAGTATCTTTTTCTGTAGTCATAAATTTTGTTTATATTTATATTTATATATATATATATATATATATATATATTTTGTATATAATTTTTAAGATAAACAATGATTACCCGATGAATCAAATCGCTTTTATATTAATTTATATATTTTGTTATTTTTGCATGACAATTCAACAATGATTCTTTTTCCACCTTATTTAGATGGCAACCCAATGGTCTATCATCTATATGTGATAGATATTTTTATATATACCGAAAGACCGTTTTTACCTGGAAACATTTTAGATCTATATTTCCAAAATATGTAAATTCATGGATATCGGTTATTATAGTATATAGTAGGTTCATACTTTTAACATCATAATTTATAAATGTTTTATAAACATTAATTAAAATTTGTATTGACAGATCAAATAGCAATTCTAAAATGAATTAGTTTGTTTTATTATGCAATTTTGTTTTTGTTACGTATTAATATATTTTTCGTATTTCTAATTATCTGGAAACGTATATAGTACATTTAAAAGCTATGGCGTTCGATCTGAACAATGTGAATAATATGTGATTATGGTAAAAATAAAATGTATATGGAAAAAATAAAAATAGGGTTTTTATTAGTTTTTTAAATAATAAAAATCATTGGTCCTTTATAATTTTGCACCCCAGTATCCTTTTTTATTAAGGACAGTGCGAATCCCGACACTTGCAAAGTGCTATTAGCATAATGAAATTACGCATTTATTTTTCCCGAGCCGCGTAATATCGTTCGGGCCGATTACAAAATAAATTTCAAATTAAATTGCCTCAACGGCGAACGCCTCCGGTCAGAAATTAATAGTTGATTTATATGTAGCGACTCTTTAGTCGATAACTAATAATTTTAACGCGCGATTATTTTAATACCGAAGGGAATTGCATCTTTGAAACGTTCTTTAATCGGGTGCGCCTTGGATTAATTAAGATTTACGCCAGATATTGCGCGACGTCCGACATCCAAATTGACCAGAGAAAACACTTTGTTTATAATTAAATTGATACATGGAGCATTACAATAATTATTTATCTTTTACGTAATTAACATATTAACTAATAATTAATCTAAAATACTTATCGTATTAACACTTTGTTTATAATTATGCTGATAGTGTTTCATTTCTTTCTTCATTTTTGACTTTCCAAAGATGAAGTTTATGTTTTTGCCAGAAAACGTAATTTAGTAATTTTATTAGAAGTTTCAAGTCGATCTGAATCGTTTGATACTAAAATTGAAAAAAGTATTTGTGTTCCAGCTGTAATTTGACCTTTTGTCGATAAATTTCTCAAAAAGGACTAAACCGATTTCGTAGGGTACTCATGGGAAAGCCCAAGGGGTCTACGACACCAAAAAGTTTGGAAACTTTCGGTCTACAGAAAAATTCTAAATAGAAAAATACAAGAATATAAAAATTCATTGAACTTTGCATAATTATATTTGTTTATTATTAAATATTAATGGAAGTACGAAGGTTAATTTATTGGAAATAGCATACTTTATTTGTAAAAAATGAAACATAAAGCATATTCATAATAATTTTTATTTTTTCTCTATAATGTTATTATATTATTTACGTTGCTTTTGTACTACTACTCTACTATAGTACTTTCATATTTTTATTATTTAAAAATTGATATATGAGTGTACTATATTTTATAAATTTAAATAAACATTTGATTAAATTCCTTTCTCACTTGCAATGAATTTCTTTCTTATGAATCAGCAGACCTATTCTACTTATCATAATACCTTCACCACCTTAATTTCCAAAGGCCATTATTTCAATGTGGGTGATCTGATCACATTCCTTCTGTAATGGATATTTATAACATTCGATTTTGACTCTCTTCTAGTAGTAGGCAGAGATCAATTTTATAAAATGGACAAATTACAAAACATTAACGAAGACTTTGAACAATAGAACACGTAGAACAACCGCGAGGTTTTGTGTTTGAATTAAAACGAAAATTTCATCTTGTATTTGCTCTGTCATGCAGTGTTAATTAAATCCCGCTGTTTTTGGTCCAGCGATTAAAAAAGTGATCGAAGATAAGAAACTGATATTAAGATGCAATTGGTTAGATAAATTTAATATATTAATTCAGAGTATCATTGTAAATAAAATTATTACATGCTCATATGTAAATTAGAAATATATCTACTACTATTGAACACTAGTTTTTTGGCATAATTACATTGATCTTATGATGAAGACTTAGGCATAAAGATTTAAGCACTCTCTTACAAAAAAGCCATAATTATTTGGTAAATTATCCAAAAATTTGGAATGCGACCTGAAAATTAGGCGGGACCATCGAGGGCAAATTTTATACATTTTTTTATTATGGACAAACATCAACTTTTTTAAATGTAATTATTATTTATCTCAATATAATCATTGTGTAATCTCTATATGAGTTAGTATCAAGAAATCCCCGAGTAAACTACATTATTATGAGTTTGCTGATGAATTTAGATATATTTCAGTTCTTTTTATCACAGTATCAAAATTATGCTACACATATTTTTCATAACAGATCACATGTTTTTAATTAGAATTAAATAATTCAGAAGGGATTAATATATATTCTTGCAATATAATTATGTCAAAAATATAAAATATTCGTATTGTTATTGGACGGACGCAGTTGTTATTTCTATTAGTTAATGGGATAAGTAGTTGGAGTTTGTAGATTGTTTCTACAGAACTTTGAACCTGCCTTCACTCTTCCTCTTTGAGGCTTTCAAATAAAATGGGTACAACAAAATCCATAATAATAATTTGATAAAATATTTTAATCGAGTATTCAGTTCCAGATGACCGCATTCAGATCTCATCTGGACCCATCGTCTTTGCAAAGTCATGGAGAGGTTGCCCGTTTTAATACTGATACCAGACGGTAGCTAATTAAATTTCTATAAGAACTCGCGATGTAATTTTCTCTAATCTCCGATCTACCAGTTTATTATGATTGTAATTTTGAGCTATGTGTTGACTGTAAGCACAGCCATCTTGCTCATGATATGAAACAGTTTTAATTCTTTTTTAAATTAAGTATATTATTAAGTATTATTATTTTTACTTCGGCGATCGACTGATATCGTCCGTGTCGGATATTCGCTTTTTGATGGACGTCATGTTTATTATATTAATAAATTACCGTCATCGTGCACGGTAGTTTTGGATTTAATGGATTTTTGGCTTATCTGCACAATTTTTAATTGATCCTATATTACAAAAACACATAAGTGTTGGACATTGCGGCAGAAGCAAAATTTTGATCAAAATTATTAAATTATTGAAGGCATAATTTTAGATGTGTCACATTCAATATAAATCAGTGAATTTTATTTTTTAATTAAATGCTTTTTTATTTAAGTCTATTCCTAAAAGTCAATTATTTATTTATCGAAGGCAATATTTGAAACTTTATAACAAAAGTATTTTCTTTATAATTTAATTTTAGTAATTTTTCTTGTTGTTATTTGTTTTGGTTGTTAACACTATTGCTTAGCTTATGAGACTATAATATCATTTTTAAGTATACGTTATTAAATTATTTTATAAGATGTACTATTAATTTTAAATTAGATTCAACAGTTTTTTTTACTATAACTTTTGTAAAAGCTCACACTTGGGTGAGGTAACAAGAACCAACTGAATCTTTACACTGGCAATGATAAGAAAAATAACAAATAGTAAATGAAAAATTAAATTAAGTTAAAAAAGCAATTTTACAAGTGATAAATAAAATAAATTTGTATTTCATGTCTGCTGCTAATACTTATTTTTGAAGAAATACCAGATCAGGGTTATTTGCAGTGTTATCACTGTAAAAATGCAATCATCGGTTGAATAATGTGGTAATTATTTTGCAAAAATCCTTTTGAAATTAAAATAAGACAGTTTGTCCCCTGGTTTACCAAAAAGGAACTAGGTTACAATTTTTTGAAAAACAACAAAAAAACAATTTTCTTGAATGATGTATTAGGTAAGAGTTTTACTAAACATAGTCAAATAGTTGTTTTCACAATATAATGGCTCAAAGTCAAATTGGACTTTTGTGCCTGCCGTACTCTATATATTTCAGATATATTCACCAAATCTTAATTTATACATTCCATGTACCTTTCATGTTTT
The DNA here is from genome assembly GCF_003426905.1 of Ctenocephalides felis. Taxonomy (NCBI): domain Eukaryota; kingdom Metazoa; phylum Arthropoda; class Insecta; order Siphonaptera; family Pulicidae; genus Ctenocephalides; species Ctenocephalides felis. The sequence goes on along the minus strand of NW_020537758.1, from coordinate 25,836,156 downwards.
ATATATATATGCTTTATCAATTTTATCTCAACAGTTTGTTTTCAATTATGACTATTGTAATTGAGTCTATAGGAAATTGTGATTTTAAAATGAATCATCATATTTTACAATGATAAATGATAAAAATGTTATTTAGAATACTGATTTTGTTACAATTATTTGTACAAATCTGCGATACTTACCGTTTATTTTAAAAAACTTTAATAACTCTTAATCCCTGTAACTACATTTCATCAGGTATAATAAACGTTTACAAGTCTTTACCTCGTACTTTCACCGATGATATCAGGGGGCTTGGAATTAAACGAGAAAATTCATTTCAGTCGGATCGATTCTGCGGTGTTGCGGGTATATTGTGCCTATAAGTTTAATAATCGGCGTTATCCTCACACGTAAATCGAATTACAGATCGGTCGCGCTCGCTCATTTCTTATGATGCAATTAAGTGGGGGCTTATTTGCGAGTTCCATTATACCGTAATAACAGCGCCAGCACCGAAAGCGCCCCGACAGCGAGGACAAGGGGGCACGGGCACTGGATGACAGGGACCCATCTCGGGGGGATTATAGATTATTCTTTATTTAAATTGCTTCATAATTAAGTAACAACATTGTCGTTACAGATAATATGCATTGACTTATTATTTTGTACTGATCCAACAAGTTGCACGTATATATATTTTTTACTGAATCTGTAAGGTACTATTTGCATTTTAGGAGGCGTCCTTTAATCACATGCGCAATTTTTAAGGATTCTTTGATCCTCCCTGATAATACATGATAATAATTAAAATTACCACCCTCCCTCACACATCATCACATGCATTTTTAGTTTCTAGAAAAAATCGTAAAATTTTTGTAATTTTTTTGAGAAATTTTATATATATTTTTTAAATTGAGGTAAAAAAAAATAAGATATTTCATTTAAGGCTCACGTGATTAATGGATGCCCTCGTACTACATGGTTTAGAATACTACATTCATATTAATTGGGTTTACATCAACACTAAGTCAACATGATCTTCAACGATACTAAAATATTTGTTTGTCTCGATTGGACATGTAAATCGTCCTGTATGATAGTATTATAGCTACTGTTTCTCAGGTCGATGTAATAAACAGAACTGTGCAGGTGCATAATTTTTGACAGGGCAATATAAAACTGGTTTATCTATAAAATTTCACTTTGAGTTATTATCGATTAATTTTAAATTTTATATATCTTATTTTGTTCAAAATTTATTGATCTTTAATAATGTATAACAACTTTCGTGATTGCTAAATTGTTTAAATACTTACCTTGATTAATCTAAAAAAATCACACCTGTAGTTAGTTGAAACAAAACATTGAGACTAGTTGTAATATACTAGAATTATATATAGATTGAAGTGAAGAAGATTGAGTGGAATTTATATTTTGTAAGATGTGGCCAAATGTAATTTGTCACAGGAGACACTATATTTTTTATTTGTATCATGATAATAATTGTATTATTATTTTTAAGATAAATTCAAAACCTTAAACGTGGGAGGAGAAAAAAAGACCAACTGAATCTTTACCCTAGCAAAGGTGTAAATTATGAGAGAATACTAAATAAAAAAAGAAAATTGGGTTGAAAAAAACTAATTTACAAGAGATAAATTATAGAGATAGTTATTTCAATTATACTGATTAATTTTTCTGACAAAACACCAGATCAAGCAAAATTATCAAAAAATAAAAATACCAATTCAAGGTTATATGCAGTGAGATCTTTATAAAAATTGAATTAAATTTGTATTTTGGATAGGTTAGATATTGTAGCTATTATTTCGTAAAATCTCTTTAAAATTAAGAAATCAAACATTGGACTTTCTTTAAAATTATATTTCTGTAATTAGGAATTGACTGGAAATTTTACTGCACCTAGTTGGATAGATGCTTGTTTGGTATATACGATTGTATATATAAAAAGTCTTCTTCATAATCGGAATATATTTTAAAGTTGTCATTAAATACGTACAAATAAAAATTGCTGTTTGCAGATTCTATTGGGCATCTAGAAAGCAGAATCCGTTCCCTGTTCCTAAAATTGCTTTATATTGCATAAATATTTAATACAAATTGTGCATCATTTTCAATGTTTTATTATCGCTTATCATAGAAAATAGTGATGTACAAAGAAAATGCTATCCTATCTTAAAATAAAAAAATGATCCGCCTCTTCTCGGCGTTTCGAGTACGGATTTGATTACTGAAACACGTTGTTACGCGCCTGTTGTCTTGGTTTTGTTCTGCTATTATCTCTAAATGGACTTTATTTTACAATCTCACTTATTATACGTATAACGTGTTGCTTATAAGTATCATGACTCGTTTTTGAACTCTATTAATATTTGTTAATTAATGCAATACATCAAAATCGCTAAAAGCTTATTTTTTTCAACAACACTACCGCGAGGTTATTTGAATTTCGAATAAATTATATCCTTATGCGAGATGATTATAAAGCATAAAATATATCATATCGTAAATATATCGAGTTTTATATGATAATATCGATAATGTTCGATAAATAATATGAATGCTTCGGAATTTCGTTATTGAGATGTCTGATTATTCTAGCAATGAAAATTTAAGATCTCGTAAAATAGTTTATTGCTTTTTAAATTTATTATATTTTATTTGTATTTATGCATATTTTTATTTGAATCCAAAAAATTGGCATGAAATATATCAATTATTCATGGGTAGAATTTATAAAAATTACCAAAAAATTAGAAGTAATTTTGCCTAAATATACATAATATATAGAAGTTGATCAGAGGTCGAATTTATCTTGAATTTTTATAGTTTTATTGAATATAATGCTTTCTACACGTTAAGCTATTTATTTAGAATTTATGGTAATTAAAATTTTCTCAATTCTTATTAAAAATAGATAGAAAAATGCGAAAAATTAAGTGCATTGCAATTTTACTCTCAAAAATGTATTGGATGTTTGAAAATAATTTGAATTAAATGTTCTGAAAATAAAAGTTATTAATAGCATTTTGATTTGATCGATCAGTTTTTTTACTCATGATCTCTAAATGCTACTAAAATTGTAGATATTCAATAGTTCAATGGATAAGATATTGTTTAATTTAATATTAGTAAAATGAAAATATGAGTAACTTATACAAATTCTATATGAAGAACTCTATATATGCGTGAAGCTCGATTTAATTTATTTTTATTCATTAAATAATTTTGCAATTTACGAGTTCTGTTCGTTTTGCAACAGTGACAATATTAAAAATGATTGTATTCAATCCTTAGTCTAAAATTATCTTATTTTTGAGGTTTTTATTCTTTAGGTTACACCCTAATAATATTAGCTAATAGAGCTTTGCAAAGACTACGTTTTCCTGGCGAATAGATGACGACCTGTATTATATGTTTTTTGATATACTATATGTTTTTAATATAATATATAGCTTTTCAAAAAGTCGCCACAATCGGTGTATTAGTCCTTCTACATGCTCGACTGTATTTTATAACACATGGGATTTATTCTTGAGACTTTTGTTTTCCATCCTAATAATTTTAGCAATAAATTTTATCAATAAATTTTCGCAAACGTTTACGAGTTTCATTCGTTCCCTTGGCGCTGCAGGAGGCCCCGGTCCCGAGAGCACCCCGAACCTATTGGGAGGCGATCCCAGGCAAAGTGGAGAGACCTTATAAGTTTAACTACGGATTTAGAGACTCATTAGTTTGATTGGCAGTTTTAATTAACATGCTGATCGGGCAAGCATCTGGCCGTTATAAATTACTCTGAATATTCTCTCGTACGCATAATTTTGTATAAAAAATGAGGATAAATAAAATTCATTTGATAATTAACGGTTACGCCCACTTTGCGTAGAAGAAATGGCGACGTGTTAAGTTATGCAGAGCCTCGGAGTAAAACTTTTGAAGAACGGCTATCAATCAAACAACATCATTTGCATTTAGTAGCAGTTTATATTAAGTTCGTGTTTTATATGGAACTTTTTTCGAAAAACAAACGCATATGATCGGCTTGTCTTAATATTCCTTGTTTGGGTATATCGTATTTAAAATTAATGCACTTTTCACACTTATTAAGAAGATATATTACAGCCAATAACACGGATACAATAACGACATGCTATTAATATTTTATCAAGCTGTAAATATTTATATGTAAAATAATCATAAAAATGAACTTGTATGCACTGAGGGTCTTCACATGCTCTTATTTACAAAAATGTGAGCTTGTTTTAATTAAATTTTATATCGCCAAACTTTGTTTACGCACTTTATTTGCGCAATTTCATACACTTCAGAAAATAAAATAAAATTTGCACATTTTTTTCTTAGTTTCGTAACAGATAAATTAAATATAATATTGTAGCTTAATTGCGCCTTAACATATGTGAACTCTGATGAGACATATATATATATATATATATATATATATATATATATATATATATATATATATATATATATATTTAGGGTAGGGTGGGGCACAAAAGACCAATTTGACTTTAACTAATAATACATATCAAACAAACAACAATCCGACTATGTACAGTAAAACTCCCAGCTAATTCATAATTGTAGAAATGTGTTTTATTTGCTGTTTTATAGGCGTCAGCCAAGGGGCAAACTGATCCAATGTCTTATTTTAGTTTTATATATATATTATATATATTTATATATAATAGTATGTTTCTAGAAACGATAATGCACTTCTGATGAATTTAGAAAAGCAAATATTTGGTTCAGATTATACTCATTCCTTAGAAGATATTATTGAAGCCGTAAACGCCTTCTGCATCGCAAATGATTAATGAAGACAGCAAACAAAAAAAAAACTAGAACCGTTTTGTTTAACATAAATTCACCATTATTTTAAATTAAACATTCAGTTTGTTAAACAATCGTATCCAAACAAATTACGACAGGAGGGTTAACGTCCCGACGATTTATTGATAATAATCACCTCTCTCGGCCAACAATGGAGAAGAGGAAAGGATTGAATCTCGGCCGTCGGGAAAGGTACGACGCTGTTTAATATTAATATTTGTTGTTTTAATTATATGATAATTATTCAAATCAGGCGGCACGGTTTATTTGTTTAGAAAAATCCAATCGACTTTCTTAATCGCATTATGTATAATTATATGCATTAAATTTTGATTGTATACCATTATTTGTAATTAGCGTCCGAACGCTTAATGAGGCGTGGGGCTAGTTAGGGCTTGATGTATGGCTCACGGTAATAGGACCACGCTTTTTTAACGCAGGAAACATTTGTATGAATTAAATAGTCTTCACGAACACACGGCCAATATAATAATAATAAATGGATTTAGAAATGGTCGGGTATCCGCTGTCATAAATCTAAATCAATATTGTATCGTGTTTTTTTTTTCAATCAAGAACCAATTTTGTTTTATTGTTTTTTATATCTATGTAAACATGTTGTGGGTACGATTATTAATGAGTTTATCATTTTCATTCTGTTTTTCTTTTGGTTTTGTTAATATGTTAGCTGCATGCAAGAACCCCTTTGTTTTCGTTAGATAGACTGTTCATCTATTCGCACAAAATTTGTTTTAAATACCTACACAACGATTAATCAATTCGCCAGCCCAGTAAAAAGTTTTTAATTTTACGTTAATTGTAACGTGAATAACATTTAACAACAATAATCTAAATTAGAACTTTTTCTGAAAACTTACATGTAAAGGCTATATTTTTCTATATTTTCAGATACTATTAAAGGATTAAAATTCAAACTTCAAATACATTTTTCATATGAATTCCTACTCAGCAAAATTTACAACACATCAATTTTGAATTATTGCGGAAATATTAAAACTACTTTATTACAATCTAAATGATAATGAATAGATACAGCAATTGTAACACAACGATTAAACAACAATTCATTAACCTGAAGAAAAGTTTGTTACTGATGTAACAGTCGCCATAACACTATATAAACTATAACTGATTTTTAGATAGAGGGTTCAAAGGGAGGAAGACGAAGTACGTGTGTTTAAATAAGATTCCTTTATTGTATTGAATATGAAAAAGAATGTGAAAAGAAAATTTTACACGAGAATAAAAGATTTTATGAAGATTTCTTTTTTAAAAAATTATGTTTTGTTATGTATGTTTATAACCATGGACTGCTATTTACGCTTTTTTTAAAAAACATTTTACTCAATTTGAAAATATCAAGTTAAAACCATGGACTGCTGCTATTTACGTTATTTTTTAAATTGGTAAATTAACAAAATAATTGCTGATTAAAAACCGTACCCCTACTCAACATTAGTTTGGGTATTGGTGTTTTGTTCATATATTTGTTGTACATAAATTTAATAATTTCCATTGTTTTTGGTATAAATATATTTATTATCATTTTATAAGCTGTAAAAAACTTTCAATCAGAAGTAATTATTGAATTTTTGCATAATTCAATGGCGTTTGCTTTTCCAAATAAACCGTTATAGTTCATGTTTGAGTTAGTTAATTTTTAATCACAAATGTGGTATTGATTTATATTTAGTGCCTAATAAATTATTTTCGCCATGTGATATTGTCTGATATACACACACAGCTTATATTACTAACACGAATAACAATATACACATCGCGATTATTCTGGCGCTTTTGTTTTTTTTCTTTTTATTTTATTCGGCAGACGTTTTATATGTTTCTGATTTGTGTGCATTTTATATGACAGCGAAAATAAACTTCGGAATATTTTTACGATAATTTGATTTTGAACCTTGATTCTGAAAATCTCATGGATAATAAGAGAAGATTAATTTTATTTTTCTAATGGCAATGTATAATAACTTTTAATCAGTTTTCTAAATATAGACCTGAAAACACATAATATTTCATTTTAAATAAAGCTTCTGTCACTTCTGGAAATAATAAATATTTAGAGTTATGAAAGAGTAATTAATGAGTCAATATGTGGTACAAAATGATACCAAACTGAAAACTGAAAATGTATTAATCAAACTTTGAATGAAGAGTTCTTTGAAAAGATTGTCAGTAATTTAAAATAATAGAGATAAGCATGAATGTACGTAACATAAAATAAAAAAAGACAGACTACCATAGGATAGTTTTGAAGCATAAATATTAATATGCAAAAAATTATTCAGAAGAACGATAAATTTGGGTTCTCATCGCCAAAGTAAAAATATGACCATATTATTGAAATGAATTACATTAACTAGCATACTTCTCAATTATAAATCTAAAAAGCATCAGTAATTCACAATAAAATTAAAAACACTGTGTAGAGAATTTAAATTGGTTTATTTATGAAAACAGATGAACATGTATATAGAAAATACAACAAAATGAGTGAATAAAGTATTTATTTATATCAGTATTATGCTAGATAGTGTTCTTCTTATTTAGAAATCTAAAAATCATCACCAATGGAAACAAATTGATCAAAATGTTTTTAAATAATTTTTTTTAAACTTAAATTAAAAAAATGAATCATAAGGTGTTTTAGCCTTAGTTTATGTCTAGTTTCAAGAATTGTATATATTTTAAGCAAAATATGAAGTGAAAAGTAGTTGCTCCATATATAGACTTTGTATTCTCTTTGAGGTTTTTTAGTGTTACTTTTTCATCAAAGTTAAATTGCTCATTTACATAGTCCTACCCATTTGAAATATTACTATCCATTCATTATATTTAACTAAATAAATATCATGACGTTAATTCGCTTAAAACATAAAATATGATTTAAAATTATTTATCCATTTTCATCCTTTCCTCCACAGCAAATAACTATATATAACATCATTTCTTTGCTTCGAGCAATTCAATTTAATAGCAATACAGCATGCGAAAATATTTCTCGCCGTTTCTTGATGATCTTCGTAATGAATCAAAATGTAAACAATAAAATTAAATGGTACTAAATTTACTGTATTTGAGGTTTTGAATCAACGTCGATAATACTAAATACCTATTTGATTGTTAATTTTTTAGGATAGGATGAGCCACGAAAGTCCAATTTGACTTTCAGTAATTATATTGTGAAAGCCAAGTCTGCTATACAGTAACACTATAAACTCATCATTCCTAGTTAATAACGTGTTTTTTGGCGATATTTTTAAAATTTGTTCTGTCCCTTTTCACCCCATAGTTAGGGTAATGAGATAAAGATACATAAAAAAGTATCTTTGAAAAATGACACACTTTTTGAGATAGTACAGTTATTTTACGCCGCGATTAAAAAAGATTATATACGATCTAGAACCCTATGTCATTTTACGTAAATATTCAACTTTTTTCTGTTATGTTAAAATAAATTAGGACGATATTAGGATTATTGTTTTTATAAATCTGTTTTTAATATTAAAGCGATAAGATTTATATAATAGATAGTTTCAATGAAAGAAAATAAAAGATTATAATCAAAATTGCAAAAATAAATTATTTTCAAAAAAATTAATTAAACTGAAATCTACATTAGATGTAAGTAATTTTGCATACTCCGCTAAAATTATTATATTACTTTAAAATTAATCTAATACCTTGAAGCTCAACCTATTAATTAGCCTTAAAAATCATTCGATTTTATTTTTATTTTATTTGATAATGTTTTCCTCCATAGGAATTTCATTTATACTATTTTATAAGAAATAAATTTAGTTTTATGTGCCGAACTATTGTTCAAATAATTATGTTGATTTTCTGATTTCATTCATCTACAATAATTAATACGAAAAACAACCGTATTGTGACGACGTATTATTAAACGGAAAGAAATTTCAAACAATTTTATCAGATTTATTCCTGTTATAATTTATAAACACGTAAGCATTTAAAACCACCTGTAGAAATGAAATATACATAAAATGGAAACATCTGAGTCATTGGTTAAATTTATTATTAAAAGATATTTGTTTTGTCGAAAATAACTGTTATTGCATGTTATTTTTGATAAATTATTTGCTTACATTTAGATGAAAATTGCTCGAAGTTGAAAAAAAATCATAAATATATTATATCATATTACCATAACTTAAATATTCAGAATGCTAGTTGTTTAATTACAATTTATTTTAATTAATTTAGTTAATTTTATTTTTTAGGTTAAGAAGCATGACAAATAAAAAACCGAACTAATTAAATAAAAAAATAAAATTAGTTTTTAAAAATATTACAAATTTTATGAATGTATACATTAGCGAATATGTTTTTAGTACTTATAAAAACAAGCTTATTTTGATTTATTACACTATATTTAATTTTTTTTATTGCACAATGGTTCTATTCAGTCAGTAATAATTGGCTTATTGAAACAGTTAAATAAAACATATGATTTTGTGAATTTTAAAACATAAAACTACAAAAACACTTCTCAATAACATATATTTTTCCATTGTAACAGAAAATGCTATTTTTATAAAACTTTCTGGTTAAGGGTGATATTATTTATGAAACAGGTGCGTTCATATCGACTAAATACAACAAGCCATTTATTCACAAAATAACTTTATTAGTAATTATTGCTCAATACATCAAACTTTATTAGTTTATGTAAAAATTATAGTAAATATTAATTGACTACCTTCTGAACAATTTATTGTTTTTGCTGACAATTAATTGGAGTAAATATAATAAAATTATCAACAATTGTGGACTTATTCAATTATTATTCTGATATTTGGCTATGGTTATATTTTGTAAATTAATGGATGTTATTGGCGCATCTGTTTGTATATGAAATAGTTTGTAGGGTCTTCCCAGCGTGTTGCCCTTTGCTTTGTTATCCTCCGAGCCGACTAATTTTATTTTAACGATGAGAAATAAAATGAAGACTAGCTGTAAGTGGAATTCTGTCTTAAGGCAATTAAGGCATCGTGCCTTAAGGCAAATTGCTGGAACTTCCCGTACCAAAAATTATTATTTTTTTAAAAACAATTAACATTTTTGAAAAAAAATTACTTTGAAAGAATAAGATTTTTGAGAAACTATAAATTGGACAAAAAATAACTTTTCTTTGAAAAAAAAAATTTTTTTTTAAAAAAACATTTTTTTTTTTGAAAAAAATTTTTTTTTTCTGTATTTTGACATATTGTAGAAGATCTGAAATTTTTTTGAAAGCAATCGTACTGCTTTAACTGCATAGGGACAAAATATAAAGCGCGTATGCGCCGCGTCGCTGTCTAACGCATAAGCATTGGTACGGAACCCATAGAAATGTTAACAAAATGTATACTTATTGTTAAAATCTCTATAAAATATCTGATAATTTGATGTGCATATGTCTAATGATCATTTTTGACCGCCAAATGGCTCATTTTTTTACTTTTTCCTCCATATCTCCGAAACCGCTAGACCTACCTTCATGAAAATTTTATCGATTCTTCACCTTGTCAATACAAGTGAAATGTTTTTTGAATTATTCAAATCGGACGCTCCGTTCTCTTAAAAACTGAGTTACCGTTTTCGGCACTTTTTGCCCCGTATCTTCGGAACGGCTAGACCTGCCTTCGCCAAAAACTAATCAGCACGTCTCCTTATCAATACGAATCGAATGTTTTTTGAATTATTCAAATCGGTTGATCCGTGTTCCCGAAATCGTCGACGAAAATTTGTATCCGCACATACATACACACACGCACATACATACATACATACATACATACATACATACATACATACATACATACACACACACACACACACACACACACACATACATCCATTTTTTCTAAGGTATGCCAAAATGTTCAGAAACCTTTGAAACGTAAAGATATATAAAAATTTTCATTTTCGATTTTTTTGCGATTACTATAACTTGCCCTACGGGAAGTTAAAAATATTACCTTTTTATAACAGATATTAATATATACCAGGGGCGTAACTACCGCCGTATCAGCCGTATCAATGATACGGCGCCCCCGGTCCCAGGGGGCCCCCAACGAGCGTTAACAGAAATTGAGAAAAACTTTTTATTTATTTCACAAACGACAAAGTCAAAAAATTAATTTCTTTTTATTGTCGGGACAACTTACATCGATTGTCGGCATGTTTGGCCTACGGGGTTTCCCCGTTTATCCCTCAATAATCAATGTAAAACCCTCAATAAACAATGTACAGTTATGCGTACCCAAAATACAATGATATGTTGACAAGCGACGAACGAACGGCAGGGATTTCTTTTAATAAGTAATATTTTTTCCAACTGACCCAAAATGGACAAGAAGTACAACATTTGGTACAGAACTAAAGACGTTAGAAAAAATACAATCATATGATAATTGCCAGAGTTAGTCGAAGGGTTTATATATTGAAAGACAGCGGGGGTTATTTACATATTTCAGTGATTGTGAATTATTTTGTATTACAATACAAACCACTAGTGTTTTGGTTTAGTGATGATTTGTAGAAAAGTGTTAGTGGTGATTTAAAGAAAACAATGAGTAAAAAGAAAACGAAAAATTAAACAGAAAAAAGATGAAGTCATAAAAAATGCCAAAAATTTCTTAAATCGAAAAAATATACACGTTTTTTGGCAATAGCATACAATAACGCTGGTCAATGCTAAATCAAGATTCTTCCGAGGAATATTTAGTAACACTTAAAAGGGTATGCCCTACCAGATGGTTTTCAAGGAACGACGCCTTATTAGCAATAAGCAAAAACTATTTATTAATAGTAAAAATTCTGTATAAATTAAATTTAATTTCTAAAAAAAAGATGAACGTGAAGAATGTAAGAATTTAATCAACCTTTTAGAAAGCTATGATATTTTAGTGCTCGTAACATTTTTTTCTTTATTGTTTCAAATTATTAATCCAATTTCGAAAGCTCTACAGGATGTGAGTAATGACTTACAACGAACTAGCATACTATTAGGAAATCTTTTAAAGAGTCTGCGCGAATTGAGGCATAAAAATTCATTCCTTATTTTGTTAAGGAATACTAAGGATTTAGCAAAGAATTGAAATATAAAAACAATTTTTAAAAACAAGAGGCGGAAGATAACAAAGCGATTTTTCGATGAGTTATCACAAGACGAGAGAATTTTAGACCCTGAATCATATTTTAAAGTAAACGTGTACTATTGCTGTTTAGATATTTTAATTTATCAAACAAAACAAAGGTTTCAAAACCTTTGTGACGTAAATAGTATGTTCAGAATATTGCAACCGGAAAAACTCATGTCTTCTTCAAATGAAGAAATAATAATTGCTTCCGGAAAACTGACGACAAAATACTGCAAAGATCTATCAGGTAATCTTTGCGATCAATTGATAATCTAAAAGCATGCTTAAAATTAGAAATCGAAAATATTCATTCCATTAAAGAACTCGCTGAATTATTATTAATAAAATGTAATAGTATTGCATCCAGTTTTTCGGATGTAATAACAGCTTGCATTTTATTCTTGACCCTTCCAGTTACAACCGCAACTGCTGAAAGGAGTTTTTCAAAATTAAAATTAATCAAAAATTACCTCAGAACATCAATAAAACAGGAACGTCTATCAGACATGTCTCTATTGTCCATAGAGGCAGAAACATTAGAAAAAATAAAAACATCATCAGCTATAAATGACTTAATAAATCAGTTTGCTGATAAAAAGGCAAGGAGAGTGAATATTTAATTATAGTTACTTGTAAAATATTAAAAATAATATTCGACGTATATTTGAAAATTTGATAAATAAATGTTCTTTTAATTTTATTAAATGAATTTATTAATCTTTTTATGTTTCTTTGAATTATGAAAAATCTTTAGGGGGGCCCCCAAACCGATTTTGATACGGGGCCCCGCCAAGGCACGTTACGCCCCTGATATATACTCGTATGTATAGAGATCAATTAAAAAGATCGACCTTAAAGTAATTAATCTCGTGTGTAACATAATTAATATAATATACCTTGTTTGTTTTGAGAGTTGATAATTGATTAATATAAAATTTTTAAATAGGACTCAAAATACAACCAAATAAAAATTTAGCCCATAACTCGATGGCTCATATAATTACTGACATATGTTTTTTTGCTCTTTTTTTAAAATGTGTCATCTGACCTTTTTACCCCATATGGGGATGACTCTACATTTACAACTCAACATTTTTAAATTTGACTTTGTAATTTATTAAGACTTTAATCTTCTCTAATTTTCCAATATATAATTCTACAAAAAAAAAGAATATTTGTCTACATAAGGTTCTGTCTAAATTACAAAAATCATTTAAATAAATGATAATAAATCATTTTAATGACAATTTAATTTTATAACAAATAATTAGCGACGCCAATGAACTTAATTTTATGAAAATGTAAAATAATTAAAGTTCCGTTCAGCCTTGTTTTCTGATGATCTTTTGATGATAAAAATGATGCATCTTGAAGTATCCTGAAAAATAAAAATCACTTATTTATGAGCACGTGTATAAATACATCTTATATATATCTATGTATATAATTCACTATTTAAAAAATATAATTTAATATTTCTCGAATGAAACCTATTAAGATTTGTTCACTACGATAATTTTTATAGTTACTACTAATAACAATTCTAATATAATATTGAGAATAGAATTTTTATTATACACCATTTATAAATATCAAACAGTTTATTGTTAAGAAATAATGGCGTATTATACTGAGTTTTAAATTGAAAAAAAAAATACAGGACCGATTAAGAAAACATTTCATAAATAATTTTCCACGATTGCAGTTACATTACGATTGTTTGTAATAACATACATTTTATTAGATTTGTGCTCTTGAAATCTTATTTTGAGATAAATGCATTAAAGTATACTTATTTATTATTACCATTTTTTGCTCAAATTCTATTGATAAAATGCATATAAATAAAAAAAATGAATCGAGTTTGGTCCTGTGTATTATCAAAGTAAAAACATTGTTCAGTCGCTATAAAAATACAGCTATAAGGAAATCAGCACTTTTGGCTATTTGGCTAGTGTAAAATTTAATCATGATCGTTCTTAAACTAATGCAAGTTTTTTTCATTTTCATCCATCTTTACGATTATGGTATAATATTTTTATTATAATTGAGTATTTTATTTTCATTATATAGTATATTACATTTATATTATATATTATATTACAAAGTGTAAATTTTTTTTGATTTTTTTTTGTAGTTTTGAGTGAGGGTCCGGAAGCAGAATGTTTTATGCCAAGATCAGCGCCAGATGGTGCTCCTCTAGAAGCTTATTTGTATAACAAGTAATATTATTATTTTATTTTATTATTAAATTAAAATTAAGATTTTAAAGTTTCATTTTATGTGCTATTTAATCACACTAGTTTATAATATTGAAATATAACTAAAATTGTGAGAAATAGTTACACCTCTGATATACTTGGTTTTGAGAAATTTAAATTTTACCTGAATCCATTTTTTATAACAAAGGAAATTTATAATAGTTTTTGATTATTATCTTAAAATTGATTATCTTAATTTTGATTATTAGCTTTTATATATAATTTTTATTTCAGTGAGTATGAAGGCTTACCCCTCACCCCTGAAATATGGGAAGAAATTGAAATACCAAGTTGTCATGATATTCGTTTTGTTCTTCACGGATATCATCAAACCAGATTGGACGTGATGTCTATAATAAAAGGTAAATTGAATATATAATTCCATCAATTAAACTTATTACCAAATATACATGAATATGACTATCATCATAATCAACTTACCAATGAATGTATAAAATTTATTTTTCTATTTACTCTTTTATAACTAGATATAAAACAATGTACATTTTATACATTTTAATATACAATAATGTATAAAACTGGATACCAGCATAATAATATAAATGGCGTATATCATCTTCATTTTTGTTTACAATTATTAGAATATAGAGGAAATTTAGCCAAAAAACATTTAAGATAAGATCTATAATATAATAGAAAATAATTTTTATTTTATACTTTTTACATACTAAAATGCTTCGATACTGTTTCACTTTACACTTGTTTGATAATCATAAAACAACAGCTTGGCCGATGGCGGCACAAAATTGATCAACTGATCAACATGATTTGATTCATCATCCAGTTGCATCAAATGGCTTTAAAATTTATCAAATCGGATTAACTGTTTTTGAGAAAATGTTAACGAAAGGTAAAAAATAGGCGTACATACTCAAATACTATTTCAATTTTTGGACTCAAACGATTCAGAATACGTCAAGAAAACATAAAATTCACAAATCGGATTTTATCGTAAAAATATAAACTTCTTCTTCGGAAAGTAAATAAATTAAATTGATATTACTAGCCTTTAAAAAATATTTTTATCTGTGGTGATTTCCAGCGTATCAAGGTCGTGAAAACACTTCAGCCATTGTCCTAGACTGGGAGCCTACAGCCTCTTTAAACTATAACCAGGCAAAATCTACGCTCTACAACGTAGCAATTTCTTTGCGGTCACTGTTAACTATAACTTCCGAATATACAGGAAAGAAACTCTCGGATTTTCATATAGTCGCATTTGGTCTAGGGGCACAGTTGGCGGCTACTCTTGGCAGAATGGTAGACGGTGAAATCGGGATGATTATAGGTCAGTAGATTCATGCAAATATATACTAATTTACATACTAACTTTTTGATTTTATACCCAGGTCTAGATCCAACGATATCAGGTTGGAATGAAGATAAAAAGGAGGACAGGGAAAATATGTTGAACAAAGATTGTGCTAAATTTGTACGAATCATCCATACAGATGGTGAGCGATACGGCGTTAGGTATCCGATGGGACATGCGGATTTCTACATGAATGGCGGATTTTATCAGCCAGGTTGCAAAGAAGATGATGAATGTAAGTAGAAATATTAGTATACAAATTTAGTTGGTTTGCGTTAACTAAAAGTGGTATTTTCTTCATCAGTATGTGCGCATTTGAGAGCCATAGATTACATGGCCGAAGCCATTGAAAAGAACCGAATGCACATTGGTTTTCGGTGCGCAAGCTGGTACGACTTGCGGTATAACGGAGAATGCAGGATAGTGCCAAACAGGCATTCGATGTATGTCTCGAACGAAGCTGCAAGGTGTCCAGAGTAAGTACCTAAAAATCATTTGTCATCATGAAAATGCAAAACGTACCAGATACTGCAAAATTCTAAGTATTTTTTAAAACTAAGTACATTCAAAAAGCTATGTTATGGTTCATTTATCATTATGAAAATGCACCATGTACAAGATGCTGCAAGTTGTCCAAGTAAGTTTTTTTTTAGAAAAGATTAGCTTCATTAATACTTAGCTTATTTCAGTCGTCAGGTAACAAGTCTTTGGTGTATAATACAGCTTTGCACATAATTTTATATTTTTGTTAGGGAATACGAAGAAGGGATATTTTATGCTGCCACCAACGCAAGGCCACCTTATTCTTTGTTTCCGCCACATTACATATACGTCGCCAATGATGTCGTTCACGTTTCTCATACCACAGGAGTATATGGATCCGACTGGCCAATTCCTGTTCATTGTAACAGCAAAGAAACACCTGGAGATAACAGCATTTTAAAAAAGTCACAAAATGCTAATTGTAATGGCTAAGGTTTGGTGAAAAAGTATCAATGAGGTTAAAAAATTTTGAATGACGATCAAAATGTTCGTTGTACAGCATAGTTTACTCTGCCGAAAATATCTTCTTGTTAAAATATGAAAATTTGCATTGTGTGATACAAACAACTTATTATTATGATTTAAGCTTGCATTTCGCTATGATGTTATTCAAATGCTTAAACTGGATTAAATTGGGTAATACTGTTAGTATTACATTTATTAAAAATAAAAGCTATACTAAATATATAAGTTATTTGGCGATAGGATAAAATTAAACTAATAATTTAAAAATTCTTAAAACTCTTTTTTTTATATAGAACATGTCTTAATAACGCAATAAATCTTTTAGCAAATGTTGATATACTGTATTTCTTAGCTAATAAAACTGGCAACGATGTCGATGTATTGTATTTCTCTGCTAATAAAGCCCATTTCAGCAAACCTCCGCATGTTGTTCTATTATTTATAAATATTTTACACGAATTATTTTGAATCAAACCTTGATTAGTAATAGATGCTATGGCCGATAATTTCTGAAACGCAGTGAAGTCATTTATCGTATACTTTAAAGGAATAATAATAAAATGACGTCAGGTTCACATTGGAAATGGAAGTTAAGCAGAGTTGCATTTATTGCATCATGTAGAATTAAGTAATAGTAAAAAAGTGTTCATAACTTATATAAACCTGTATATTGGTTATTTTTTGTAGCTTTTAACAATAAGTTACAAACATATTTAGTTTCTGTATGCCCTATATTATCTGCAAACATGTTTGCAATTACTTCAAAATATGTTCAACAGAGATGAAAAATGTTGCAGAAATCCGTTGCACAGGTCATTTAGGCATTAAATTACCTGGAAACTACAAAAATGATTAGATTTTAATTATGATACAAAATAATTTCTAGATCGGGGATTTTGTCGTTTCTATTTTTTAATCAATTTTTTACCATATTGCACACCAAATTTAGTACAATTAGTAGCACATCAAATTTTTGTTGTGGAACTGTGTTATTATAACGTATTATTCATTATAAAGTTCTTTTTAATAATTAGAATGATAATACTAATCCAGTAATAAAGTATTTTTATCTCATTTCTTCAAATCGATATAATTCGGCTCTGCTTTTACAGAAGTTTGAATGAGACTATAAATAGCAGGGAAAATTTGCTATTTAGTTAATTTATGTTCATAATGCTTAGCGTGATATATTTCTTGACTGTATTAAGTATCGGTAAGCAACAAAATTAAACCGTTCAGTTAACTTATTTTTGATTAAGTTTTAGTATTTTATTTCAAGCTTTTACAATAGATATTAATTTCAATCCTTTGAGCAGTTTATGTTTTAAGATTTGTGTTAAATTAATAAAGTAAATCAACTCAATATTATATAGTGCCAGGAGAGGTTGCCACGGAGTTTAGAAAGGGGTGGCAGCGAACTATGTGTTATAAGAGAGTTCTGTTACCAGTTCCGGCTGATGATATTGGGGTATATTTATTTAACAAGTAATACGGTTCAGTATTTTTTATTAAAATTAATTAAATATAGACATATGGTTATTATACTATATATTAAATTTTTCAAGAGATCACTACAACTACAACATAAATATTTCAAATTTGGAAGGTATTGAAGTGGAAGATTGCTACCGCATAAGAATTGTCATACACGGATTTGAACAACAATATGAAGATATTTTGCCTCTTATTGACGGTGATTAATTTTTCCAAATTGATTTAAATAATTAAATAACGAATTTAATTCATGTATGTTTTTTAGAATATATTCGTGCTATGCCCAAATACACTATAATCGGACTGAAATGGACTAAATTTATTAAGGATTATCATTTGACTTTTACATCTCTTAAAACCATCGGGTTGAAAGTTGAGCATATCATTTCTCGTTTAGAAACAGCGTTTAAAACGTCGGCTGAATATTTCCATTTTTTGGGCTTTGGATTGGGTGCTCATATTTTGGGTCATGCAGGCAGAAGACATTATCCGGCAAAATTTGGTGTTATAGTTGGTAAGTTAAATGCACATTTTAACTTATATATATATATATATATATATATATCATAAGTTATTAAAAACAAAATAAGTACTAAGACTCCTATTAGGACTCGACCCGACTGCCAGCGGTTTCGACGAAGACCTGAAGGGCGACCGCGCGATGATGTTGGGCGCCGATTGCGCGATTGTCGTTCGAATAATTCACACGAACGCCGCTCAATTTGGAGTCAGAAGACCCATGGGTCACATGGATTTTTACATAAACGGAGGATTTCTACAGCCAGGTTGCCCTGATAGCACTATACATCGTAAGTTTATGAAGTAACAATCTCTTATAAGGTTACATAAATATATTTCAATTATGTTGTTCAAGAAAGATTCGAATTCAATTTTTGCTTCTTCAAATATAAGATTACTAATAGTAATATTACATTTTAACAAACAGAAGACGAATCGTATTTCGTGCCAATAAAACCATTTTCACGAATCGCACATATAAGTTTATTATTTTTTGGCAAAACTTGTTCTAAGAATGAGTATAAATATCATTTATATGTGTATGCCTGTTATCGTACTTATTGCTACAATGAATCATTTCGTAAGATTACGAAAAAGAAGTTTCGTAATTTTGAATACATTCAGGTTATGTCGCTTACTTGATACTTTTGCAATTGATAAAAGAAAATATGTTTAATGAAAATTTTCCTATCAACATTATTTCAGTTTTCAATATTATTTTGAATATTTAATATCGAGAACTTATTATACCTTTATGCTGATATGGTGATTTGACTTAACTCGGTTTTTGATGGTAACCCAAACAGTGACCCCTCTCTTTGTGGTGAATTATTTTGCAAGTAAAAACTGATGTCACTACTGCTTGACCGAGGAGATATCGAAACTAATTGAAATCTCTTAGCTCTTACCATTAAATAGTCTTTAATTTTTAACTGCCAGATTTCGTTCTTGCCAAAATTATTAGTAAAACCCTCGATTAGCTTTCTAGTAAAAATTATAATACTGTACTGCTTTCATAAAACTTGAAATTATATTCATTTCCGATTATATTATTTCCATTTTATTTTTTTATATATTTTTTATTAAGTTGGCACAATAGTGTTCTTGATGTCTTATATTTATGTTTATAGACTTTGCACAAATACAGTATTTCTTACTATTTTAGAGTGTAGCCATCTTAGGGTTATGGACTATATTAAAGAGTTGATCAAAAAGAAGAATTGTTATGATGCTTATCATTGTGCAAGTATATATGATCTGTATTATAATCATGAGTGTCAAGTAATACCCAGAAAGCGTCTTGTTTATGATATTTTTGAAGTAGCGAAAGATGTTAAGTAAGTATGAAAAAGAAATATATATTTAAATCTAAGAAAGCGATCATAATTCCAGAAATTCGAAAATGTATTTAGAAACTACATTAATATTATTACAAAAAATAGTTTTGTTATATTTACAGAAACTTTTATTTTATCCGTAGATTTGAAGATCGAGGCATTTACTACGTACCAACTAGTATGAGACCACCATTCACCTATTTACCTCCGATGGTCATCCAAGTTGCCATTAATACTATTCATGTATCCCACACGAATTTGATTTATGGTTCGGATTATGGTTTGCATTTGCCTTGTTTAGCAGAAAACTCTTTGCAATATCCAAGAATTTCATCATATAAAAGCGGGAAATCAAAATATCCCAAAGAATATGTCAAGTCTATCATGGTCCCTGGAAAATATTCGATTGATGCCAGTAAGGTTAAGAGATTAAAGTATAATTATGCTGGATGTAGACCGTAATTAAGGTAAGAATGATATTGATCAGAACTTTATTTTAAATTAAAGGTATAATATTTTTTAGGATTGAATAATGTTTGCTGATTTCATACAAGCGTACATTGAAATTTATAACTTTTTGTGCAATGGCGAGTGGTGATGGAAAATTTGTTGTAATATTTCAATGTACTACACACAGGACAGCACATACTTCATAGAATATAAAACTTATTTTTTAAGTTACCACATTTTACTCAATTTTTATTCATGTTGTACTCGTAATTGTTTTAAATTTATAAGTCAGTACGGAGTCTCTGAAACGTGCTCAGAACATAGTAGTAATTTAATTAGATTTTTGACATATTTGGACTAGTTTTTATTGAAGTTAGATAGTAAGAATAAAATAATTTAATTTCAAATAGAATAAACATAAACTTGTAATAACAGCGTCCATAATTTTTTTAATAAAAAACTGCGCCTTTGCAATCATCCCTACAGATTTGTTATACCATTGATATATTAAATCTCTTACCAAACGTGTCAAATTGATGTTCGAGTCATTTGCCATTTTTTCGCATTGGCTATAATACAAATGTATGATATAATATTTTTTCCTGAACAATAACAATCTAAAATTTTTGATAATATTGGCGGAGTGTCGCCTCCCTGCGGAGCCTTTTGCGAGCGACCGCGTCGGCATTAAATAACTTCTCGCAGCTTGATATCTATCTTTCAAATGAAAAAGAATCAGAAGCGTAGAAAAAAATTGTTCCTACATATAATTTGACATATTTTTGAAGAATAAAAAAAATTGCGGAAATTGTTTTAATAAAAAACATTGGACTATAAGAACTTACCATTATTTACCTTTTACCTGTTTTTTATAGTACAAGAACAAGCTGAGCATACTTTGTAATCGCGGTTACAAAAATATAAAAGCCATTCGATGATAAGAACTCGCCTTGATTGGTCTTGTACAAAGATCGACCAAACCGATTTCTTCTTCATTAGCAGAAAAGTGCAAGATGTTTTGGCCACGTTTTACTAAAAAATCATGATCCTCTTTTCAAAATTCAAAAACTGTTTGAAAGATATCAGTTGCGATTTGTGCTGAGTAATTTTTGGTAAAATCTGGCGGTCCGTTTTCTCAAAAGTTAATGAAACTTTGCACACTTATAGGGTTTATGGTCTTAATGAGCATCTTAAAATATTATGGACTCACAAAAAGTCCAAAAATGGGCAGACTCAAAATTAAAAAAAAACTGAATTTATGAATACTTCAATGGCCAATAAAAATATATTATACTTGCTATTATGTATGTATTCAGTTCAACACGTATGTATATTCAATAATATTTATATATATATATTTTTATATTATTCCTACTCCACTGCATCGTCCCATGACGTGTATTGATACCGTACCATGGGCAATTATATTAATATCCAGCTAACGACATGGGATATTTGTTTCTGTAATATTCGTTTATTTAATACACAATATAATCATTTTTTATGACCGAAATAAACGTTAAAAATATGATAATGTGTCTGTTGAACCGAAGTTCTCAGATAAGCGCACCTTTTCAAAGGGCATCATCTCTTTGAGGTCTTTCCATATTGGTTCCCGTAGGGTAAGTTATATAAATCGCAAAAAATCGAAAATGAAAATTTGTTCATACTTTTACATTAGTGTAATTCTGAAAAAAATTGATGTATTGGATAAAATTTTTGGCAACGTTTTTGAGAAAACTGTTCTACTGATTTCAATGATTCGTACTGAAGATTCACTACTGACCGTGTGAAGATTGGTCTTTAGACGAATTAACTGAGACGTCAAATTCATTAATACTTACTTCAATTATTAAATATTTTATATAAAGTTTTCATATCATTAGTGTCTACCACTTTGTAATTATCAGTAATATTGATTAAAAAAAGCTTTCGAATAAAGATGTGCAATTATTTGGCACAATGATCCCTTTTGCTATTTCTCTTTTTAATCGTTAGCAAGTCTTGTCTTAATTATCATGAAAATTAATAAAAATATCGTAATATTTAATGTCTGATTTTGAAATATTCGATCGCTAAATGATTCGACCTCAATATAAATTCAGGCCATGATGGGTGTTACCACCTAATAAAAATCATAAATTACAATTAGTTCTCTTAGCTTATGAAAACCTGTTCATAATCAAATTGAATTATAAATTATGTTCTCTGTTTGGAATAGGGTTTGACAGCTTTTTTAATTTGAATCCATCGTAAATTTTTAATTTAATTTGATGATAACCTCGGCGCCAACTCGGACGTTTGAAATAAAAGATACAAAAGGAAAACAAAGATTATTGTATTGTTAATTTATATATTTCTATCACAATATAATTTATATTTAAAACTATAAATAACAATTATAAACATAATACTTTTGATACTTAATATAAAACCTTTTGACTTACAATTATGTATAATATTAGTTGTAACATTTGCACACACATGCATTCAATTACTTTATTTAATAGTTTATGCGTTTTATAATTCATAAATATTGTATTTCTCAAGAGTGTTATAAAGAATAGATTTTTTTATCTTTCCTAAAATTATTTTAGAAATATTACTTAAGGATTAAAGAGAACTTTCAAGAAAATAATTTTCTGTTTTAAACATTTTTTTTAAAATTCAGCTTGGTTTTTCATATAATTTTGCAAAAGCAAACAACTTTTATAAATTTACTATTAATGAATCAGATTTTTTTCAGAATAATATACATTTTTAAATATACTAAATATACTCAAAATATGTCATATTAAATTATTTATTCAATAACGCTTGATCATTAATTTGTTTTTAATTTATATGTATTTATATAATTCTTACAAAAATTTGATTTTTTTACATATGTAGATAAATTTTAATTCTAAATAATTAACCAAATTATTTTCATAATTATCTCAATTACCATAAATTATGCATAAACGTATTTTCAATATACAAATCATTTCCAAGATCACATTCGAACCAATTAATTCTATAACTTATTTATTAAAAATATTCAAACAAATCAAACATGAAGAAATGATAAAATTTCTGTCACAAGATAACAGATTCATTTTCAAATTTTGAAATAATCCATATTTCATACCTATGAAGCAAATTTCATTGCTTGTATCGATAGAAACTTTAATTTTGATCAGATTACAAATTAGTATCTAAATACGAACCTTTATATTTTTACATCAAATGTTCGGATACACATTTCAACACTTATTGCTTATTTATCTTAAATTAGAAATTATTTAGAATCGCAATTACATTTAGCAACTCGTTACATAGTACGTGTTCACTGGTATATAAAAATTTCTATAATCGGAATTGTAACAATTTTGCTTTCATCTGAGCAAAACGGTTAGAAATCGATCATGGGATAACATATTCTATAAAAGTTCTATAGAGATGAATACATTTAAATTCTGCTTTAATCACATCTTTTCTGGGCGTTTCGTTTTTGAAAATATTTCAAAAAGGCACTAATTTGATATGGAATTGTAGGAAAAAGGCATCCTAAGGTAAAAGTTTTCGTCGATTTTAGAATAGAATAAATCTTGAAATTGTTTTATAATTAGTTCTTTATTGATGTTTTCAGTTTGTTAGCCTGGAATGTAAGGATTATAACTGCAAACATCACTAATATCAATAATTCACTGTTGCCTGTAACAAATCGACCTCGACTTGTATGTTGTCATCAACGGGAATCGTGGCATGGTAAAATTAGGAAATTTTATCAATCAATATTTTTTTATTTGTACTTGACTTTTCTTTGCGTCAAGCAATCATGCTTTACATTCATTTACTAACTCAGAATGTCTCCCGCCGAAGCAGATCCTTGCCTCAGCATCTCCAATCTCAGTTCATGTTCCCGAGCCTTCAGTCTTAGGGCCGCTATACTATTCGATCTAGGATCCGGCGAAGCACCTTCTGCCGATCCTGGTGATGTACTACGTGGAGAACCATCTCCCAATGGAACTCTTGCCCCCATATTTGCTAATAGTGATTCGAAACCTGGTGGGTATAACTGTGGCGGTGGTGGGGGATGGCGATACTGCGACAAATATCCCAATCCTGCAGGATATCGGAAACCGAACATGGGCAAGTTTAAATTTTGAAGTTGTGACAATGGTTAGGAAGGCTCAAGTTCTGCAAGGAGAGCTGGTTCAATAAATTGTTTTGCAAAGATCCATGAGGAGGAGGTAGGTGTCCAGCTGGAGGAGCACCAGCGTTGTGATGTTCCAAAGGACTTTTGCGGAGAGGGAAGTAAGCGTGCGGGCCGCCTAAGGGTAGTGGCGTGCCAGTTGGACCTCCGAAGGACGCAAAGGGGTGACCCTGAGGACCGACTTTTTCTTGCTTGCGCCATTTTGCACGACGGTTTTGGAACCACACCTAGAAATAAAGAAAATAAAATAAATATAATATAATATAGAATAACTTTGCATGAATAAACTATCAATATTTCTGAAATAAATCTTGCAACAAACATGGCGATCGTACAGCAATTGATTAGTTGCTATACAGCTAACAGTAGTGGTTGAACGATATTAGAAACTATGCAGTATCAGGGAGCTGTTAAATAATCTAAATTTTATCTAGGAGATCATATTATTAGATCTGCATAGATATCTAACTTTCTCCAGGAATAGTACTGAATTGATGTATACTAATATTGCTGATTAAGAAAATTGTATTGGTGTGATGCACATTTAATAAGAGTTGGTCTTCCGAGATGCGAAACAAATATAAAATGATTCCAATCCGGTATCTGACTTTTATAATGCTTTGCAATTACATTTTGATCCGATATAATAATCTTGGACTAATGCCACAGTCCGTGGAATGATTCTTCAGTTACTGTAACGATAATATCATTTGCTCCGGAGAGTCTAATGTATAATTGGCCTCGGAATAGGATTACTACAGTGTAATAGTTGTGCTTTTCCTTCAGACTTTATCGTTAATGATTTGAGCTTCGGACAGTTATTGTTATTATATAACCGTATACACAGTAATTAATTGTAGTAATCAATGCAATATAATGTTCAATTAAAGTAATTATGGATGTTTTATAGAATTATCGAAGCAGTTGCAGCTGCAGGACGGATTTGACTTGTTTCATTGGTTTTCCACGATCAAGTTTATTAATTAGATTTATCAATGTATCTTTATGCACGTATAGAAATCTAATAACTTGAATTATTATTTGTGTCAGAAATATCTTTCTGGTCGAACAATTACTATTAATAGTATGCTAAATACTACAATTATATTTTCAATATTTTTTTCTTTGAAATCCAACTAGTCACTATTAACAATCGTGAAAGTTATTTATAAAATAATGTATTGTTAATATTTTATAAGTATATATAAAATATTTATCCGAGATTTTAGAACACACCATCTATGTCCTCTAATGGCATGCTCTCCGATTTCCGAGTCGATCTCGGATGTGGCCAATTTGCTCAATTACCGATGCTGAACAAACCAAACACCGGCTAAAGGTTTTCCATCGACAAATAACCTTTTCTTATTTATCACGATTCACTCCGAGTTTTTGTTTGATTAAATTACAATTTATTTTTATGTTGCCATTCGTAGCTATATTTCTTCCAATGCGTTCTTTATAATTTCAAGATTAGCAAATTATAGATAGAAGGAAATCTTTATTATATTATTTTGAAAAAAATATAAACTGTTGTGAACTTCGTGATTATATCGGATTCAACGATTTAAATATAATAACGGTCATCATATTGATAGATGTTGTTACCACTGAAAATAGCCGAACCAAGTGTTAAAATTCACTAAACTTGTGTTAATTTTATACGCGACCATTTGAAGTCTACTCATGTACATATATACAAAATAATATTACTGATACTGACTAATATTATTGGTATGAATTGTAATTATATTAATACTTTGAATTATATAAGACCACGAATGTCACATTATCTTGGATACATGCAAATTTAGGCAAATATTAATACTCTATGAATTTTCATATTTATATATAATTTGAACGATTTTTATATGCAACAAGATAAGTTGTATATATATATATATATATATATATAATAGTTGCAATATTTTAATAAATTCGCTTATGGAACTGATCCACGTCTTCAATCTATCGCAAATTGAAGATGGGTCTCCGTCCGTTTTATTATTATCAATCTGGCGTTGAAAAAGCACAAGAGGCATCGTAACATCACGTGCGCGACTTGATGAGAACGAAAATCATCATCTTGGAAAAAGGAAAAGAGATATTCTTTAGACTGTTAATCCTTTTTAGAGAAGGAGCCAGTGCCATTGATGCATTCTTATTGACGAAGAAAGGGAAACCAATTTGAATTAATTGCGCTACACAAATTGGAGCACTTCAACAAAAATAGGAGTGCAAATATTATATACATTTAGTTTGAATATGACGGGTTTCAGTTTACCTATGCTGAGAAGCAAAATTCATGGTCATATGTAAAATTTTAATCACATCGATATTTCTGATTTTTGCAAAGGTATGAGCATGGATTAAATTAGAAGAAAAATATTCATGTCATAGGAATAAAAACAGATTGTTGTAACATACTAAAAGATTATCTAAGATGTTATTATTATTAATAACTTCTTAGCTTAACTATTAAGATATTAAATCAACCTATTTCTATTCATATGACCTGATTCTTTTTAATGAAATTTTTATTTAAAAATTATTAGATCAATTGATAATATAATATAATATTTATATCTGCCATTACATAGCAGCAAAAAATCAGTATTAATTTTCAATTAATGTATATTATACAAACTAGGCTTGTCTTTAAAATTGTTTCACATTTTACGGAAACCCAAAGTGGACTATAGAGCTTTTACTTCGTTTATATAAAATGAATGCGGGGTACCACAGGGCAGAGTGCTAAGCCCATTACTTTATCCCCTTTTTAAAAGCGATATGCCCACAGATGGCCTTCTAACCATATGCACTTACGCGTATCAAGTAAAATAATGCAACAATAAATGGTCGGTAGCGTGTATACTAATTGGAGATAATTAAAAAATATTTTAAAAAATAGCTCATTTCTCGACAAGGTTCAATGGCGTTCAGGTATATTTTTGGGATGGTCCACTCTGGTTACTAGCTCCTCAAATATAATCAAATAAACGAATAACTAGCGATATATTGAAATAAATATAATTGTAATAGATTCATAATCTAAAGCAGAACATATGGGGTCAATTCTGCGGTATAAACATAGCCAACAACATAGCGTTGTTATGACAACGCTATCTTATCCTTCCACTAGAAACTGTGAGAATGCTATATATTTGTATCGTATTTTACATATAAATAAACCTAGAAAGAATGTTATCATAGCTGCATCTTTGTGGTGTGCATTTATAACATACGATTTTAAGTGTAAAACGCCTAACCGCACAGAAAATAGATAGTCATTTTCACAACTTTTAGTACCAAGAAAGAAGGATAAGATAGCCATAACAAAGCTACGTTATCGGTATGTTACCCACAATTTCAATTATCAATCAAATGCTTGAAATGCTATTTTATGTTTCGTGGGATATGGGATATATTTACATTTCATTATTAATTCGAATTTGAGTAAAAGTTTCCTAGCCTCGCCGTCTATCCTCCGAGACATTGTAAGGACGGACGGACGGGTGGTTCGCCGGGCGAGGCACGTAGGACTCTGATCACAGTGCGGGAAATCGCGTAATTGATGATTTGTAATCGAATCAAGCAATCAGATATCCAAACGGTCTAACATCGAGATAAAATCCTATGCACTTATTTTTTAGAATTATAAAAAGAAACGTAGTCGGATCCCAAAATGTACCAATGTAAGGAGGGGCCTTTTATGGGAAACATAGTGCTTTGAAATATATAATTTTACCATTTAGTGCGTTTAGTCTTTTATATTATCAAATCTTTCTGAACCTGTGACGTCAATTTAAATAATACTAAAATACAAAATGATTTAATGAATTTGAAATTGGTGAAGCAATTATTTATGTGATTGTACTTAATAAATTCAATGTTTGTACATGTTTTTTTCTGTTGTCTGGACCACACATCACATCTTTATCTTGAATAAGTTCTGTATTAGTTTTGTATATTCTGTTTCAGTTTTGAATCTTAAAAGAAAATAAATATTGATAAATGTAGAATTACAGGAAAGTACCGAACGTGAATTAATGCGTACACACACACACTCACACACACACACACACACATATATATATATATATATATATATAATTTAAGTTTTTCTGGATAGCTATCATTATATTTATGATTTTATTTTTCTGATTTTTCAAAAAAAAATTATTTATATTTTCATTTATAATTTTTTTCTGCGTAAATGTACCTACATCTCATCTTGCACAAACACAATTTTCTATATAATTTTCCAATTTATTAATTATATGAAAAGTGGATTTTTTCAATTTCAATATAATTAAAATATTTTTTTTGTTATAATTTATTTTTGTTAATCAAGATTGTAATGTCAATTAAAATATTGGTAATATAGATATTTGCATATACAAGATTTTTTTTTATCTTTTATTTATCTTTGAACAAATTATTAGTAAATAATTTTGCGATAAAATCAAAGAAGATAATAAGTATTATTTATTAAAAACGATGTGTCTTTCTGATATTTTAGTTAAAACCCTCGATATCTAGGACTGACCAGTTTATTTGGCAAGGTAAAAATTGTATAGTGTAGTTAATTACTTAGATTCAACAATTATTCAGTAACAACGTATTTTGCATTTCAAATAATTTTGTTTGTATTGTGTTTAATTGTAAAACGATTGAGTATTTTAAAAGAAAAATTTTGTGTCAATTATAAAATATCTTTTTCCGTAATATATTAGTTTACTTTCGTTAAATCTTAAAATTCTTATCACCTCATAACAGAATCCGCTAATGGGAACATTTTGCGACGATCGTATATTAAAATTTATTTTCACATGTTGGAATTATAAGCGAATCCTAATTACTTATTCTTCGAGCAATCGACTCCGATCAGATACCTTCCATTCATTAAACCCGCAAAGGGGCGTAAAAATCTTCATTAGAATCATTTTTAATGAAAACTCCACATTAATCCACTCGTCTGGTCTGTTAATTTATCTGGATGAATCTAATCAAGGCGCTGATGGAAATTTCGGACATTAATACAAGAACAAATGTAGTTATCAGATTTTTTTTGGTAAGTGATGTTATTAATTGATAATTATTGCTGATCAAAGAAAGTTTTCATTAGAAACATATTTCATGATAAAAATTTAAGGTTATTTTTAGTCTTCTATAAATATTTTAGAAATTTAGTAATATTGAAAAAATTGATTTTATTTTATTACATAGAATTGTAAAGTTCTGAGTACCAACTAGGTAAAAAATAGAAATACTCTTAATTAGATATCATCATTAATCCACATGGTCCGCCAATATATCTGGACTCAATAACATGAGAACTGATGTAAATCCAGGTTATAATTAGAAATCAATAATCATTTTAAATAAATTGAGTCCAGATGATCGAAGGAAAAAAACTGATAATATTTATAAAATATAAATTGATTTTTGAATAAATATTCCAGATGGATTCTAACTTTGTCAGTGCTTTAAAAAAATAAATGATCATATTTGTCATCATTTATTGTTATTTCAAAACCAACCAAAAAAATTGGTTGCAGTTTTAATTGAAATTAAATACATGGTTTTAAAAACTAGTATTTTAAATTTGATACCTTTTTAAAAACATTTAAAAAGCTCTATTTATTATTTGTAACCATGATAACTAGGTAAAAAAAACAGTTTTTTATAACAAAAATATTTAATTTTATCAGCTCCTTTGAGTAGATTTTCGCATTAAATCCAATTAATTTACTCAACTTGATTCTCATTCAGAGTGATTTGCATATTGCAATTAATGAGATTAGTATTTGCCTTGTTTGCTCGTACTAACTTTGCTTTAGCTAATTACTAGTTGATTATAAAGTGTTAAAACTTCTTAAGACGTACAAAAAATAGTTTTTTATGATACCAATTAAAATAATGATTCAACTCCAATGTAATATTTGATAATAAAAGTTAAAAAATATATAAACTAGGCTTGTTACAATTTTCAAAATAGTATATAAAAAAAAGTTTCCATGATGGTCATAAATTATATTTAAAAACATATGTTTTATAAATGGATGATTTTTATAAAACAGAAATAAAAATCTAGCACGCGCCTCAACGTAAACCAGCAATATGTAATAAATTATGATCGGTCGATAAACTTTTGAAAACACGCCTTCTAATTAAAAACGTGATTAATTAGTAAACAAACAAATCTGTTTTTTACTAATAACATTCGAAACTGTACAGGAAAACGACAAATTGTATTATACAACACTCCAATGATTATGTAACTAATTTAATGATTCTGTAGATCATTCAAAATGTACAATATAATACAATATAATACGTTAAAAAATAGAATTTTAGAATATATTAGAAAAAAATTGTCTTAATAATAATATATCGTTGCTTTTCATTAAATATTATTTAATTACTGGTAGTGTAACAAGACTAAATAATTTAATTGTAATTAATAATAACATTTTCAGATTGAAATTTAAATTATTTATTAATACTTCTAGAGGTCATTATTATTTTACCTTGGACATTTAAGTAATACGTTTCCTAACGGCCAAAACAAAAGTAACATTTATATCATATTTCAAATATTTAATATATT
The DNA here is from genome assembly GCF_003426905.1 of Ctenocephalides felis. Classification (NCBI taxonomy): domain Eukaryota; kingdom Metazoa; phylum Arthropoda; class Insecta; order Siphonaptera; family Pulicidae; genus Ctenocephalides; species Ctenocephalides felis. The sequence continues at coordinate 25,804,902 of NW_020537758.1, read as the reverse complement.
ATATACTCCATGATCTTGCAATTTAAGTTTCTATTTTTGAAATAAACTGTTGGTAATATTTGCACAAATTTCACAGAAGAGCCAGATTCAATATAAATCCCATAATTATTCTGGAGTATTTTGTGAACAGTTGAGGTGAGCAGAGGTAGGTTTAATAAATTGCCAATAAAATATAAAATGTGCCAAAAATTAGTGTCACGTTTTCAGTATTTACTTAATTTCATAATAAAAATGTGAGTTATTAAAATAAATCATGGTGCTCGTTCAATTTACCTGGGTCATGGATATTTTTCTACTTATGGAGGGTTACGCAATCAATGTAAGTAATTTAGTTAATTGTATTATATATATATATATATATATATATATTAATTTGAAGTTCATTTATATATTCAATGCATGCATGTTAATTATAATTTAGGCTTAAAATATTTGAAACTTATTTGAATTCAAAAAACAATTTCTTAATTACTATGGCACGTATAATACTCTAATTAATATATTATAATATAATAGCTAGCTATTACATTATTAAACTAGCATTTTATATTATAGATATATAATCTATAAATATTCATTAAGCAATAATTACCTGAATACGAGCTTCGGTTAAACCAATTTTCATAGCTAATTCCTCCCTGAAAAAGATAACATAAATTAGTAGTCGTGAATTAGGGTTGTTCTATATTAATTCAATTTACAATCAAGTTTTTAGTTTAAAATAATTATATTTTTGAAACGACTTCGGAAAATGTCCTAAGCGATAGTTATTTTTATTATTTTATATTGATTGTTTATAATAAGTCAATACAATTTTGATAACAACTTGAATTTCATAGAAGTTTACAGACGTCCTGCAACTCATTGTTAAATAAAGTGAAATAAATGTAGATGCTACTCTAATTATTGTGTCCAATGCTTAATTTTGTAGCAATTTGGATAAATTCAACAATTATTGGCTATAAATTCAATTTGTACTTTATATGTAATATTTAATTTCATATGCTTATTTTATGTAAATAAATAATTATTATGTAATTATTTTTTAGTAAATAGTTGCGCATTGTATGATTTGATTAAATTCATTTCAGATAACGATTTATTTATATATGCCATTTAATTTTACTTAACTTAAAAAACTTCTACTGAATAACAACAATATTCTTGATAAAAGTAATCTTCATTTAATAGTTATATAGTTATTGTTAACTTAATTATATTTTAAGTTTGGTATATTTTCTTTTGCAAAAGTGGTTCAGTGAAAGTCCAATATTCATACCAAAATTTCTATTAAAACAAAGTAGCAAATCTCGGAAACCAATTAATGTTCTATAAGTGATGCTAAGTGGTCATTTGGTTCATCGATAATTATTTATTCGATAAGCCTAGTATTTACCTACAGTATTGTCTTAAAAACTAATGTCCTAATCTAACTATTTCAAATCACCACATTCCTTTAGATTTTTTATTACGAAGTGGTCTCGAATATTTCGGTTTTTAATCTTCGCTCAGGCGACTTTTCTTATCTACGAATTTTGTGTTGTGGCCTGTCTGAGCATTTGTATTAATTTAATAAAAAAAAACTATTTGTGTGTTTTGATAAGTTTATTTTAATTTTAATGCCCTCGATGTAAATATGATACTTAGGAGGTGTTATATAATAAGTTTTGCTGAAAATAACTTATATCAATAACAATTGAAATCAAGAGTTTTGAAATTGTTTTGATTGTTATCATTGTTACAGTCCTCATTTACAATTTAAATCAAACCTTATATTTTTTTAAATTTTATGTTTTTTATTTATAAATTTCAAGTTTGAAATTTAACTATTATTGTTTTTTCTGAATTTTTAATAGCTTTTATTCGTTTTTTTTTAATTTCTTCAAACCATTCAGTCTCTGTTAATTATTATATCATTTTATAAAATATTTTTTATTTATTTAAATTTTTTCCATTTCCAATACTCCTAGATTTTTTCATAATTTTCAACGACTTATCCAAATTCACCAAAAATAAAAAAAGTAATTTTTAAACGTGAATTATTGTATAAAACTGTGTTAATATTGTGCATAAATATTCAACATTATTTAATATTTAATATTATTGATTGATTTGCTTACTTCCAAATTCAAATTATAAATTTTTCCGAATACCAAATTAATGAAAAATTAAAAATTAATTAATCAGTGATGAAGGTTAAAGTCAAAACTTTAAATCAAAAGCAATAAATATCATAAAAATATTTTCAAATAGAATAAAAACTTGTGTGGTCTAATCCCATAATGATTTCCATGACTCATATTTAATGTAAGTGAAAACTCATCAATTCGTATTACCACTTATCATTACATGTTTTCGAATGGGTCTAGACGTTTAGATAAAACAAAAACATAAATTCAATCATTTTCTGCTCATTCATTGTTAAGTAATTTACGAACGAAGATAATTTCAAACCTTTGCCATAAAGCACTCTATGTTTAAACCAATATGATTCGTAATCGAAGAAATTTTTGGACCACTAAAATGTTTTTCTTTATTTTTGATATTACTACCGGTTTTGAGAGACGATTTTGCGTGCCATTCTCCAAGAGCAATTAAGCTCTTTACGAAGGTTTAATTCTTTAAAAGTAATCCCACAGTTTTACTGATAAGCTTTTGGTGGGCTACTTATTATAATTTTGGTAACTTGAGTCTTTTAATTTGGAGAATGAAGGATTTTTAAACGTAAGTTTTATAAGAAGAGTACATTCACGATAAATGACTACATAGCATATAATATATTCATAGATTTATATCATTCTGAATTTGATGTCGATATATGTATTTAGAGTAATAATCGGGCATAACATCAATAGAAACATAAATTTATATTTAATTCTATTAAATTTATTCTGAAATCCATACGTTGTGTCTACAGTCCTAGCCATTAATTAGAGCACCTACAATTAAAATTAAAAACTAAACTGATTGTACAGACTGCGACTCAGTTTATATTGGTGAATCTTTCCAAAATTTAATAGAACAATTCCAACAACACAAAAATAATTCTAAATATCTGTAACAATTTATACCTATGCTAATTTACCCAATTCTAAAAGTTTAGGATGTTTTTTTGGAAAGAACTCAATTAACTCAGGAAGTTACTTTATTCATAACATTGCATTTTTTGAACATACTAAAATATTCTTGGTCGACACGAAATCGGTGAATTTTAAAAGTTCATCAAAGTTTCCAAAAATGAACCGGATGAACTGATATCAGAAATTTAAATTCATTTCATAAAATCGATAAGAACTCGCTTTGATTAGTTTTGTAAGGCGGTAGTTGTCAGTTGGATATAGTTTGATACCTAACTGTTAGTATTCTTTTATATAAGTTAAATACCTCGACTGGTCTTAATATAAGACCTCAATTTTAAATTTCAAAAAATATTTCTGATTTTTCAATATATAGGTACATACCTTGTGAAAACATCAGGATAATGTGTCCTGGAAAACGCCCTCTCCAGCTCCTCCAACTGCAAACTGGTAAAAGTAGTTCTATATCTTCTCTGTTTCCTTCTTGGAGCAGTCGGATCATCATCATCACTAGGGGTGGGACTCGGAGATCTATTATTGGGGCCCGGACTGATGCTTGTCGTTTGATGGGGGCCTTGTTGACTCAGAATTGGGGGTGTACCCACCATCGCCGTAATTGACAACGATGAGGGTGGTAGAAGCGAAGATGGAGGTCGTACGTGTAACATTTGGGATCCTGGAGGCGGTGCTGTTACTGGTTTCAAATCAGGGGGCGAAGGTGTTCTTTGTTGTAAAGGATTCGGGCTGATGCCCATTGCTCCGCTATCTGGGAAAAATAAAATATTAATTAGAAATTGCAATTAATTGGAAATTGAGAGAAATATGAGCTGTTGCTATATAATTTTTATATATGTACATGTGCAAAAATAATTCAATAAATACCTCTTCAATACAAAACTTCAAAAAAATCGATAAAATTCTATTTAAACTAGTAGTTGTACAATTAATTTGTCGCGCTCCACACAGTTTGAATATACGTTTCCAACTGAATGTAAAAAACACTGAAGTTAAACATGCATTAATTTCCGTAAATACTGATAACTTAGTTATGCAAAATATTCAAATAATAATTATAATAGACTAACAGCAGTAATTAAAATCATTTTCTGAAAAATACTGTGTATTATTCATTATCCACAAGTATATTAAGTAGTCTTTGTGTTGCACCGATTCCTGCATTTTGATAAATGACCAGCTTAATTGGATGTATTTTCTCCATATTTTAATAGTTCGTAATATTTAAAATATTCTATAATTGGATGCATTTTGTCTTTTTTGTTTGTAATAGAATAACATTCTATTTTATGTGCATTATAAATTAACTAAAATCGACGTCTAATTACCGACCGTGTACTAATTATGCAAACGTGTCAGGTGAATAATCGTTGGGTGAACAATTATGATATCTGAGCAAAAATAATTACTTTTTAACAACCGATATTTATACAATATTATTTTAAATAAATTTTACGATTTTACATAATGTTGCTGCATCGGAAAATGATAACTGTTAGAATTTTCAATAAAAGTAAAAGATGTGCCGATCTCCTTTTTAATATGAAAATGTAGTTTTTCGAGAAATCGTGAAATAAATTTGAATTTAAAGATTGAAAGAAACCTAAGATTGGATTCAATTTATACATTACACAATTTAATAATAATTTGAAATATTCTCATTTGTAAACTTTTGATCTGAATTAAAAATCAAGTACATACTAGATTTTGGTTTCCTGGAATCGTTTAATCTAATATTAATTTTTATCGTATGAATAATATAGAATGATTTGCATTATATATTATCCCTAAATATATTACAATAGTAATTGAATTACCTGAGCATTTTTACATGTAAATATCTGAGCACTCATATAAAATTAAACATTTTATATATTTATAAAAAATATGAGGGATATATAGAAATATCCTGTTTCTTCGACTTTCCTTCTAATTATCAATTTCATTTATGTTTAATTTTCTATCACTATTAATTAATTCGTTTGTTTACAGTTATCACTTGACATTAATAATAAAATACATCAACGAATTGATCTATATCATTTGTTTTTGATTAATATCTTCTGTAATATATTTGTACAAGTTTTTGCCATATAAGAGATTTCAAGAATACCGGTAATCAAGAACTTGATATTATCGGAATATATTACTTATTTTCTGTATTTTGCATAATCAAACATGGAAATGTGTAATATAGTAATATATTCTACACATATTTACTTTGATTTAGACAGGACAACTTGCAAATTACGTTTGTATATATACACAATGTTTTTAGTTATTTTTTCTTCGCCAATACGAATAATTTATTTATTTATCATTAGTTTCTATTTGTTCACTCTATTTATTATATATCTAATATGAAATCTGCTGTCTTAATATGAAAGTTCGAGTATCATATTTAAAATGTTCGACTTACTCGATACATTGTTTCCTTCCAACAAGTAACGATTTTTGTATAACAAACTTAAAAATATTGCTGGTACGTAGTTTACATATTATTTTTTGTTTTCTTTTTGCTCAAACGATTCAAAACAACTTGAATATTTTGTTTCTTTCAAATCGCCTTGGCTTAACAAAAAACTTTCACGCATATAATTTATCATCGCCATAAAAATTCCAGGTTGACGCATAAAGCACCTTCCTAAATTCCCAATATTATTTTCCGATTTGCATCGCTAATTCAACAACGTGTTTATATTGATTTTATTAATATATTCCTAATAATCGATATGATAACTTAGTATTTAACATGTGTAATTTTATTCAAGGCATCCGTTTCTGATAGAGGTATCTAATTAAAGGTAACATTGCCTGACTTTGAAACACTTGGAACTGTAAATATTTATGAATTAATTGTCAGTGAAATTAACTTTATCGCAAAGCTAGCACCCGCATTGTAATTATAAATGTTGCAGACTATGCAAATCGGTTTGGGATGACGTACATTAGCTGAATATTTTACTGGCTTAATTATTCACCAACTTATTTTTTGTAATTAAACACATTAATGTATCAAGTTAATTACTGAGTGCATTCAATTTTTTATTAAACTTTTAATTAATTTGCTTCCTATATTAATGAGAGTTCCTATAATAATCCGCAGACAGCTGCATTATGTTAACGTCGTCTCAATATAGACATTAATGACGATGACAACATCAATAAGAAAAATTAACACTTATTAATAATGATTAGCCTGCTTATATATAATATAAATATGAATTGTTTTTTATTGGTTTCAAATTAAAACTTTCAATTTTTCTAAATGTTTTGACTACTTAGATGGCCATAATGTGGCTACTTAGATGACCATATCTGTATCCACTGAGGATGACATAAATTTATCAATATTTTATTTGATGATTGAATTTATTAAAATAGCGTATCGCAATTCTACTAAAACAATAAAATATGAAGAAATCGTAGTAAACATCTATCGAAAGTCTCTTTTTACCGATGAGCCGTCTTTCTCATCCGATCATAAATTAGACGCTCGTAGCCTTAACTATCGACCGCTCATATATTTTTTATAATAATTTTATAATTCTCGGGTTAATTAAAACAATCTATAATCTTCGAGATAAACGTTTTCGATCTAATCAGGATCTTTACCGCCGAAGAACAAAAGAAAAGTGTCAATAAACATGTCTTTGGAGACTCTAACTCAGCACGAGGCTGATTGTGAAACCAAATGCGGTCATCTCTTTTCGGAACGAAAAAAGGAACTTTACGGAACCCTGGAGAGAAATTTCGACGGGGTTCCATGAAAAATAAATATAAATATAATTACATATGTTTAATTACCATTATATAAACACGTATATTTAGTTAAATTATGTATAATTTTTATGAAATTCTAGACACGATATACTCTCATTTGTTCTTGGTATCAGATCGTTATTCGCTACGTCCATATATGATACATTTTTGATATATAATCTATATATCTTTCAAAATCTTTGCATCCTATTCCTCAAATTTTACATATTAAAAATATTTGACAACATGTGTGCCAACATTTAACACATCGAACTAAGAAAACAAACGTACAATAGGTACATTGTACGTTTGTTTTCTTAGTTCGATGTGATTTGTTAATTAAATAATAAAATTTTAAATTTAATAAAAATGAACTAAAACCATATTGCATGTTACTGATCATTTTTCGATCAACTACCACCATTTCTGATAAATTCGACACTTTAATTTTTATTCTATGAAGTTAGTGGAAAAATCTTCCTTAAACTTGCAAGCAATATTTTGTGTTGTTTTATACAAACTGAAATGAATGAATCGCAGAGAGTAAATTTTTGGCATTTTTAGAATATCATATAAAATCACGATTTACAATTTCAAATGCTTCGGGAATAAAATTTGAAGAAAACTAGTATGATTCTGCAAATATATAAATTTTGTTAAACTTTTGTCAAACCCAAACGCGGAAATATACACACTTATTTATCCATAACTTATCTATAATATCCATTTACATAATTAAATATAACATAGTGTTGGTTTCACCATTCTCAAAATTTGTTTTTTAACTATTGGTTAAAATTTTTCAACAAAGTTAATTATTACTTATTTGGAATCGGTTTACATATATGCAGATTTCGGCGCTTGTGTAAATGGCACTTTCTGATAATAGACATTCATTAATATTACTTATACTATATATATTATTATTAATCATAATACATCAGTTCCTGCTAATTTTCATGACGTTTGCGTGCGTCAAACTAATCCTATTACCACATGCTTAATATTTAAATCGTTGCTAAATTTGTAAAATATAAATATGATTATTTTTAATCAAGAGATATGTAAGGTTGCGGCCTGTTTTTGTTTTGGTAAAGTGAAACAAAAACAATAGTTTTTATCTGATAGAATTAATATAAAAATCCCCTACCTATACCTATATGTATTCAACTTCTACGCACAAGTTTAATGTTCTAATAATGTTGTTTCGGCGAAAAAACGCACGTTTCACTAAATTAACATACAAATTTAAAAAATATACATACAATATAACTAAATTATTTTTGAAACCAGAAGGATCAGGAATGTAATAAAATTTGAGACAAAAGGAATATTTATTCCAATGAGATTTGAAATGTCTCCAAGTTCAGCCGCCGTTATCTAGTTTCTCAGATCACAATTTTTTATCATAAATGATCTATCAAATCTCATTCAAGGTCCAAAAAATTTGGTGTAGGAGACTTAATAGACTTCCAAAGAAACGCCTAGATTCCGACATCCTCATTTCTAAGAAAACACCTGGTCATTTAAATCATTATTGGTTATTACAAATCAATGTCTGGAGACACGGCATTGATGATCGTGTAGAATTTTGTTGGCACTTTCATAAAAAGACAGGGTTTGATTTTTAAAACGGTTGAAATTTTATAATAATCACATAATAATTTATCAACATTAAAAGCATTGTTATAACAATATGTATAATTTTTTTGTCAAAATTTAATCACATATTAAAAATTAATTCAGTTATAAGATACTAAGGTTGGCTTTAAAATTTCTAAAGAATGAAGGAAGAGAAAAAGATTCCAACCAGGCGTTCTTCTTCTAATGTGAGTCTGACCAATATTCTTAAAGATATATCTTTTTATATTCTCTAAGGTCTCACAGTTTTTTATTTTCCGTTCTTCTTCAGTTCTGCATTTTAAAATTCCACTAATAGAATTCCATTCTATTATTTCTTCTTCCTTGAGGCCCAGGCCTCTGATCTATACAGAGTGATCTTCTAAAAGCTTCTGCACTTCACTGATAAATTTGATTATTCTTGCTCGTCTAAGCCCTGGATGAGTCTTTTTTTTATTTCCACTAACACCTGGATATTCGTGCGGTCACGACAGGTAATCATGACTAATAACTACGTTTTATGTTTTTTATATATAAATAGACTGTGCGAGAGTTAATTACGCAAGGCCCCTGATGTAGTCAATAAATAATTCTCGAATTACTTTATAAATTTTGTAGAAACACACACACATTTATTTTATTGATTTAATAGAATTTTGTTTTTGTCCAATTAATTTTAGTTAATGTTAAAAGATACCATAGTGAATAAAAAAAATTACTTTAAAAGTAACTTCGCTATTTTTGATTATTATTGGTGCTCAATCCGATTTTTTTTATACATTGTTGAACCAGAACATGTTGTTGTTTTATAGCTGTTTTGCTAAATATTTAACTCAAGTAATATAGTTTTCATAGTTTTTCATAGATATTAGTAATAATTCACTTGAATATCTTAAAAATAAAGAATATCGTTTTAAATAACTATAAGTACCATTTTGCCTCAAAGCATACAAAGTTATGGCTTATTCGTTATTTGTAGATTCTTTTTACTAGATTTTTCAACCTTCAGTGCTTAAGCTTGATTTAAAATATATTGCAGGCACCATCCATTTGATAAAGATAATCACTGGCTCTTAATACAAAAATAGGAAACTAACTGCTAGGAAAAATGCTCAGTAATGGCTCAGTCGTTTTTTGCCAAAATTATTGAAGTAATTTTTAAATTAAATTTAAGGGGTACAACTAGTGTAACCGCCTTAAAACAGGTGATTTTGGAAATTTATATTAAACAAACTGCTATATCAATCATTTCAAAATTTTAGGAATATATTTATACATGTTTTAAAAAAACATAGTAAAATTTTTGAAGAAAAAAATTAAATATTTTTTAAGTTATCGTCGAACTCCAACGGCGCGACAAAAAAAAGGCCCTTCACTGGTGCAGTGATTCCGGCTTTCTACGTGGATGAAATTTTAAAAAAAATCTTGTTAAACTAGATAATATTGTCTGTAAAATGAACTACGATGAAAAAAAAATCAAAAATTGACAAAATGACGGCGTTTTTTAAAAAAAGTCGAATTTTACCCAAGATTTTGGTCGTTTCTGGACTGCCCAAATTCGATTTTTGATCCGATCAAAAAATTGATAATTCATTTTACGCAGAACTATATAAAGAACATGTAAAAAAATTGATAATGATCGGATCATTTGTTTTTGAGTAATCGATGCAGAAAAACGTGTTTAAAGATTAAATGATCGTTATACTTTATACTATATATATACTCTTTAAATGGCTGTGACTCAAAAACTATTTAAGATATCTATTTAAAATTTTGGTATGTTATTTTTAAAGGTATAATCTATCGAAATATGGAAAAATTGAAAATTCACACTAGTTGTGCCCCTTAAGAGCAGAAACTGCCAATAGAACCTATATGAATCTTTGGACTTTTGGATATATAGCAACTATATGAATCACGTTGAAATCCATAGTTTTATCTATAGTACACAGGATATTTTGAAAAAAACCGCTATACATGAAGATTTCTATAAATTTTCATTTTTTTTAAATATTATTTATTTACAATACTGTATGAAACTTTAGTGCCATAATCGTTTGTATCAAAATTTTATCAACCTCCGTCAAAGTCAATAATGTTCCGAACGAGTTCCAATAAGCTTTAAATACTAATTTTTATCTTTAAAGTGATTCAGTCTGTTAATTAAACGATATTTTAAAATGTCCTTTATCAGAGTCCGATTATAATGAACATGCGCAGCGTGTCGTCGAACATGAACATCTGAAATTAATTTTACAAAGTGCGCTGATTACATTAATTCGATATTGCCTGTTACGTTTTTCGATCTCCGCTTTGATAAACATATTTATTGCTTTATTGCAAATCTTCGCGGCTGTGTAATTGAAATAAGCCGACATCGGTAATAGACACTGGCACCGAGGAAAATTTTTACCTTTGTAGTACTTTTTGTATTAAAAGGGTATTCTAGTCTAGAGACCTAAAGTTCATATGATTTTTGAAAAGTCGTAAAAAGGCAAACAATATTTTTACTATCAATTATGTGAGTAGGAGTTAAGAAATCGTGGGTAACGTAATGCGTGTAGATATAGCTCGCAGCGTAATTTTTACAACTTTAATTAATTTTTATAATTAAACATTTTTATATAGGTCTAATACTTTAAAAGGTTTGGTTTGACTATTAGCCAACAAAACCATCAAAATCCCAGAAGTGTAAACCTGAGGTTCTCAGGTGCAAACCTGAAGTGATCTCTTGCAAGGCACAAAATGATTGTCAAGGACCCAAATGTTTGATGTTTCTACTTAAGAAGTATTACATATGTCGGCTTGTTATATTTTCTTAAAATTAAGTTTCATCAAAAGTAATATTTTGCTACAATATTGAACATTTTTGGTAAGGTGGCTTTATTTAGTATTTATATAAACATTGTCACATATATGATAAAAATGTTCTTGGTCATACATCCAGTAATTAAAAACGGTTTTATTGGAAGAAAATGTTTTTTATTAAGAAAACATACCTTTCTGGTCTTGATTTGACCCATCTTCAGTGCTACAATTAAATATTTCAGGGTTACAATTTTTCAATTTATTTGTATGGCGAGTTTCTTTACATTTGTTTATGTCTGTTTGTTTTTTCATTTTCATATATTTTCACAATATATATCAGTTATAATACAAATTTATTAAATTGATTAGATTTATGCTACTTTACATGTTTTTGTTTATATTTTTATGTAATTATGCATTTTTTATATTGGTTTAAATTGTAACCCTGAAATATTTAATTGTAGCACTGAAAATGGGCCAAATCAAGACCCGAAACGTATGTTTTCTTAATAAAAACATTTTCTTTTAATAAAACTGTTTTAAATTACTGGATGGATGCCCAAGAACAATTTTATCATGTTATTCCACCATCTAAAGAAAAACATCTCGCTATATCTCACCAAAGCTCTGGCTTGCACTTAAAAGCTCATAATTTTCAAATTATTGACATTGATTTTTTTTGAGAGTTACGATCAATACTATCACCCTGTTTGAGCTTTTCAACTAACTATACATATGTAAAATATTAAATTTGATGCTAATATAACATAAATGTCTCGAGATCAAAGATCGGAAGCTCTTATAAATCTTTAAAAGTTGGTTAAAAGTTTATTTTAGCAATAATGTATTTGTAAAATAAACTTTCAAACAACTTTTAAAGCTTCCGATCTTTGATCTCAAATCATGTATATTATACTAGCATCAAATTTTATATTTTACATATGTATAGTTAGTTGAAAAGCTCAAACAGGGTGATAGTATTGTAATTATCATGAAAAAAATCCATGTCTATAGTTTGAAAATTATAAGCTTTTAAGTGCAATGTAGAGCTTTGGTGAAACAGACCAATGATTATTTTGCATTTATTCAATTAAGCTGTGGATCTGTAACCGTTAATAACATTTCTTGGATTACATCTGAAAATAATGAAACAATTAGTGACATATAACTTTTATAATAAAAACTATGTAAATAACCTGCAATAATTTAAGTAAATAGAATAACTAATCTCAGACTCTTATAGTTTGATATACTGATAAGGGATTATAAGGATATCAAATCCTAAGAATATTACTTGGACCACCAGCTCTCTTTTATCATGTCGTTTGGATTTATACATTTCTATATTGCAACAACGTAAACCTGATCGCAACATCGTAACTCGAAACTTGCACACAAGAGTCGATCTTTACGACGAGATTGTTGTAAATCCGTAATTAAATAATTACATATGACCAGTTGCATAAAGAGCCATTACACCGACAGATTGAATTAAAATTATTCTTGTCAAATGGGACGTGAAAGGTATTGGCAGATAATGAAATAGAATTCGAAACGAAAAAACATATTTGGGATTGTTCTAGTATTACGTAAGCAGATTTAGTACAATTATTTACCACCCCCCATCCCCCTTTGTCAGCAAATGTAAGCAAAGCTGTCACCAAAATGTCAACCAAAATAAGCAAATCAATACCCCCTGCCCCCCTATAGTGCTTACATAATACTTGAACGGCCTTTTCCCCAAATATTTTTTTTATGAACTGATGTTCTAATAAAAAATAACAAACAGAAAATTTTTAAATAATTGGGAGAAAACATTTTTATCCACATTCCTAGAAGTTTCATAAAACGCACTGTTTAAGGCGCTTAATTCACCTATTAGTAATTTTTATTTTACAAATTCAAAGTTCTATATATTTCTCTTTCTGTTTATATTTTTCATGAAAGTCGTAAACAAATTGTTGTTAAACTGCAATAATCTTTAATTAATTCTTGATAAATATCTTTCTTGATACTAACTTGTGGAAAACATTTTTATGACACGCAATTTTGATTATTCTTTACCTTGTGATTATTACGACGAAGTATGTTTACACCTAATAATATTTTGTTCAATATTAAAAATAAATCCAATGCCAAAAAAGACGTAACGAAAAAGATAGAATAAGGTCATATTTTATATGGAAATGATAATATAATATCGGCCGTTCAAAACACATTATCATAATTAATGTAATAATGTTCTTCAAAATAACAATTACTGAATACTACCATATTAAAATGGCATTTAAAAACATGTTGTTATGCTCTGATTGAAAAATGACTTTTATGCGCTATGCGTACAATTGAGTTTACTTTTTTTAAATCCAGAAATATTTCCCAAACACTTTTTATGAAACTACGTGTAAACGCATTAAATAAAAAATGAGTTATTTATTTTTATAATGTTTTAAAAATTGCTTAAGGTAAAAGAATTATTTATACTTTTTATTTGGTCTAAAGCTTTTGATTTATTAAAGTAATTTCTAATTCAAATTCATAAGTATTCAACCAATACTTAAATTGATTATATTAAGTATCATTGAACCAAATATGTTATTTGGTATTTCAGAGAAACATAGTCGAGGTGTTTATAACATATTTCTTACTTTATATATATACACTTAGATGTTTAATAAATTTGTAAATTCAATAAAATTTGTGGATACAAACTTCCGTCGATTATATACATTAAAACAGTTGTAGTCTCAATTGCAAGATTGATCGTCGTTAACAAAATTTCCAGCTCAGTTTTAAATTGTAGTATGTATATTTATATTTGTTTATCACCATAAATTATAATCAGGAATCTAAATCTGCACTTAAATATATTTTATTGAATGAAAAAAGTCTACGACTTCCGTCACAGTTGATTTTTAATGTGTAGTTTCTGCATCGCTGCAGTCGTTCATTTCACTATTATTTTACTCATTTTGTGATTTTCTAAGCCTCGTGTCTTATTAAGATAACTTCAATAAATTTCTATGGATACAAATTGATGAAAATAATCAAAGTAATAGCTCTAATTAGCAATTATCCGCTCGCCGGCCGTTGGCTCTCGACCTCGCCGTAATAACATACCTGAATGTCTCTCTTCCAACCTGAGAAACGTACTTATAAATATTTCTATATATATATATATATATATATATATATATATATATATATATATATATAATATACATCAATGAAAAAATATTGAACAATATAAATATACTTTTTCTCTTTCTTCATATTTACTTGGTCAAGATGTAGGGAATAAAGATTTTTTTTGAAAACAAATTGATATTTATATAGATATGAATCATAAATACACAATCAAAAAATGGTAATAAACGAATGAAATTTTATTATAATTATTTTGTAGTATTAATCTAAATTTGTGGATGATTGTGTATCTGTGTCGTGTGAAGTATTTGGTCATGAATCAAAAACAACTATATCTACCTCATTTGTAAAAAAATCAAATTTATAATATAATATATAATAGATCACACTTTAATGAATAAAAATATTATCAGTTATGGCAAAAAGGCAAAAAATTATTGCCTCTACAAAATTGTTCGTTATTAAGAAAAAAGCTATTTATTATTAAATAACTTGATTTGGACTACAAATTAAGTGAAATTTCACAAGCATTGTCCAACTAATAAATTTTTGTAGACTTAGTCAAACAATCTCTCTTAGATTGATATTTCAATATATTATATAAGAAAATGTATAGAATTTGTACCTTTGCTATAAATTTATTTACTACTAATTGGAACAAATATTTATGAAATATTACTAATCATAAAAATTTCTAACAAAAAATTGTTATATTGCTCAATAGTTAAATATGAACTACAATAATGCAGTTAAAATAAAAAATTAATATATGTATATATATATATATATATATATATATATATATATATATAAATAATTTGTTTCCTATACCTTTTTCTTTTATAGCTAATGTTATATGAATTTCGCAAAATATTATCATTCTCAAAGTCGGATGTTTTCTGAAGACTATCATCTTGCATTTATATATTATATGCATAAAGCTTATATGTAAATACGATTTGCACATTCATAAAACTGCAATTGAACATGGGAAAGTGTTGAGATAACTGAACATATATAGATATTTAGAATTACGTGATAAAAATTAAATTCGAAAGTGAGATTTATCTTATAATTAGATATTTTCAAATCGCTGTATTAACTTATTAAATGGGAAACTGTAATTTTGCATTGAATTTCTTGTATATCTGAAGAGTAGGTCATTATGCTATTATTGGACTTTACAATCAACGTCACACTTTTCAATCATTTTTAAATATTTTTAAATATTAAGTATACACAAATTCGTTTTATTTTAGGTTTTTCCCTATTTTGAAATATTTTAATAGTGTAATAGTGATTGGTTCTTAATAATTGTAATTTTAACCTTTTGATTTTACATATAGAGTTTCACAAACCCAAATTGAAACCAAATGTTCTTTGATATTAGTCCAACTAATTATAAAAAATATTTTTTATACCAAACTTGTATTATAAATGAAACATATACTTACATTCATTCCCATTTTATTTCTAAAGAATTCTTACATAATTTAATTGAATAAGAAATATCTAGTCAGAATATTCATTGGTAATTGCTAATTAGCAATTTAATTCCCATTGCGAAATATTTCCGATGGAAAGTATAAATCTTATTTGCTTTATACACGCATGTCCGCGATTTCTGTGGTTAAGATAAAAATTCGATACGAGAAAATTCCTATCTTATGAATTGCAATAACGTAATTAACATAGGCGTCCTCTGAGATAATAATAATTATTTTATTTTAATTCAGTTATTAACTTTATTTCCATACTGTATTACAAAGATGAATATTTTTCATTGTTTCTAGTTTTATTCGATGATACATCGCCGGAGCCGCTGCATACGAGTGGAAAGGGTTAACAGTATTATCCTATATGCCGTGCACTACTCAGTTAGAACAAAAAGTGTAAACGTGAAACTAAAAAAATAATTATTACTGTAAAAATATAAGAATAATGTAGATAATAGTAATTAATTAAATATAAAGACAAATTATTTAATCAATAAGATTACCTTGTTTATGCGAAAAGGATTACCATTAATACGGAAATCTCATACGATCTTATATAAAAAAATAGATTAATAATATATTACTATTTCACTTCTACAATTTCCCATCGTTTAAATGTTAAATTGTAGTCTATTTCTCTGTTGTTAATTATCGTTAATATTAACTGCAAACTTAAACATATCTAGAGATACATTTGGTCATATTTTATTTAATAAAATATAATTATTAATGAAACTGAGACAGTTATCGTGCATATCTGTTCTAAACGATAAATTGTTCTGATAAGATTATATACTTTACGTTATTCGTATTAAATGAACGGTCTCAACATTAATTGCAGAAATTAATATCTAATGATTATAAGTAGATGGATCTCGTTTATCACTATGTTGTACTGCATTAATAACTTTATATAATTTTTTCAGTTACAATTATACATATAAAGTAAAATTGTTCTATTTATAATCCATAGATGGATTTGTTTCATAGTAGAATCTGATAATTATTAGCTGCAGTATTTAAATTTGTGAAATTTGTAATCAGAACTCAAAATGAATCTTTTTATTATGAGATTGAGAGATGAGAAATTTGTTATGAGATCTTCCATCAAGAAATTTTTCGAAAAAAATTTTTTTGTATTATATTTTTCTTTTTCTTACCGTACCCACAAAATTAAAAAAGAATTCATCGTTATTAATGAGCTAAATTATCTACTAATTGCTGGCATTCTGGTAATTACCTACAGATGCTAAACTTGAATCAAAACAACAAATGAATTGTATCTGCATATAAGTAACAGTATAAAAAAATCGAACGAAAAAGCTTACTCATCATAATGTAGAGCTCTAACTCAATATAAAAATGGAAACCTGTTCGGACAAACATACTTTTAAAAAAATTATATGCTTGGAAAAAATTCAAACTTGATAATTGTTTTCATGTCTTATTAATTCCTTGTTGCATTGATTTAATATTTTTATTTATACAGATGTTGTCAACTTAATATAATACCCCGATTACTTATTATTTATTAACGCTGCTTATCCTTCGCGCAGTTTTCCTAAAAAAATATTCAAGTAACACGTACCGTATTTTATGTACGATATAAAATGTTAATTTTTATCGTATGTCACTCCTTAACTGCGACGAGTTTATAAAAATGTCTGTATTAAATTTTTATGGAAATAATTTGTCACGGGCAACAATACGTTTACAACGTTTATTATCATTCATATAATGTTTATGCGATTGTAAACTTTATGATATATAGTTGAGAATTGGCAAGACTGCTATCAGAACTGCCAATTATGGGATATTATTACCGATTATTTTACTTACGTTGATTATTTGTTTCGTTTTAATCGAATTTTCTCACGTAATATAATGAAATTGTTATTGCCTGTTGTAAAATATCTAGAAAGATGTAGAGTGCTACAATATCACGCTTAATAATATCGAAGTTTATTCAATTATTTGTTCATTCCATATAAAATGTGTAATATGGAGTAATAGAATAAACTTTCTGGCCTTGTGATCGAAATTTTCAAAATTGAGTAAAAACCTCCAAGTTTTTTACAATTTGGATGTAATAGTGTTAAATTTTATAGTTTTGTCAAAAAACATATAGATTCTTTATTTTTTCATAAAAATACTTTTAATGTGTTCATGGGATTCCAAACATAAATAAACCTGAGTAATTTTTATATCTGGATTATCATTCTAAGAATTTGGATGTCGCATAAATTAATTTAGAAGAGTATTTGATTTATTTTTGATATTTGAGCCCCCCTTGTTAGAGCTATAGGATTTCAATGAGTTTCAGTTGAATAACCGCCCCGGAAAGCATGATGTCAAGCAGTAGTGATATCAATTCTCACTTAAAATCATAGATGGCAATATGTTTCCAAGTGTAAATAACCCTTAGCCGGCATTGCTACATCAATTAAAAATTGTCACATAGAAATAGGACAACGGTTTGGGTTGTCATCTATAAAAAGCCACGTCGTTTAAATAGTCTTCAGTATAGCTCATAGACTCCTTAAGTTTTGATTACTTTCAAAAAATAAAAAAATTAAATTTTAATATGAATATTCAATTTTGTTTTGATTATAAGAGACTATTTTCATTCATTTAATTTTTAAGTGTCTATACATCGTGGTATTCTTAGTATTAATAAACAGTCAATAAGTCACCAAGACGACTAAATTTTCTCATGGTAATTTAAACTACGATCAATAAATGCGTTTCCCTTACACGTGCATTTTATTGCAGCTTGCGTTGCATTTCCAATTTTTATCGTAAAATCATATAGTAATTTAATAAAGTAGCAGGAAGATAGTTTATTCAACTGTAATTTTGTGATAAAATTATTCTAGAAATAGGTTGTGTGTTAGAACAATAGCCAAAATAAAGCTAATAATCATGTTAGGCAATGATACCTTAAAGATCTTTTAATTTATGTTACTTTTGCTGATTTGTATGTATGTGTTTCATTCATACCTATAGCAAATTCAATACTTTCTAAGGCCAAATAATAATGTAGTTATGTAGATTATATAATATTTTCTTTGAAAGCTTAGTAATTCTCAATATTATAATTGTAATTATATCGTTTAATTATTAATCGATACAATATTCTCGCGGAATTTGTTCATAAATCA
This sequence comes from Ctenocephalides felis, assembly GCF_003426905.1. Taxonomy (NCBI): domain Eukaryota; kingdom Metazoa; phylum Arthropoda; class Insecta; order Siphonaptera; family Pulicidae; genus Ctenocephalides; species Ctenocephalides felis. The sequence goes on along the minus strand of NW_020537758.1, from coordinate 25,785,816 downwards.
AGCATATTTTTAATATCTTGATGAAAGTAGTTTATCTAAATATCTTTACGAGCCTAGATATGTAATAAAAGTATTTTTTTTTTTACTTTAGGGCGAAGAAGATTGGAGAAAAGTATGTATAAAATTTCATTATCGCAAATTATATTTATTTCATATTTAGGCAAATGCTGGACTCGTTTCTGATAAAAACTAGCACAATTGATGAAAAAATATGTAATTCTTTTTTTTTAAGTATTCAAAATACCGCACAATTTACAAGTAATATGTTTTGAACTATATAAAATCCCTTGTGCAAAAGCTAAATCTCTCCTCTTGTCAAATTAAATTAAGTCTTTAGTATAATTATGGAAATAGTTTTTCCCTAGCTCTTCTCTTAAAAAGTAAGGCGCACGTCGAACGTCAGGTGAACGGAAGCGATTTATTTTCGCGATGGAACGATCGACCGGACGCGATCGAACCGAGGGCAATTATCAGAGTCGCGGGGGTGTGACTCACTCGACGTTTAACCCGCTATGCAGAAGTGATCGAGGTTACGCTCGGCGGACCGGGCGCTATGCGCGAAACACATCACTTGTACGATTGGTACAAGTTATACATTATATATTTATACATACTCAATCCTAATATTTTTTTGGATTTATGTCACATGTTTCTAAAACATGAACAACAGAAAAATATTGTCAAAATGAAAGACTTGACTGTGACTTTCTAAAGTAGCTTTTCTAAAATCATTATACTTTAACAAATATTGCATTGTTTATTTGGGTACTTCTTGTGATGTTACATGTTAAAAATAACTTAAAATAGAAAAAGTAAAAAATAAAATAAAATAGAAAAATTATTTTAATTATAAAAATAATATTAAAGCTGAGCGGGAAAAAAGTACGCGGTAAAAAATGTTAACCACCATTATTTCAAAAGCAACTATAGATGTTTTAACGGTGCTGTATTAAAGTAGAAGGCAAAATATGTATAACATAGGGACAGTCTCGATTTTCCGCCTTGCGTCCCGTCTTTTTATAAAAACAATATTTGTCCCGGTTTTAGGTGTTTTGTCCCGGATTGTCCCGGATTTTTAAAAACGTTTTCATTGCCGTTATATTTTTTAATTAATTTCAACTACAAAATTTAAACCGAAAAAATGTGCATATAAGTTTTTCGTTCACCAACAAACACCCCCCTCCCCCCGCTCTCGCACCCATTCTAATTCGTCCAGGATTTCATGCAAAAAATATGGTCACCTTAGTATAACCAGCTTTCACCTTAATTTCTTATATATATATATATATATATATATATATATATATCATTATTTATACCAAAATAAATTTTTTGTTGGTAGTTTTTAGTTTTGATCTATTATTTTATATGTAATACCTAAATACAATTTTTAAGTACACGATTTTTATATGTTTTATGATTCGTAATGCTATTACATTTTTTTTTATTCTCTATTTTATTTACAACTGTCCAGTTAAGGACATTTAATAAATTTGGGGAATTTACAATTGTCAGCCGTAAAGGAACACTGTATATGTACTAAATGGGCATGTTGGAAGAACAACTCAATATTATTAGATTTAACAGTTTTTTTTATATAACCTGTATAACGGCTGGGTTGAAAAAGACCAAATAAACTTTTACCAAAACAATGGTGTAAACAATAGGAGAATAGTAAGTAAAAAAAATTAAATTCAAAAAAACAATTTTACAAAAGATAGATTGAATTATTGATAATTGTTCCGTTAACTATTAATTTTTAATTAATAGTTATTCTAATTCTGCTGATGAATATTTCTTACCAAATACCAGATCAAGGTTATATACCATGTGATTTTTGTAAAAAAATGTATCCATGAATTTTGCATTTCACATTGGTTAAATAACGTAGCTGTTATTGCGTAAAAATCCTTTTAAATTAAAAATAAGGCATTGAATTTTTTTGCCTCCTCTATATAGGCAGGTACATAGATAGGCAGGTTAAATGACAAATTTTAGAAAAATAGCAAAAAAAAAACATTTTTATAATTAAAAATTAATTAGCAATTTTACTGCACATAGTTTGTTTAATACGTGTTATGTGTAGTGATTTAATTTCTCTCATATAGACAATATAATACTAGAACTCGAATTAGACTTTTTTGATCCTCCCTAACCTATATATTGATTTTTTTTTATTATTTTTAATTGGAATTCCTGCTACAACAGGCAATGATCATGAAGTAGCATTGCGTTATGTCAATATAATAGTAAACAAAAGTATTGTATGTGCATACATGCTAGTATAAAATTCACTCTCAATATGCAATAAACCAATGCTTTGAATTCGCTTCTGCTCCTGAGTTCACTGGTAAATTACTTCATCATAACTCTCATTTGCGTATCGCAATTATATATGCACATACGTATAATCGTTGTAAATACTGTATCATTTTAATCTCATTTCTCGTGTAATGGAGTACTTTAGTTAATTTCTTGGAGTTTTTTATTGATAATAATGCAGCCGTACGAACCGTATATGTTTCGTGTTACGCGAACATGAAACGATGCAAATGGGTGCGTAATGTGTTTATCATGAGGGTTGCCGGCTGGGTGAAAGAAACTATTCGTCGCAAATGTAAGGTAAATAGTTGTATATAGTATTATGTCTTTAGGAATAAAACTAATACGTTTACTATTTTTCATATTGTATGCGAGAAAAATTGCTTCAATATTGTATTCATACTGCAATCAAAAAAGTAATATGTAATAGATACTTTTTAAACTTTTTAGTATGTATCACACTATATTTTCATTAGACTCTCAAGGATTTCAGGTAAATTTTTTAAATATCTGAAGTATGTTTATTTATCGGTACGGAACCCAAAATTTATACGAGGCACAAGATCCAATTTTATTTTCAGTAATTATACTGTCTAAATCGAATGAACTGCATTACAACAAATAACATGTATCAAAAAATTAACTATCAACCTATGTTCCGTAAGATTCCTTGTTAATTCCAAATTATAGAAATATGTTTTTTTGCTATTTTTCTAAAATATGTCATCTATCTTAAATGCCCCGCCTACGAATTATAGCAACCTTACTTTTAATTTGAACCACTTAAGGGATTTTACAAAATAATAGCTAAGATATTTTACAAAGATTACTCAGTAAACATTGATCTGGTATTAAATTCTTACTTTGTGATGGCCGTATATCTACTGACAGTGACATTGTTAGAATAAAGGTGATGGCTGGTTGAACAACTGTTGCCTTCTACTTTAAAATAGTATATATATATATATATATATATACGTTACTTGTTTTTGAGATAATTATAGTAGACCCTTTTCACCTGCGGACTTTAAAGCTCCGCTTTATCCTCCCAACTTCTGACTAAAATGAAAGTTTACTATATAGACTTCTTTCTGCTCGAAAAGAGTTTGTTTTAGTACTTTATCCTCAAAGTAGTGAAAAACATTATTTTATCAAATTTTCATCTTTGAGCACACCTAAATTCGGTTAAATTTGAATCATTTGAGCTTTTGTAAGTTTGAAAACTTGTAGTTTTCACTTGTAAGATTCACTTTTTATATTGTATTATTTCCAAAATGACTTCAAAATGATGAATAATTATATAACATACGCAGTTAAGAATTAATTAGAAAATGGCAAATGATTTCATCTTCCAAATGTTGAATTTTTCAATTTGAAAATGGTGGCAGCATTTCACATATGTATTTAAAATTAAGCGAGAAATATCCCACACGAAGATTGAAAAAAAATGGCCATACGACCTTAAATAAAATGTCAAAAAATAAAAAAAGAGAGATATCTCATAGGAGATAATCTCTTAAATGCATTAACACCAACAGCATATTGTCTTAAAAAATGTATATTATTTTGATTGACTATAAAACTATGCGAATAAAAATTTTTAAGATACCCTGGACGTTTACTAACTTAGTCTGTAATTATACACAATTTCTTACTGTGCCGCTGCGAACAACTTAATATTAGAAACTTTATGCTTAATCCTAATATTTTTATGAAAATTATACGTTATGATAGAGCCACAAATTCTATATGGTCCTTCAGCTAAAATTGCAGCACATTTCTGTCAAAAACACAATTAATATAAAACATATATATATATATATATATATATATATATGTATATATATGTATATATATAGATATATATATATATATATATATATATATATATAGAATATCCAATGCTTTTTTCTGAAAGTACAAGTTTACAATTAAAAGCAGCGTATGTACAACTTAATTGAATGTGATTCTCAGCGTACCATTATGTAGAGATCACGATTTACAAGCAACTATTAATCCTACTATAATAGTAGGTCAGTTAATATCTATGTACGAAAGCTCTTTTCTGTCCACCGTGACGGTGACCGATAAGGTGACGTGAGCTCTCAGCGCGCGCCATTAGCTAATGCACGAGGAGCCGGCGGCTGATAAACGCCGCGGAGTCGCGACGGATGGAACACCCGAAAATTTTAGCCAAAACGTATTATATGCCGATTTCGAACATTTAAAAAACATTGGATTGATTGATTCAATAAGTCGCCATTTATTCTTAAATTGGGAATCCTAAGTATCTTGCAAAATAATTGCAACATTTCACAAAAGCACCGTGTGAATCTTATAAATTGAGAATGTAACAGCTGATTAAAACACCAATATCACCTGTAGATATTTACTTTCCAATTTTTACTAGTCTATATCTAGTTTACTAGATATTTGTGGAAATTGTTTACTTTCCAATTTTTACTAGTATTCAATTTCCATACTGGCAGATTTTTTATGAGAATTTTAGATTTCAATTTATGGTAAATTATCAGCAAACGAGCGTTAATTAGGTAGGCAATTAGCAGTTGGTCGAAAACTTTGACTTACCAATTTCAGTTCATAAAATTTTGAATTAACTAATTTTTTAGGAAGAACTGGAATTCGATCTATAGAAAATTATTTATAAAATCTATATGAATCTGTCTATAGATAGATATAGATAGATAGTCTACAGTAGCTGGCAAAACTCATGTAATTCTTTTAAAATATCTCCAGAATTAATGAATTGAGAATATAATTGCGTGCTAATAATTTAGCAGTTTGTTTCAAAGGTCTATTCTACATACTAGCTGAGTTTGATTTTCTGTTGTCCCAGTATTATTTTTATTTTTCACAAATTTTATTTATTTTATTTTTAATTTTATTATTGTCATTATTTGCGTTTTTATATTGAATCATCATAATCCGGATATCATTTTAATGAAAATACTATCCTTTATTTTGTACTCTATTTTATTTATATTTATGTTATTATTCACCTGTGTTACTAGATGTTATATTATTTAGCAGTTGTAACAGATATTGTAAATAAAAAAAAATTCAATTTCTCATCTTCGAATAAAGCTACTTCAGGAATTCTTTATTGAACTATTATTAAATCAATTCAAAATTTTATCTAAATTATTAGAGAATATTTTTGTCCGCATGTGGCCAAGGGCTACGGGTATGGCTTTTACAGCATATATTTAAGTCATATTTGTGTAAAAAATATTGTTTATAACAAATGTAATAATTATTAATAAGTTCAAGTTATTTCAAACGAAAACTACAACAGCATTAAATAAAAAATCAGATTTAATTTAAATATATTGATCAAGCTTAAAGTTGTCTCAAAATCCTAAATGCTTCATGCTCAAATTAACGAAATTAGTTTTTTTTAATAATGAGGCAAATAATTTTAGCTGACCAAATTTGAAAAAAAATGTTTATCCGATGATACAGAATTATATATTTAATTCGATCTATAAAAACTGCCAAGGCCAAATGATCGAAACATCCGAAAACAAACATAGTAAATTAAAGCCATTTCCAAAACCAAATTTTAATGGACAAAAAACTTAATACAGTCGCATATAAAGCAAATGCAAATATTGCATAAAGTTATTAACCTAACAAAGATTTTTTTTAATTTTATGTTTCCGATTGCTTTCGAAGAAAATAACCAGTTCGTCGCTTTGTAAAAAATGTTCCCTAATGTGCGGTAAACGGCGTCGTTTTGGACTTGGACTGTAATTACGAATCGCGAGCGATTTGGCGAATTCTCGGTATCGATGCCATCAGATCGAAATGTTTTGCGGCGAATTCGCGCTTTTCTTCGACAACTTGCGTGAGGTGTTCGCGGATTTAGAAGTAACTGCAGGAAAAAATGATTTCATGAACGCAGCACTTGTTACATGTTCTAGAAAAAGTAAGAGTAATGGTGTGTAAAACACTTAAGTGGAATTTTATCATTACCAAGATATATAGATGCAAACATTTTACTGTGGATTGAACTGACAGAGAAATTGGCGTGGTTGGTGATATAGTTATTTAATAACTTCCTGTACAATTACTTAGAGAAATTGAAAAAAAACGAATAATCAAGTAATTTATTTATAACTCAGTCCTTATTATTCTGGCATAATTTAGCAAATATTGAGGAATTTGATAAATATATTTCTACCAGTTTTCCATGAAACATATAACTGTATTAGAGCTTTTAGTTAGACTAGATGTTTCAAAATGGATTTGGTTTTTGGAAAAAGAAGTTCCCGTTTCTGTGTTATAAATTAATAATTATTGATTTGCAACGCCATAATTTTATAATGAAAATAGTGTAATCTGTAAATGATAGTTAAGACTTACGAATAAAAATGGCTAAAATCGGCCACATTCAAATCTGTAATTATTCTTTCACCATATCCAGATGAAACATCTGAGATGACAACATATTTATTAAACCCTTTCCACTCGGATACCGCCACTCCGGCGGCAAAAATGATTTGAATCTCAGAATTCTCGAGAGGAAAGTAAATTGTAAGTAATAATAAATAATAAAAAGTTGAAATTTTTAAGTAATTATAAGAATTTTACTTACATATTACAAAAAATAAATGAAATATGTATTATTTATTTTTATTTGCGATCTTCATATCATAACCAATACTGCGTTTATTGTTTGCTTTTGAAAGGACAGGTTTCAACAATTTGTTTCAAAACGATAAACACCATATTTGTTTTATGACCATATTAATTTTTTTATATTTTTTCCTTATAATTTTAGTCGTCTTGTTCATACATTTTACTAAATATTTCATCGGTTACCATAATCTGCTTTAAGAAATACATCACAATCTAACTAGATCATCGTTAGGCCACCACTTTCATTGAGAATGTTTCACAAAGTGTCACAATGAGCAGCGGCGGCAAAAAATCTTGACGCAACTCGATACCTAATCAGATCTCTCGTTACAAGAGCAACGAGCGACGGCAAAAAATATGAAAACGTACAAAGCAATTCTTGGCAATCAGCATTCGCCACTTTTGCATTTCCGTTGGTTTGCCGCAATGAATTGTTGCATTGATAGTTGATACACTTTGCATCGGAAATTTGACATATTAATAAATTTTCACATAAATATATCTAGCAGTGTATGCCATTGCCTATTCGTACAAATCACTAAAACATCCCGTCATAAAACCCTACCCTAAATTAATTACATCTATTCTTATAAGTTTAATTTTATAAAAATCTAATAAATTATTTTGCTTTGGAAGTAAGCAATTGATAAGAGCTTTCATATTCATTCATTCATTTGTCATTTTGTGGGCTTTTTCCTAACTTAGCGGTTAAAGCTCTGGGAATAAAGATTCTTACTAGGTTCGCTTTCCTTTTTACATAGCTTGATGTCCAGCACTAGTGATAGCAGTTTTTACTTAAGAATATAGATGGAAATATATTTCCAAGGGTTATTAGCCTTTCTTCGATTTGCTGCCACAAGTTAACAAATCATCAGTACTTTGGATATTCTAATAATATAAACATATCAAATAGAGATAGACCAGTTGCTGAGATGCCTTCTAAAAACAGGTCGTAGGACTTCTTAGTGGTCTCCAAATATAAAAAGAAATAATATATATAAAAGTTGTATAGTTTAATAAAATTGTTCGAAAATTTATAATTTATATAAGATTTGATCAAAGACTTGAGCAATTCCAGTATCGAATCATAAATTACAACTCTGCAAGAAAACTTCTTTTAAATTCTAAATCTTAGCTATTACTTTGTGTTTATTTGCAAAATTTATTGCAATTACAAACAACTATTTAAATCATTACACAATCAATATGTTTGCTGCAAAAATAAATGAAATACTTTACTAAAGTAAATATTCCTCTCGTATTACTAATAGACTCGGATTAATAATTCATATTTATGGATCAGGAAGCGTGTTGAAATGTTACTATTAGCATTACTCTGATTAAATAATTTACATTTCATTTCATTATTATTTACGGCGTGCTGAGCGATTATAAATTCAATAAATCATGTTAAGTTGCACAAGAAATATGTAGTTATAATCAGAATCACAGAATGATTAATTAATATTTTTCAAATTTACAAATAATTAACTTAAATATGTAACTCTATTGTTACTTAGTTCTTGCTTTCTATTTGAAGAATTTTTTGTCTATTTATTTAAAGCATATTTTAAACTGAAGTAGCTTTTTAAACACTCTTTTTAATTGAACTTTATAGAGGTGGCTATAACAAAGCCTATCATCTTTCAAACAGTTGTCAATCAAATTATATTGATTTATGTGGATGAATTCTAGTCCTAAAACATTGAGGTATTTGTACGTTGCAGGAAGTATTAGTAAATTAGCAATTATCACAGTATTTGCCATTTTTTCCACTGGCATACCGTTTCCAATTGAATTCATATAACTCGTCCTGTCAGTATGAAATGATTCAGCTAAACTGACTTTTTTTTATTGACTTAATTAGTAATTATTAGCATTACAGAATATCTCCGAGCGGCCATAAACCGAGTAAGTTTTCACAGGATAAGATCCGAGAGCAGTTCGGAGCAATTAAAATATGAAGGACATTTATGTGTTGGCAACTATGTTGCAGTTTGGTTTATGAATGTTTTCTGCTCAATATAATTTTATGGCTCATACCTTTATTATAGTATTAAGTAGAGAATTTTAATTAATGACTTGTAAAAGAGGATCTTAGGCGGGTACGGACATCGATGTTTTATGCCTGGTAGAACATCGACTATAAAATCGATGGACAATGTATCAGAATTTAATGGTCTTTTATACGTGCGTAATTGAAGTCATCTGATAAATGTTTCTTTTTTATTTTGCCAAGGGATTAAATCGTAAAAATTCAATATGCAACGTATAAAATCGTTTAATTTTCTTACTGACACGTATGAGCTTTAATTTATGACGTAGACGGAAATTTGCAAGATGCTGAGATTTCGTGAGAAACGTGTTGTTATTCTTAAATACTTTGTTTTATTTAATAACGAATAAAATTCAAAACGATTTAGTACATATGGTTAATCGCAAAGCCGCTGTAAATATTGATTTTTCATAATACTTTATTTGTACTATCCCTGTATGTATTCGTGAAGATGTATATATTTATTTTATTAATATCCGTTTATAGCTGTTTAATTATATTCATATTTATGCATTCATTTGTTTTTATCTCAGTTTTTATAAATTTTATATATATATTTAATATTTTAAGTCACCGATCAATTTTTCTATTGCAATTTTTTATGAATGGTTAAATTTTATAAATAAATATTATATACCTAATTATATACCTTTTTATTTATTCTTATTGAAAAATAAAATTAATTAAAATATGCTAATTTTGTAAAAAAATAAAATACTAGTTAGTTACAATACACTTTCCACTCTGACATATACCTCTTACACTGAATGAATTTACCATTTTCTACTAAATGAGTTTGCCGCCTTCCATGACCCGAAAAATACTTTTTTTCTTAAAAGATTTCACACACAATATCCAATATCCGATCTAGCATCCCTAATTACCAGAATAATATACAGATCATTCTGCTAATGGATCATAAAGAATGTTTACTGAAAACTAATCCTTGTAATCCTCTTTAGGCTTTTTGAAAAACGATATTGAATGCATCAATGATCAATACAGATTTCCAAGGCTGTTGTAAGAGTAAATTCTAGTAACACATTTTGTTTGTAGATTTTTTATATTCTTTTGTGGATTTAACAAGCGGAAAAGTAGATGTTTAGAGAGATGTAAACACAAAAGATGAACCTCTTTTGAAAAAAGTACTCTGGATATGAGAAACTTGAGATTCATTCTCAAATAAATTAGATTTTTTTAACGTACTATTGATATTTCTTTAACTCTTATTAAACAAATTTAATTAAATTCAACAAAGAAAAATATTTTTTGACATACTTCAGCACAGATATATCACATTCTTACTAAATTGCTAATTTTGGTGTGAATATTAAGTAATTTATAATATATTTATTTATATTTATTTATTTATTAATAGCAATCAAGATACAATTTAATTTTATAAGCTATTGTGACACAAAGGATACGAAAAATAACAATAATAATAAATAAATAAATAAACATAATAATAATAGTAATAATAATAATAATAAAGAAAAGAAAAAAAACGAAAAAAATTAGTTAGAGTTCACTCCAATGAGTGAAGTCTAGTGTTTCATTTAAGAATATTAAGAAGGAATATCGCTATATCAGTAAATTGGTAAATGATTTCCTAAAAATCAAGGTCAATTTTACTATTTTGGAGCGGAATTTGGCAGTTGAGTTACTCTATTTTTGTTTCAATAATTTTCTTTTTTTTCATATTGACAACATACTCTTGAATTGTTTATTTGCAGTCAAATAGTCGAAATAAAATACAATAAATATTTGAGTATATATTATGTATGTTCCGATACTGTATGTGTGTCATCATTCAGCACGTTAACAAATTCAAACCAGGCAAAAATGTACAAATTTAAAGATAAAATATAATGAAGTAAAAGTAAATAAACTATAAATTTAAATAAACTAAAAGTTAAATAGTAAAATTATGCAGTCAGTAACATGATTTACAAGTTGTAAAAAAGATCATATACATGAATAATAGATAAATCCTTTATTTTTAGATAAATTTTATTAGTTTCTATTTCAAACAATTAATCCAATAAATAAAAAACTATTAGTTTTTCTATAGATGTTTAGCCAGTTGCTTGTTAACTAATATTGATTCGAGATACGTAGTTATGGTATAAAATAAATTTCACAGAATTTAAATTAACAAATGTCAACAGATCACGAATGTGGCAAATGTTTGAACATTGTGCAAACATATGTTACCCTAACATTGAGTAATTGATTTTTTTTATTCTCTTTATTGAATTACAATCTGTCTTTACAAAAAGGAAAACATTCAGTAATTTTGATGATATATGAAATGTTAAACATTAGATCTAAAAGGTTACCCAGTAGTAAGCCATTTCAATTTTGATATATTAAATTTAAATTTTGTGATTATATAGAGTAAGAGTAATTGATTTGCTATCTCAATTCGTAGCAGTCAAATATTAACTAAAATATGACTCACCTATGCGATCTATCTCGACAATTTTGAACACCAGTTAAGACACTGAAAGTCACTTCAAATCACTAACACCTCTTTTTGAAACAAAATCTTTTCGAAACAGCAAAAATCACAAAAAATTGCGTTGTCACAACAAAAAAAAAATCAGGACTTTGGAGTAAATAAAAAATAATAGTACGGAACTAAAATTTATCAAGACAGCACCACACCTTTATCGGTTTGTGCTTCGGACCTGACTGAATAACTCGTCCCACCTTCAAGCTCGTAAAACATGAGTTACATCGCGAACGAGGATAAAAAAACGTGCGCGGCTCCGGGGCCCCCACTTCGTGTTCGGCTGACCACTCCTTGAAGTAACCTAAGCCAATAAGGGGGCTCAGAGTTGCCTGGCGGGACTGACTTTCCGACGACCGAGATCGTCCAATTTGGATGTGATTTACGTAGTGCCATAACGAGAACGACGAACGATGATGAGTGAGTTTTTATTAGGCGGTTGGGATAATAGTAGAGTATTGGTTTTCCTAAAAGGTTTAATAATGTTAATGAAAATATGTTCATTTGTTACATTATTAATATTGTTGGAGCTTTGCTCCAAAGTAAGTCCTGTAATATGATAGCACCACATTTAGTTTACTACCCATCTCTCGATAATTGGATTTTTATTTTTGAAACTTTTGCTTCCGTGCTTCCGTTTGTTTGTTTTCCATTCCTCGTATTAAGTTTCAATTCGTGAAAGTCCTGCTTCATGTTCAATTATCTTTGATTTTGTCTTTTTAGACCTTGATTGGCCCAGTTCCTTTCAGTATGTAGCAGAATTATGTTCTCACATTATTTTATACTAATTGTGAAAAGTTTTTTTTGCACGGTTCTATGGAATTGGAGAAAAAAAGCAAGTGCATGATTGATCATTTAAGCAACACTAATATATCTATTTATTTTGAACATAATCACACCTTGATTAAATACAAGATACAAAAGTTTTCCAATTTCATTATTATTGTTGGGCTCAGCCGTAGGTTTGCGTTTAAGAGCTACGAGACCTGAATCAGAGGTTTCGGGTTCGATACCCACTTCGAGCAGCCTGTTGTCAGGCAGCAGTGACAACGATTTTCACTTGGAAATATAGATAGTAATATGTTTCCAAGTGAAAAGCCCTTGCCCGGCATTGCTGCACCAATAGAAAGTCAGCCCTATTAGATTAATTCTAATAACAAAAAATTATCAAATATGGATGGATTAACCACTGGGTTACCATCTAAAAAATACGAAGTAAGAAGAAGTTTCAGCCCAACAGCTCATAGAACATAAGGTTCTGATTGCTGTTAAAAATATAAAGAAAAAAAATTATTATTGTTATTTTTTGTTATTTAGATTCTTGAAAAAACCTTAGAATGTTACTGCGGTTTTCATCAATAAAAATGTTTTTTTTTATTTAGTAAAGTCTATAATTGTCGTGAGATAAAAACGTTATTATGCACAATAATGTGCTATATACCAATAGTGATAAAATATGAAGCTTTCTTGTAATATTTATCAATTCAAATAGTAACAGTTCCTAATATTCTTAATCTATTTTAAAAGCATATAAAAACATGTGAATGCTTAATTTCAAATGATGAATCCAGAAAATTACATCTTTTCATAGACCAATGTCAAAAGTATTTTACATCATGTCATGCCAATGCTTATACTGTGAACCTTGAAGAACATTAAATTAAGACCTTTAAACAAACTAAATTCATTGACTTCATTGTTTTTAATCAATCTTTTACAATAAATTACTTTATTTACTTATTTTATCGCACACATTATAATCCTCATCCGAGCGAATTTTAATGAGAATGATAGAAGGACCACTTTGAATAAATTTATATAATGGATTCTTGTTGCTGTTTGTTATTGACAAAATTAAATTTTCAAGGTAAAAGGATTTAAAAATGCACTAATGCAGAATTTGGAATCAGACAGAACAAAACAAGATTGTGAGATTGATGTTTATTACTTTGATATAATTTTTTAAGATTTTTTTTGTTAACTTCGGTACAAAGTCATCGTAGAACACAACTTTGGATTTTTTAGACTCTAAACTTACTTGTATTTTGTTAGTGAGAAAGTTTAAAATCAACTAAATAGTTTAAATAAAAATTCTAAAAATCATATTGTGTATTAATATGGTTCAGTCCTATAATTTTTAAAATCATTAAAAATACAATAATATACCTGATCTAATTATTTGCATATCTTAAATTATTTATTCAAATCATATTCGAAGCAAACTGTTTAAAAATTATACTAATTTGGCATGCGTTATTATTTTTTACATTTGGTTTTCTAATTACAAATGATTCATTCGGCCTACGACCATTTAAATTGATATGTTGTGTAATAAATTCCATTGTGTTTGTTCATCGCAGTCGAAACAGATTGAAATTAAAATATTTTTTGAATATAAAATAGTAATTAGTGTTTTTATATGCCAGTTAATCATTATTATCTATATTTTAAAACATACCATGACAAAAAGTGTGTTCTACTTTTGGTTATTAATTTTATGCAACATCAGTGATTGCAGTTTTAATTTTAATATTTATGGATGATTAGATATGGTGTCATAATTGTTGCATGATTTTGAGATTGGAATAATCGATTTTTGAATGGGGGTCGGATTATTTGAAATGCGCTTTTAAATCACTATCACTTTGAAATTAAATAATAATGATTGCTAGGATTTTATACACTTGTAGGATGTATATTATTTAGGAAGGATTGCTGAAAAAATTACTCTACTCCTCTTAATAAATCTGAGGCTTTATATGCCGGAAAGTATTTTGCTGACTCTATACTCTATAGAGTATAGAGTATATATACTCTATATACTCTATACACTATACTCTATCTTTACTTTTACCGAAGAATCAAGTTACCTAAAAAATCTTTCTTTTTGATTAATTTTTTTTCTAATTTATTAAATTATTTTGATGAATATATTGTCTTAAAATCAATACCCTAATGATCATAAAATTCTGCTGTTTTTTTTAATACATCGAAACTTAAAATAAAAATTATACGAATTATGAGAAAACAGAGGGTACCTATGGATATAAATAAATACTTTGCAGTAATATATAGCAAGTCCAATTTGTACTCCATGGGATAAATTAATTAAAGTATGCCCAAATTAATAAGAAAATAACTGAATAAATACAACTTATTGATGTTTTTTTAAAGCCTGATTTTTACAGTTTTTTATCTTATACTATGACTTAGCCCAGTCAAAAATCAACCAAAAAGCCTCTTTTTAGAACTGTGTCATGAAAAAACAATACAAATATTTTGAGAATCATTATAGGCGCATGTATCGATGAAAAAAGGGTATTGATATAAATAAATACCTCATAAGTAATTAGTTTCACATGAAGCTTCCATCAATTTTTTTTCTATATTTATTTTGTTAAAAAATTCTCGAGCGCATCGAATGTAAGTAAGGCGCCTCGTACAAATTACGAGACAATGACTTTGCGGTCTATACCGAAGCGTTTCAAATCGCAGACAAGCGGGTAGAAAATACAAGTTCAAAGTCGAAAAAGTCGAAAAATCCTATTGCCATCGGTTTCCAAACAACTTAAAAAAATCTGTGATTCCCTTTTAGTACAAAAAACTTACTTACATCAACACACATTAAATTTTTTTCATATAAAATCTGTGAAAAATTATATGAATAAATACATTGTTACTGTACATTTAATACACACTTTTTTCTAATACATTTTTAAATTAATTACAACGTCCATATTTTGATAGCAGAATTATATAATAGTTTTGCATTGAGATTGCTTTGATATTAATATTCATAAAACATTCTTAGGATAACTATATATATATATTTTGAAATTTTTTTTTAACAGTAATCAGAACCTTACGTCCTATGAGCTGTTGGGCTGAAACTTTTCCTTACTTTGTATTTTTTATATGGTAACCCAATGGTTAATCCATCCATAATTGATGAGTTTGTTATTAGAATTAATCTAATAGGGCTGACTTTTTATTGGTGCAGCAATGCCGAGGAAGGGCTATTTTCACTTGGAAACATATTGCTATCTTTATTTTCAAGTGAAAATCGTTATCACTGCTGCCTGACATCAGAATGCTCAAAGTGGGTATCGAACCCGGGACCTCTGATTCAGGTCCTGTCGCTCTTAACCGCTTACCTATGGGCGAGCCCAACTATATTTATGAACACTTTCTTTTCTTCGTTGAATCAAGATTGAAGCCATTTACGGTTGTTAGTTGGTGGTTCGATGACAAGTATTAACACCAAAATTACTTTTATTGTCAGAATCGACTTTTATTGCTAGTAGTATTTTGTTATGATTTTTTTTTTCATTTCATTTTCGCATTTTGTCTTAGCTAAATTAATTTTTCTTTATCTGTTTTTTATCTTATAGCAACCCTTCATGTGACTACCATTGAAATGGAAACCAGTGGTATCATTACCAATGAAATTTATCCACGATGTTAAAGACCAGCTATATAACCCAGACCCGTTGTCAAATATAAGTACTTGCATTCTGCCAAGCAAGCATGTAGTGTAAATATATAAACAAATATTTAGAATTACATAATTTTTGACCCCGACAGAGCACTCGGCTGCAGTGAATCTGAGGAACAAAGGAATTTTTCTCATCGTCAAAAATATATCAAGGTATATCACACATTTTAGCCACATTCGACAATAGTAAATACAAGCACTGAAAAATAACGATACAAATTCATTGTACACCTTTAATAGTGTACAAATTTTTAAAAGCTTACTAGTTTAATATTTAGTTTTTTTACCTTTTTGTGTTTTCCATATATCATACTGTAAAGAACTACATCATTGGAAGCAGATCTTAGCTTTTTCTTTGTTCAATTCCAAGCCATGCAATTGATTTTATATCTCTTGTAGATAGATGATTTAGCTCGGTTATATAAATATGATTTGTTTTTAAAAGTGTGAGTTCGGTACGGTTAGGACAAATTGTATGGGTACCGCTTTGCCTTTTTCGGGTAAAGATACTAATTTTCATTATTCTGTTCAATATTAATATTTTTAGATTTTTACTACCGTCATGGTTTGAGAAACTTTGCATTACCAAATTAGTTATATTAGATTCATTAATATTTCACATTCAAGGGGAAAATGCCGACAAAATATCTCAATTTTTGCATGGTTGTTCCCTTTTACCGATAATACCGATTCCCATTGATTCTGTCAGAACTAAATTGATCCATGGTTCCTCTTCATTTACGTTTTTATTAACGACAGTTGGCTAACAATGGATATTCCTTATTTTTTTATTTAAAATATTGTAAAATCATATTTTATATTAGTATAATTGGTTTACCTGATTCCAGATCGATATACTGGGTAATCCATCTAAAATTAACGGATATGGAGCAAATTAAAATTAATTTACAGCTATTTATCTTGAATGTGATTGATTAATAACAGACTTAAATATATCTAGTATGTAAATTAACTTGTGAATTCTTATATATTAATTAAAAATATTTTTGTGATACTGCTTCCTTATTTCCACAATTATTTTTTGGTATTGAAATTGAAATTATTTGGATATTTATACCTTATTAGGCATTTTTGCATTTGCCTATATTAACAGTCTTCACTTATTGGATTTTCTAAAAATTAATTTGAGATGAATAATAAAAGTGACAAAATAATGAGAATATTGTGTGTATATAGTGTACAATACGTTTATAAAAGTATAGCTTAATTTTTTTTTGCATTAATTTTGTGTAAAATAATGTGACTGTGAAGAAATGTGTAAGAGTTAAAATATAAGAATTAAAATATTCTTAAAAACGTGTTTGAAAATAATTTTATATTGCGCTTTGATGTTGATAGTCTTTTGTTTCCTTTTCAGACTGTTCCTGTTCAAATTTTACCAGAGAATTAGATAAAAGGCAGATTTTTCAGTTATTATTTATTTTATTTTAATTATTTAATTATGCATAACTATGATATTTTTGAATTTACGTAAATTATCTCAATTACTTATAACAAAAATTTATCATTCAATATAACTTAAGTTTTATAAAAAACACCCAGAAAAAATTTATTACTTCAACAAAAGGTGTAGACTATTATTTACAACTCAACTACAAACGAGGGATCTATCTTCGCAATCTGTCTATTCCTTAATTAGTTATAAAACATCATGGTCCGAATGTTATACATCAATTATTATCTATCCCAAATAATAATCCAAATTTACGATTTTAGAAAGGTAAACATAAATAAGTCGATCTAATAAATATATTTAGCGCGTTTGCCATATGCCTTGAGGCAGAAGACTCAGTCAGGTAATCAGGAATAGAGGGAAGGGCCCAGGATGGGCTTAATCGGCTTCATAAATTTATAATATATGATTGCCGGTTATAAATGACATTTATTTTACGTATATCAAAGTGAAATTAGCTTGTTAACTTGAGCCAGGAGGTGTAAAGCGATTTGAGTAGATCTAATCATAATTTAGATATCATTTCCCATATTATATATATATTTATATATATATATATATATATATATATATATAATATATGTATATATATATACAAGATGTTCCTAAAGGGCTCTTGTTTTACGTCAATTTTTTATCTTTTACTCGAATTTTTTTTATTATAAAACTATCAACAATTTTACAATCCTACTTAACGCGCCAATTTATGATACAACATACTTTGGTACAATTTTAAAAAAAAATGCCTCTGAAAATAAATTTAATATATTAGTTCAACAAAAATATTTTAATTATTGAAACATTAGTGCAATTGTAATTGGTGTCATTATTTCTGACTGTGGTTCTAGAAATGGATCTAAAGCTCTAAGTTGCGCTTAAAAGCTCACAATTTCTAAACTACATAGAATAATTTCTTGTCTAACTTTTTGTCGTGGTTGTTACGATCAATTCTATCGTCTATCACCCCATTTCGGGTTGACGTTGAGTTCTCGGACATCATCTATAATTTTTATTTACTATAGAAATCAATCAAAATAAAACTTTTTTCTATTTTGCATTTCAAAAGTGGTAGCATAAATTTATCATGTCCCAATACAAAATTATACCTCGTCCAGACGTCGTCGTATCTGTTATTTATCCACATCTTGTTATTTCTGATCTCCTTCTCTTTTGCAATGTCAATTGAAACCAGTGATCTGATAAAAACGCAATTGAATATCAGAAAAAACTGGCTATCAACTCGGTCGTGTGCAAATACAATTTCAAATCCACATCATCCGCAATGCGATTGTCTCATAAAATCATAACGTAACGGATAATGCAGGCGTTTCCAAGGAATATTCAGCCAGAGCCTAAAATAATGTCGGTCCTAATATATAGAGTTGGTCCTTATGATTCTTGTTCTTGTTCTTCCATTATTTTTTTAACCATCTCATAAAAATGATCAAAATCTTGGATGTCGCTTGTTGCATTAGCAAAATTTCTTTGTTTGTTCTTAGTAAATGTTCTATATAAATACGATGCGGTAATGGATACAATTTGATTGCCTACTTTATTTATTCCATAAGATACGAGGTTTATGTAGAAAATTACTTTCCCAAATTATTGATTATTTAGTTTAGGTTTACTAATGTGTTATAATACATTATTGGGCTCGCCCGTAGGTGAGCAGTTAAGAGCCACGGGACCTGAATCAGAGGTCACGGGTTCGATACCCACTTCCAGCAGCCTGTTGTCAGACAGCAGTGACAACGATTTTAACTTGGAAATATAGATTGCATTATGTTTCCAAGTGAAAATAGCCCTTGCCCGGCATTGCTGCACCAATAAAAAGTAAGTCCTATTAGATTAATTCTAATAACAAAAATCATCAAATATGGATGGATTAACCATTGGGTTATCATCCAAAAAATATGAAGTTAGGAGAAGTTTTAGCCCAACAGCTAATAGGACGTAAGGTTCTGATTGCTGTTAAAAAATATAATAATAATAATACATCATTGGAAAGGTCAATTCTTAGTCTGTTTTTCCACAAAATCACCTTTTCTGTCAATACATTTTTTGAGTCCTTAATCCAGTTTTGGTAGCCCGCCGCAAAGACCTCCTCCCCCCAGCGTCGTTAAGGAAGTTGATAAAATCTATTTTAACTTCCTCCTGCTGAATTTCATTTCTCTTAAATGTTTCTTTAGCTTTGGCAAAATAATTGTTGAAAAATTAATGAAATATTTTAAGTTGTTCAACAATGTCCACGGAAGGATAGATGCACACGAGGAATCATGGTCCAGCCGCAATACCGCAAAACATAATAACAGGTGCAAACAACGAGCGAATACGAATTGCAAACAAGTCGACACTGTGCACATTGATATTCGTTTTAGAAAAAAAATATTATTAATAAATAATACTTTATAATACTTTATATTTTTGATGGTTTCAGTATACCTGATTATTAATTGTCACAATTCTACAAAATAATTTTGAAAATTATTTCAAAATATTATAATGAATTACAAATATCATAGTTTACCTTATGACAAATTCAGAGCGTTTGCACAATAGAGATTTCTACAGAATCTGCAATGATTTCCAAATTATTTTTTGCGACAGTAAAATATCCATTATCTAATTTTTTTTTCCACTGAGCCTTAGGTGTTACAAATGTGAATATTGACAAATCAATGCATTTTTAATTAATTAATGAATATGTTGAGGTAATATCAAAGTTGTAGTATCAAAGAGATGTCCATTACCCTCAGAATCTATTTCTGATCCAAAATGTCAAAAGTCAAACATCCGATCCTAGAAAAGGTCACGATTTTCAACAATAGTTTATCGTATGTAATTTACGTATATGAATTTATAAAAATTACATCTGATCAGTTTATATTGGTGGCATTACGTTGCCTTGATGTGTATGTTTATTGCATTGGGGTTTTTACCTTTTTACTGACATGTACGGTTCAGTGATTGCTATTTGCATTTGCATTTGCAGTTGTATTTGTTTTGTTTCTCAGTCTCGAAATTATGACGAACCTTATCCGTCTCACTCGATGGAAAAGATTATGCATGGACGTACGATTTCCATTTCTTAATATAACTAATATTACATAATAATATAATTCGTTATATTAATAATGTTATTTTTAACATCAATCAGAACTTAAGACTCCTATAATCTATTGGGTTGATTTGACTTAATACTAGTTTGTTTTGCAGATGGCAACCCAAACAGTTATCTCATCTCTGTGTGATGAATTATTAGTACAGTTTCTGTAATAGAGCCAATAGTTTTATTGATGCAACAATACCAAATGATTACTATTCTTACATGAAAACATACATAACAACATACATTGAAAACATACTTCTATATTTTCAAATGAAAACTGTTGTCACTACTGCTTGACAACAGACTGCTCGAAGCGGAATGCAACCCGGAATCTCTGGTTCAGGCCCAATCGTTTCTACGAGCAAATCCATAATTTTTTTTTATTATCTCTTTTATTTGCAAATGTCCTGTACAGAACATTCAGTAAATTTGATGAATTTACAATAGTCGGCCGAAAAGGGACATTGTATACTACAAGGGCATATTGGAAAAAACAACTCAGTAGTTGTTTTTCTATTCGATATAAAATTCACAATATTTTATTGATAATTATATAATTTTAACTATATACTTATCAAATAATTTCTTATGAATAATGATTAAGTTATTTCCATTTTTTATCAGGAGAGTTGATGGCTTAAATCCAGTGGCGCTTTTCTTTTCAATCTTCTTGGATAATTCTCTGTTTCAAGGGGTTTGCTAATGAATTTGGGTGACTGATTAACTTGTTTCTATACTTGTGTGCTGTTTTTTGTTATTACTACTTCATTTATGGTAGGTGTATTCGTGTCGACATGAATCAACCAGCTGGGAACATATTTTAGAGCTCCTAAGGCAATTTTCAAAAATTTGTTTTGAAATTTCTGTATTATTTCTATATTGGTCTTATGAGCACTACCCCACAATTGTATACCATAGCACCAAATTGGTATAAATTATTATTATAATACTGGTGGTGCATGGCAAATTTGCTGGAAGTTTCCGTACCAAAAATTAAATTAAAACAAAAATTCCTTCTTTTTAGAACTTCGAAAAAATATTTTTGAGAATTTTGGAATTTTTTATTTGTTTTTTTTTTCAATATTGAATTTTTTTTCATACTTTGAAATATTTTGAAAAAAACTGAACTGTTCTGAACTGAACTGAAAGTAATCGCGATACGTTAACTACGTAGAGAAACGAAATATCGAAGCGCGTGAGTAATGTCTGATAAATTGATTTTCTTATGTCTATTTTTTTTCACTTGTTTATTGGATCTCTGAAACCGCTATGCCTGCCTGTTGTTGTTCATTTCGTCAATACAAATAGAATGTTTTTCGAATTATCCAAATTGGACACTCCGTTCTCTCAAAAAATCAGTTACCATTTTTGGCACTTTTGTCCCGTATCTCCAACTAAACTAATCAGCACATCTCCTTATCAATACGAATTGAATGTTTTTTTAAACTATTCAAATCGGTTGACCAGTGTTCTTGAAATTGTCGACGAAAATTTGTATCCGCACACACACACACATACATCCATTTTTTCTAAGGTATGCCAAATTATTCATAAACCTTTGAAACGTGAAGATATATAAAAAATATTTTCGATTTTTTTGCGATTGCTATAACTTACCCTACGGGAAGTTACAAGTGTATGATCAGGTGTAAATGATAATCGGCAAGACATTCAATTTCATTAATAATACAGGGTGTCCCAAAACTCAACATTGAACCGAAAGGAGGTGATAGTACTGATCGTAACTATAATGAAAAAATAGAATTAAAATTATAAAAAAAATTATTATTAATTATTAAAACAGCAGTCTCTCCTTCTCTCAGAGTGATTCCGCTCCCAGCATATAAAGTTGTCCACATTCAATTTCTACTATGTTTTGTACAATTTATATATACAGAAACTAGATCAAATCACTTACTTATTTTGTTCAGAATTTTTTTTTGACGATTTTAATGATAACTTGTACAGCGATAAAGTTTCTGAGGTTGATGAACATGTAGTTTGAAAATTGTGAGCTTTTAAGTGCAACCTAGAGCTTTGGTGAAACTGTGACAATTTTTCGGTTATTGTGGATAATTTTTATTAATTTTGTTTATTTAAATTTCAGAATAATATAAACTTGGATTACAATCAAAAACAATGACTCAATTTCTCCAAGTTTTCAAATATTAAAAGTTTTTGTCAAACTATGAATATAAACTTTTTTAAAATTTCTCTGTACTTTGAGAGTCCCTTCTTTAAAAAAAATTAGTAGTGTGTTGGCAAGTTCAATCAAAAATTGGTGCAATTGATGCAGCAATACTTGATAGTTTCATAATGAAAAAAATCGAGTAAAACTATAAAAACCGAAAAATAACATGATTTTTGCTAATCCATTGTACTCATTATCAGTTCATATGTTTCTTTCTTCACATTGGAGCTTAAGCGCACAACAAACGTTTCAACTGATTGAGAGAAATGGATTTGCAAAAGTCATGTTATTTTTAGATTTTTTATTTTTTTATTTATTTTTTATATTAGTAACCTATCAATTATTCCAATACTCAATTTCAATACTATTCCAGTAATTTGAATTAACTGATAAATGATGACAATGATGAAAAGTGATGAAAAGTTTTTATGATATCACAAAATGTGGTTATTATTGTGCATAATTATAATATATTAAATTGGATAAAATTGTTTGTCACATTTTTTATGTAATGACATGTTATGAAGTTGAATGTAATGTTATATATAATATGTAATTTAAATATTCCGCCATTATTATTAGTGATGTTGTTAATAGTGTTTTTCTCCCACTATCTCCATATATCCGCCATTTTTCTGTTTATGTAAAAATATGTACAACTAGCTGTAAGTGGAATTCTGTCTTAAGGCAATTAAGGCATCGTGCCTTAAGGCAAATTGCTGGAACTTCCCGTACCAAAAATTATTATTTTTTTAAAAACGATTGACATTTTTAAAACAAATTTACTTCGAAAAAATAAGATTTTTGAGAAACTATAAATTAAACAAAAAATTACTTTTCTTTGAAAAAAAAATTTTTTAAAAAAAAAATCGAATTTTTTTTTTTTTTTTTTAATTTTTTGGAAAAAATAATGTTTTCTTCTTTATTTTGGCATATTTTGGAAGATCTTTTTTCAAAGCAATCGTACTGCTTTAACTGCATAGAGACAAAATGTTAAAGCGCGTAAGCGGCGCGTCGCCGTCTAACGAATAAATATTGGTACGGAACCCATAGGAATGCAAACAAAATTTATACTTATTGTTAAAATCTCTATAAAATATCTGACGATTTGATGTGCATATGTCTAATGATCATTTTTGACCGCCAAATGGCATTATTTTTTACTTTTTTCGTTAGATCTCCGAAACCGCTAGACCTGCCCTCATGAAAATTTGATCAATTCTTCATCTTGTCAATACAAGTCAAATGTTTTTTGAATTATTAAAATCGGACGCTCCGTTTTCTTAAAAACTGAGTGACCGTTTTCGGCACTTTTTGCCCCGTATCTTTGGAACGGCTGGACCTGCCTTCGCCAAAAACTAATCAGCACGTCTCCTTATCAATACGAATCGAATGTTTTTTGAATTATTCAAATCGGTTAATCCGTGTTCCCGAAATCGTCGACGAAAATTTGTATCCGCACATACATACACACACGTACATACATACATACATACACACACACACACATACATACACACACACACTCACACACACATACATCCATTTTTTCTAAGGTATGCCAAAATGTTAAGAAATCTCTGAAACGTAAAGATATATAAAAATTTTCATTTTCGATTTTTTTGCGATTACAATAACTTACCCTACGGGAAGTTAATAAATTCTCTTGCCTGCAGATCGCAAAACAAGCAACATTAAAATAAATTTAGTATATTTGAAGGAAGCATTTTTTTCTGACAATAAATATAAAAATAATATACAACGTGTGTAGTATCCGATTTCGTGATAAAGAATAGTGCTCGAATTTAATTACAAACTTCACCTCATTCCACTTATACTCTAATAAGCAAAATTATATCACTGCACCTCTATTTAAGCGCATGATGCAACAGCCCCCTTGACTGCGCCCCCTCACGGTGTGCGATGTCCGAATCCGCAGGTTTTGCAAGGAAATCATTTCGTTTCACGGATGGAATGAGCTGGGTAGAGGTTAGAGGATGCGAAGTGAATATGTTGGGGGCGACACCAAGCGCTCTCGGGTCCTCGATTGGTCTGCAAATAGATTTCAGCTGCCGTCAGCTGCTGACGGACTCGAAATATCCGCGCACAATGAGAATCTCAAACTCTAGGATCGAGATGAGACATATGACATTTTGATAATAATTGTCGCAATCATAAATAATTACTTGTGGGGCGCATGGCATCGTGCCTTAAGGCAAATTGCTGAAACTTCCCGCATCAAAAATTATTTTTTTTAAATAGATTAACATTTTTGAAAAAAATTTACTCTGAAAAAATGAGATTTTTGGGAAACTATAAATTTTTGACAAAAATATACTTTTTTTGAAAAAAAAGACTTTTTGG